>NC_134715.1:129114848-129417878 GCF_049634645.1 Pelodiscus sinensis
AGGGCCGGCCTGAACCCTTTTGGCGCCCTGGGGCCTGGGACATCCCCCGCAGGAGCGGCATCAGTTGTTCCCTTGCTCTCTAGAAGAAGCTGCTGCTGCTGCCACTCCTGCCTGGAAGCGTCCCGGCAGCAGCAGCAGCAGCTTCTTCTAGAGAGCAACGGGGCAGCAAGCGGGGCCGTTCTCTCGACCTGCGCTGTATCCGACCCTGCAGCTCCCGGGGACAAAGGCTAGGACTATAACAAAGTCCCCGGGAGCTGCAGGGTCGGATAAAGCGGAGTGTCAGATTACTGGGTGTCGGTTAATCCGGACTCCACTGTATGAACAAGCTGTCCCAGGCCTACTCTGATGTCTGGCAGTCTCCGGACAGGCCTTGGTCCGGCAAAGCCTGTTGTCAAGGAGCTAGCACAAGACGTCCATTCCTGCTCTACCACTGCTGAGATGAGCTCGCTCCCCTTTGCCCCCTCCCTGTAGGTACAGTGGGGCAGGGCCGACGGAGCCCACAGACTCTCCTTAGGGTTGCCCCCATTCTAATTGCTGGGAACCAATTCCCCAGGGCTGAAGCCACACCCCTTTCCTGTCTTTTCCTCTGAGGCCCCGCCCCTTTTCTGCATTCTCCCTACATCACCTTCTCCCGTCACTTGTTCCTCTCCGACTTTCCCTCCATCACTCCCTGGAATGTCTCAAGGAGCCTGCCTCAGGGTAGTAGGAGTTGGCCCCGGCAGAGTAAGGCTGGCGTGTGTTAGTGATCTGGCACCTCCCCCCACCAGATTTTGGTTTGGGTGCTTTAGGGTTGCCAGCTTTCTGAAAACTGGGCCCCTGGCAGCCCTAAACGGCACCCGGACACGGAAGCCAAACACCGGACTGTCTGAGTAAAAACTGACAGGTGGCAAGCCTAGCTCTCAACTCCTCCTGGGTCCATGTGGGGTCTGCACACCCCATCTACCCTGATCTGCTTTTTGGGCTGCTGGCTGATTTTTGATAAGAGATTTAAAGGGGGTGTCATTCCAACAGGGCGATTTGGGTAAGGCTGTTGTCAGTGGATGTCTGGATGTGTTGTCCGGGGGCGTCTGGGTATGTCGGGCTTTGGTAGGGGAAACACTGGCTTAGTTAGGATTCTAAGTCTGTATTTAGCAAGTATCCTGATTTTCAAAAATACAGTAAAACTCCAATAGTCCGACACTCGATAGTCCGGCATCAAAAGGCAAGTGCTCCTGACGGAACTGGGACGGAACCCAGAACCGCTCATGTCAGCCGCTCTGGCGTGGGTTACATCAGGGAGAAGTGTTTGGCTCCAGGGAAGGTGAAGGGAAGAGGGAGAGGGTTACGCACGACCTCCTGGCCAGCTGATTGAAAAGCCGGCCGCTCAGCACACGTGCCCCAGTGCCTGGAGGGAGACGCACGTCTGTACCGGCGGCTTTGGGACCCGAGCACAAGGTTGGGGGCGGGGGATTGGGTTGGGAGTATGCAGTACCTCCTGATCCTCCAGCATATCTGATAAACCGGGACCACCTAGGTCCCAAAGGTGCCGGATTATCGGAAGTCTACTATTCTGAGCACTCAGCACCTTCCAGCCTTCTGTTCCCCAGCTACTTATGCTACTGGCTTTGCATGGTGTGTTCTCCAGATATTTCATGTTGGTTGGTTGAATTATTTGCTCCAAACCAATTTTCCTTAATAAAAAAAGGGGAGGGAGGCTTTCCTTTTGCTCATCCATCAGCCTGGATTTCTGCAAATGAAGTCTTTATTTGCAGGCACTCACTAAGCAGTTTAGGGAGGCAAATTTCAAATCATGTTTGCATGCTGCTTGCTTCGACCATTGGTAGCTTGTGGAGCATCATTGGTCTCCTATAAAACATGGTGTTTTCCCTTCCGATTGGCTGGAAAATTGAAACCTAGACTCCGAAACCAGCACGTGAGGAGCAGGGGACAAATAATGGTCTTTTGGTCTAACTCTGTGAAAGAATCAATATTTTATGCTGAACTTCATAAGACTTTTCATGAGGAAACAGGTAGTTAACTGAATATTGCCAGCAAGTGCTTTTGCGCTTACGGTTGAGATTAAAAGTGCATCTACACTACCAACTTAAGTTGACCACTGTTGGGTCGACCTTCAACCACTGTTAGGTTGATCTTCAACCACCTCAGTAATTACTGTGGTGGGTTGTGTCTACACTACCCTCCTGTAAGTGGTATGAATCCTCATCAGGAGCACTTCCACCAACTTAAGAAGGGCAACATGGAGGGCTGACAACCAGAGTCAGCTCCACACACAGTTCTGCCCAGTTGCCTTGCCAAGCTCTCGGTTTCCCACTCCCCACCGGGAGCATGGCAGGGGAACTCTGTACCCAGAAGGAATAAGGTGAGGAAGGCAACTGAGACTGTAGAAGGTATCACAGGTTTCTATCTCGGGGTTATTACCTCAGCAGACAGACTCAGGCATGCATTGTGGCAGTTCTGACTGGATCTCTCCTTATTTGATCGCAGTCGGAACATTGTTCACGATCCAATCTGTCTGGTCCGGGAGAAATGGCAACCCAGTCTCAACAGGTCTAAAGAGGGAAGAGCTAGCTCAGCATCCCCACCCTAAAATAGTTCCAGCACCAGTGGCTGGAAGTGACGATAACGCTGCTCCAAGGCCTCCTGTCATGCCCAAAATATGGCCACTGATCCTGCGCAATAGATACAGATTGCAAACCTGCTTCATCAGAGCCTTTCTTTCCCATTTACTACCCTCTCCCATCACCCCTCAGGGGAGTTTGGCAGCTCTGGGAATCATGGGCCAGATATTTCTGGGTGAATAAAGAAAAGTTATTTACTAGTTCCCATAATATAAGAACTAGAGGACACCAAATGAAATTAATGGGGAGCAGGTTTAAAACTAATAAAAGAAAGTTCTTCTTCACACAGCACATAGTTAATCTGTGGAACTCCTTGCCAGAGGAGGCTGTGAAGGCTAGGACTATAACAGAGTTTAAAGAGAAGCTAGATAATTTCATGGAGGTTAGGTCCATAAAAGGCTATTAGCCAGGGGATAGAAATGGTGTCCCTGGCCTCTGTTTGTCAGAGGCTGGAGATGGATGGCAGGAGAGAAATTGCTTGATCATTTTCTTCGGTCTACCCCCTCTGGGGCACCTGGCACTGGCCACTGTCAGCAGACAGGCTACTGGGCTAGATGGACCTTTGGTCTGACCCAGTACAGCCATTCTTATGTTCTATTGCTTTCAGTAAAATGCCCACGTCACTAACCCTTTTGGGCCAACCACAGGGTTGGAACCTCAGACCTTTAGTAATGAAAGCACAAGCCTTTATGCATTGACCTACGGGACTAAGCCTGTTAAAGGGGGACAGTTAACAGACTCGGCCCTTTTATGCAGGCTGGCCACTGAAGTGGGGACCAGACCTCTGTGTGGGCTACATGTCACATGCTTTTGGGTGCTGTAAAGTAACAACCACTATTCAACAAAAGAGAGTTTGCTAAGTGCCCTGCGCTGCTAGGTGAAGGATGTGAGTTTAGACAATGTCAGTCTGTAGCAGAGAACCCACGTGCACACACATGTCCTGTAAAGGAGTCCATGTGGATTCAGTTCAGAGCAAAGATCTCAGCTCCTTCAAATAAGGAGGTCTAACACAGATCTAATGCACTAACCTTAGCTGCAGGGTAGTGGTGCGTTAGCAGCCACCATTACACTGTCTAGTCCGCCCACAGGTTGTCAAATTAGAGCTCATTGACTGGTGTCAGATCTCTTGCTCAATTGTTTGCCATTATCTCTCGTTTAAGGCACATTAAAAACAAACTTTTGCTGGCAGCAAAGTCAGGGCAGCAGAAATTCCAGAGGTCTAGGAGCAGCAAAATGCAGGAGCAGCCGCGGCTCAGCTTTGGATAGAGGAATCGGAAGGAATAAGAAGGTGAGCCACTAGTGTTACCTCAGCCTCACACCACCACAGAGGGGTGGATAAATACAACATTACAGATGAGTCCATTGAAGGCCAGATTCTGTGTCCTTCCCTCCTGGGGAGTAACACTGAGTCCACAGATAGCTCTGCGGATTCGCATGGCTTTACAGAGCAAGGTGCTAGTCAATGGGAAATCTCCAAATCAGTTCTCAAGACCAGGCAGTGGCAGCTCTAGGAACAGCACCCTGGAGTGCTAATGCCCAGGCCCAGACCCCAGCTCTGACCTCTAGAACTCCCCATGCACTTATACTACAGTGAGAATTGAAAACCACTAAGTTCAATATCAAGAATTAACATTTATAACTGTATGAAGTGAGAAACCGTTAATGGCACATTCTTGAAGGCCGACTGAACAAATAATGCCTTTTCAGAGGGCAGCAAACCAACCAACCAACCAACCACCTGGCCCCAAATCCCCTTCACACACTTCAAAGATAAAACTCCACTTTGTCTCCTGCTCGGCTGGCTGATAACATATTAAAGCGAGGAGCCTTGAGGGGTTGGGACTGCAAAGCCTTTATTACAAAAGACACAAATAGCCCCGGGACGTGTTCAGACACCGAGCCTCGTATTTTCTTCTTTATGATTCATTTAAATGTTATTGTAGCCCGTAAAATAAATTGCCCACCAAACTGGCAGCAATTTCTATTGACCTGTAGGGACCAAAATAATAAAAGTGATAGAGTTTGAATCAGAATGGAACGAGAAGATTAACATCCGCGGGAGGAGTTGCGGGCTGCAGGCTTCCGTCCCCTTTGCTACAAGAGCTCATTTCAGAAACACTTTTCCTGAGCACTTGTGTCTGTACATTTCTTTTTCTGGGCTTCACGAGGCGATAGGGGCTGGCACGTAATAGCATCTTCCTCATCTCAGCCACTAAGATCTGGGTCAGTTTGCTAAAGCAGCCTCCTCTCATTACACATGGCAGGTTTTTTGAAATAACAACCATACTTCATCTTTGCTATGGAGCTTTTCATCCACAGAGCTCAGATGCTTCACAAAAGAGGGGGCGTATCCGCAGATGGGGAGACGGAGGCATGGAGTGATGTCCGTTGGAAGAGCTGTCTGCTGGTTTCTAGAGGGACAAGTCCAGCCTCCAATTCACTGGCTGCAGACTAGGGATGTGAATGTTTCAGTTAACCGGTGGGGGCCCCATCGTAGACAGGGGCTGCTCTGCTTCAGCCCCTTTTCTCCCCCTTTCCCTCCTTTCCTCTCTTTTAATTGGTTAACCGGTTAAACAATATGTTTCACTGGTTAACCAATTAAATGGGATTTTACATACCTACTGCAGACATCTTTATACGAGGGGAGTGGCATGCAAGAGTCCTGTGGAACCCAACCCCACTTACAGGCAGCATACAATGGACAGGTGTGCATAGATCAAGGTAGTCCGTGGGAAGGGTAGAAGGCAGACCAGAGGATCTACCATTCATAAAGAAAAAAAGTTCCTAGACCTCGTGGGTGTACAGAAAACTTCCAAATGCGACCCCAGTGCACTCTAAAAAGTACGTTTACATGGAACACTAATTTAGGAATAAGCTATTCCGGAAGAAATACTCCAAAATATCTTATTTCAGAATAGCACATCTACATGACAGGAAAGCCTCAAAATTAGTCCGAGGCAGGCTTCCCTAATATGGATGTACTACCTCGATTGGAGGCACTGGGGAGTAATTATTCTGAATGGCCCTACGGAGGAGTTATTTCCAAATAGCAGCAATGGAGCATCCATATTACAGCTATTCCAAAATCACTATTTCAGAATAGGCGTTATTCCTCGTGGAATGAGGTTTACAGAAGTCGGAATAAGCTGTCCTTTATTTCAAAATAATGTAATTACTGTGTGGACGCTCACATTGTTATTTCAGAACAACAGCCATTATTCTGAAATAACACTGCTGTGTGGATGCACTGTATGATATGAATGGAGATTACCAATCTTCTAGAACTGGAAGGGACCTTGAAAGGCCCTTGAGTCCAGTCCCCTGCCTTCACAGCAAGACCAAGTACCGTCCCTGACAGATTTTTGCCCCAAATGGCCTCCTCGAGGTTTAAACTCACAACCCTAAGTTTATCAAGCCAATGCTCAAACCACTGAGCTATCCCTCTTCCAGAGGCACAGAAAGCAGAAGTAGAACACCAAAGCCATTATTTTCACAAAATCTCACAATGTTAAAGCCAATCTCATGATTTCTGGTGAGCCTGACTCATGAGTTTTGAGCATTTGGGGTTGACCATACTGCTGATCCCCAACTCCTTCCAATAACCCCCTTCCCTCAGGTGTGGGGGCAGGTCCTGTATGGGAGGATTGGATCCCGACCCCGGGGTGGGCGACCCCATGGATGTGGGGAAATCAGGCCTAGTTCCTAGGATAGGGGGGATGCTCTGAGAGGAAGAATTGAGCCCTGGGGAGAGGGTTGTTACAGAGTGAGCCCACCCCACACTCAGCTCACAGGACTGGGTCTGGCAGCGTGGCTCCCTGCTCTGCCTTGTGACCTAGGAAACAGACCATAAGGCCTCTTGGGTCTGACCTGGCTGCCCCTTCTCATGATGAAGACAGAGAGGCGGCTGGGCCAAATTTGAGTGACCACCACACCTGGAGCAGGGAGCCAGATCTACCCCTTCCCCTAGGGGCGCATTATAGAATCATAGAATAATAAGACTGGAAGGGACCTCGAGAGGTCATAGAGTCCAGCCCCCCGCCCTCAAGGCAGGACCAAGCTCCATCTACACCATCCCTGACAGATATCTATCTAACCTGTTCTTAAATATCTCCAGAGAGGGAGATTCCACCACCTCCCTTGGCAATTTATTCCAATATTTGACCACCCTGACAGTTAGGAATTTTTTCCTAATGTCCAATCTAAACCTCCCTTGCTGCACTTTAAGCCCATTACTCCTTGTCCTGTCCTCAGAAACCAAGAGGAACAAATTTTCTCCTTCCTCCTTGTGACACCCTTTTAGATATTTGAAAACCGCTATCATGTCCCCCCTTAATCTTCTTTTTTCCAAACTAAACAAGCCCAGTTCATGAAGCCTGGCTTCATAGGTCATGTTCTCTAGACCTTTAATCATTCTTGTCGCTCTTCTCTGTACCCTTTCCAATTTCTCCACATCTTTCTTGAAATGTGGCGCCCAGAACTGGACACAGTACTCCAGCTGAGGCCTAACTAGTGCAGAGTAGAGCGGCAGAATGACTTCACGAGTTTTGCTTACAACACACCTGTTGATACAACCTAGAATCATATTTGCTTTTTTTGCAACAGCATCACACTGTTGACTCATATTCAACTTGTGGTCCACTATGACCCCTAGATCCCTTTCTGCCATGCTCCTTCCTAGACAGTCGCTTCCCATCTTGTATGTATGGAACTGATTGTTCCTTCCTAAGTGGAGCACTTTGCATTTCTCTTTATTAAACCTCATCCTGTTTACCTCTGACCATTTCTCTAACTTGCTAAGGTCATTTTGAATTATGTCCCTATCCTCCAAAGAAGTCGCAACCCCACCCAGTTTGGTATCATCTGCAAACTTAATAAGCGTACTCTCTATCCCAATATCTACATCATTGATGAAGATATTGAACAGTACGGGTCCCAAAACAGACCCTTGAGGAACTCCACTTGTTATCCCTTTCCAGCAGGATTTAGAACCGTTAACAACAACTCTCTGACTACGGTTATCCAGCCAATTATGCACCCACCTTATCGTGGCCCTATCTAAGTTATATTTGCCTAGTTTATCAATAAGAATATCATGTGAGACCGTATCAAATGCCTTACTAAAGTCTAGGTATATGACATCCACCGCTTCTCCCTTATCCACAAGGCTCGTTATCTTATCAAAGAAAGCTATCAGATTAGTTTGGCATGACTTGTTCTTCACAAACCCATGCTGGCTATTCCCTATCACTTTATTACCTTCCAAGTGTTTGCATATGATTTCCTTAATTACCTGCTCCATTAGCTTCCCTGGGACAGACGTTAAACTGACTGGTCTATAGTTTCCTGGGTTGTTCTTATTCCCCTTTTTATAGATGGGCACAATATTTGCCCTTTTCCAGTCTTCTGGAATCTCCCCTGTCTGCCATGATTTTTCAAAGATCATAGCTAAAGGCTCAGATACCTCCTCTATGAGCTCCTTGAGTATCCTGGGATGCATTTCATCAGGACCTGGTGACTTGCTGACATCTAACTTTCCTAAGTGATTTTTAACTTGTTCTTTGTGTATCCTATCTTCTAAACTTACCCTCTCTCTGCTTGTATTCACTGCGTTAGGCACACCTCCAGACTTCTTGGTGAAGACCGAAACAAAGAAGTCATTGAGCATCTCCGCCATTTCCAAGTTTCCTGTTACTGCTTCTCCCTCCTCACTAAGCAGTGGGCCTACCCTGTCCTTGGTCTTCCTCTTGCTTTTAATGTATTTATAAAAGGTCTTCTTGTTTCCCTTTATGCCTGTAGCTAGTTTGATCTCATTTTGTGCCTTTGCCTTTCTAATCTTGCCCCTGCATTCCCGTGTTGCTTGCCTATATTCATCCTTTGTTAGTTGTCCTAGTTTCCATTTTTTATACGACTCCTTTTTTATTTTGAGATCGTGCAAGATCTCCTTGTTAAGCCAAGCTGGTCTTTTGCCATATTTTCTATCTTTCCTACACAGCGGAATTGTTTGCTTTTGGGCCCTTAACAACGTCCCTTTGAAATACTTCCAACTCTCCTCAGTTGTTTTTCCCTTCAGTCTTGCTTCCCATGGGACCTTACCTACAAGTTCTCTGAGCTTATCAAAATCTGCCTTCCTGAAATCCATTACCTCAATTGTGCTGGTCTCCCTTCTACCTTTCCTTAAGATCATGAACTCTATTATTTCATGATCACTGTCCCCTATACTGTCTTCCACTTTCAAGTTCTCAATTAGTTCCTCCCTATTTGTTAAAACCAAATCCAGAACAGCTTCTCCTCTGGTAGCTTTTTCAACCTTCTGAAACAGAAAGTTGTCTCCAATGCAGTCCAGAAACTTATTGGATAGCCTGTGCCTCGCTGTGTTAGTTTCCCAACATATGTCTGGATAGTTGAAGTCCCCCATCACCACCAAATCTTGGGCTTTGGATAGTTTTGTTAATTGTTTAAAAAAGGCCTCATCCACCTCTTCCACCTGGCTAGGTGGCCTGTAATAGACTCCTAGCATGATATCACCCTCGTTTTTTACCCCTTTTAGCTTAACCCAGAGACTCTCTACACAGCTATCTCCTACATTCATCTCCACTTCAGTCCAAGTGTGTACATTTTTAATATACAAGGCAACCCCTCCTCCCTTTTTTCCCTGTCTGTCCTTCCTGAGCAAGCCGTACCCTTCCATACCAACATTCCAATCATGCGTCCCATCCCACCAGGTTTCTGTAATACCAATGATATCATAGTTGTATTTATTGGTTATCAATTCCAGTTCTTCCTGCTTATTACCCATTATGACTTTCATGGGCCCTAAGCACTTTTGCCTTCCTCCATAAAAAATAATTATTTTTGGTATAACTTTAAATACTTCAACATTTTATTTTTTTCCCCTGTTTTAGGCAAAATTTAATAGATTTTCGTGAGCCCTAAAAGTTTCATTTTTTTCTGGGGTGAGAAAAAAATTAAAACATTTTCTTCGACCCTAAAAGTTCATTTTTTTCCTTCTGATTTTAAAAGAAATTACAACTTTTTTGTGGGCCCCTAAAAGTATTGTGGGCCCTAGGCACTGTGCCTAATGGATAAGTTGGTCCTGCCTTCCCCCTGGGGAACACCTGCTGTGGGATGAGGTTTCATCATGTGGTGTTTTCTATGTTCTTTTTTGTTTCCTGGTATTTCATGTGAGAGATACGTGGGGCTTTGTCTATGTACACAGCTACCTATGCTGTTAAGTACTGTAGTTGAAACTGATTGTGCAAACACTTAGCCACACACTTCACTTTACACACACAAGAGATCCACCTGATTTCAAGAGAAGTAGTCACAGGCCTAAAGCTTAGCACTTGCCTAGGTTTTTGAAGGAGCAAGCCCCAAGCTTCCACAATGAGTGTGTCTGTTATACAGTGTGCTCTTGGACTACAAATACCTTTGCCAAAGTCCCTTACATTAGCAGTCATCCCATTCCCAAGAGATTGAAACTAAATCCAATCAGATTTATTTTTTTCCGGTTGGGGGAAAAAAAAAAAGCATCATCCACATTGAAAACTCCCAGTAAAGCTAGAGGGTCTTCGACAGCTGCATCCAATCAAGCTTTCTTACTAGGCGGAAATGGGTTAGCGCCTAAAAGGTAGAGCAGCCAGCAACACTTGCAAGGTCATGGGAACAAATTTCAGTTTCAGATGCATACAGCCACGTTTCACATTTGTGGTCAAAGCAGGAAGCAGATCAAACCTGTCCAGATCGTAAGTCTTTGATCTCAAAACTGCTTTCATTCAAGGGCTTTGCAGGTGTTAATTAAGCCTTACAACACCTAATTTCTGGAAAAATGGCCCCTCAATCTCACAAGCCTGGGGGGAAAGGCCATTTCTCGCCTGTGACAACCCCCTAACCTCAAACAAAGTCTTTCCAGTAATCATGCAACACACCTCCATCATAATCACCCAGGGACCCACCCCTGCATTCAGCCCTAGGTGCCAACTCTGCCCACACATCTACACAAGTGATTTCATCACTGGACCCAGCCACATCAGCCCCTGCATCAGGGGCTCATTTAACTGCGCATCCACTAATGTGATCTATGCCATCAAATGCCAGCAATGCCCACTGCCATGGATATTAGCCAGACTGAACAGTCTCCACGGGAAAGAATTAACAGACACAAATGAGATAGCTGAAAAGGCAACACACAGAAACGTGTTGGAGAACACTTTAACCTGCCTGGGCACTCATTAATGGATCTCCAAGTCACCATGTTGTTTCAGGCCAATTCCACAAGCTAAATACACGGGGAAGGGTTAAGCTTAACTTCATTTACAAGTTTGATTCCTATCAGAAAGACATTGGCTGGCTCGCACACTACCTTCCACATCCTAAAGACTTAACCACCCAACCAATGGGTACTTACAGAGGTGAAAATTGTTCTTATCAGCCTCTTTGTAACTTGAACAATCCAATTCACTGTTCCACCCCCGCCTTCCCTTATTTATTCTTGGATCTGCACTTTTTATACTCTAGTCATCTGAAGAAGTGGGCTATACCCACGAAAGCTCACGATGCCACCTACATGTTTTGTTAGCCTTTACGGTGCTGCAGGACTGTTTGCGGTTTTTTATGTTTTAACACTTCAGAGCCAAGTATTAACCCTATTTATAGATGAGGAAACTGAGGCACACAGAGAATGAGCAAGTAGCACAGGTTGGTACAGAAACCAGGAGCCCGATTCTCCTTTGCCGTGTCCCATGGGAAATCCTTTACACCGTGCCACTCTTCTGATCCAATACCAGTCTATCACCACTTTGCATCATCGCTCTCACACCCATGTGAAATGTGGCAAAAAGGAGAAACAGGTAGGTCCCAACATTCTATGCAGCTGATGACATCGATTTAGCTTGTTGTTGCCCGACGGGTGGCCAAGACAAACCTGAGTGGCACTATGACCCCATGTGCCAGTTGCAACACCGCTCAGTTTGGGGGCCTACTCAGCCAGGGGATCCCAGAATGAGGGAGATGCTCATTTCAATTGGTACAGTGGGTTCTGGGGGATAGTCCAAAGCAGGAAAGTCTTGTGAAACCTGTAATAGAGATGTAGCCGTGTTAGTCTGGTCTGGCTGGAACAAGACAGGACTATGCAGCACTTCAAAGACTAACAAGAAAGCTTATCACCTAATAAACCATCTTGTTAGTCTTTAAAGTGCTGCATAGTCCTGTCTTTTGTGAAACCTGGGACGATTGGAAGGTCAGGAATGACTCCTAGTGACCTAATTCCAAGTCACATGCTCTAACTCACTAGCCACGAGTAACAGATGTGCTGAACCAGGTTACGAAACCAGCAAGCCACTTTGCTTTTCTAGTCTGACTTCCAGGCCATAGGCTGGGTTTCCATGTATCCTGCTCCAAATCCAATAGGATCTAGTTCAACCGCAGCTACCTTTTAGACAAACTTCAAAAGGTGCAGGTGAAAGAAAACCAAAGGCCTGTTTCCTCTTGGGCCCCCACAATGGCTGGATGGAGCCAGAATCAAAACAGAACAACACAACAACAAATAATCCCATTTCACCCTTTGACCTATGCGATGGAAACAATCTGGGAGAAAAGTGAAATGATTTTAATTAATGGTCACAGACTATTTTTTCACTCCTCCCTCATTCTATTTTGACTTGTAGCACTAATCTTTGTGAACTTGACTCCGTCACCGAAACTTTGTGCCTCAGTTTCCCCAATCTCTTAAAAGGGAAGTGGGTTTTGCCCACGAAAGCGCCCGATACTATATATATATATATTTTTGTTAGTCTTTAAGGTGCCACAGAACTTCTCAGTATTTTATAAGTGCAAAGCATTCCCATTCTCACAGTGAATAAAAGGCACTGCATATACATGGATGATTTTACTGCTGCCAAATTATTCCTCTCTGCGGGTTGTTTCATGCATCACATTGTTTGTCCCCCTCCCCCGAAAACTCAAGATAAGCAGAGGCTGCAAAGTATGGATTTGGGGGTGAACTCCTATCAAAGGGTGGGATTGTTGCGATGGAGGGATACTCATTTGACCATTATATAGAGGAGTTTAAAGAGTGGACCTGAGTATGCAGCAGGTTAATAGGAGCCCTGGGAAAGGAACCACCATCTCCCAAGTCCCAATCTGTGCCCTGTCCACAGAGGGGCAAATCTGGCCCCCCCAGCTCTTTGGCTGTAGTGTAAAGGTCCGTTCTGGCCGTGGAGGGAGGGGCCTTCCACTCCCACCTCCTTCACAAACTTTCCTAAGGTGGGAGCAGAGTCTCAGATGCCCCCTGCTGCAAAAGTTTCCGATCTTTGAGCCCTGCAGTAAATTGAGCGTGAGTCTGACAGTCCTTGGCATGCGGGAACCAGCGCTGACAGTTTGGGCAGAGGAAAGCCTGCCGTCGTGCCAGGGCCCGTCGCTTCCATCAGGATTAGCAGCAGCGAAGAGGGTGAGGGCTGGCAGCCGGCTGGGATGGTGGAGAGAATAAAAAATGCTTTAGGCAAAAACCCAAGGGGTCTGACTGTCCCTGATAACAGGATTATTGCAGATCAATTTATCACTGGCGCCCTGTGCTACACTGACAGCTTGCATCGTTGTACAGCTTCGGTCTCAGAAGAGACATGCATTGCCGTGCTGGGGCTAAATTCATCTCCCCTGTCCATGGCCCTGCTGAAGTCCTTTGCATTGCAGGAGGGGTGAATTTGGCTCACGATGTTATACACTAAAAATAGGCTCTTGCTGGTATTGTGTGGCTGAGTTGTTGCAGAGGGGGAGGGAGGAGAACAAGAGAAGAAGTGAGCTGTTAGGCCAGCTGTCTTCTTAAATGGCTTTTCTCTTTTTAACAGTAAGATCTAGCCTGATGAAAGAGAAGCTTGGGATTGTTTTCTGATAGGCCTCTGCCGACTGCAAAAGATCGGTTCTGTACCCTCTCAGTGCTGCCGATGGGATTAAGAACGGCTCAGCGACCCACTCACCGATCAGCTTCTCTGAAAGGGGGATTTTAGCCAGGAAATTGGACTTTGCTTCTAGCTCTCTTTTTAAAATAAACGTGAGGGCGATTTCAAGAGGAAGCCGTAGGATGCTTTGATCTGCTTCGACAGGAAGGTTAGAGGCCAGGGACGAGCAATAATTTTGGTGTGTGTGTGGGGGACACGCCAAGATTTTGGAAAGTGATCCAGGTATCTTCCATGATATTAATGAAGGGGATGCGGAGCCTGGAATGGAGGCTGGGTGCAGAAGGGAGCTTGAGGTAAAGGACTGGGTTGCAGGAAGGAGAAGAGTCTGGGAGGGAGTTTGAGTGAAGGAGACAGTTGTGACGTAGGGCAGGAGACTGGAGTGCAGTGGTTTGGGATGTGACTTAGGGTAGGAGGGGACTGTGATCCGGGGCAGGAGATTGGGGTGCCAGATCTGGGAGGGGATATGGGTGCAAGAGGGGGCAGAGGGTTTGGGTATGTTGATTGGGGAGACAGAGGGTTGGGGAAGGGAGGGATTGGGGTGCCAGAGGCAGGCTCTGGCCAGGAGACTTACCAGCCAGCATCCAGACCAGCTTGTCTGCCTGCCGAGCTAAGGCTTGCAGAGCTTAAAATGTTTCTCAGTCAAGCTGCCTGCCTGCACAAGCTGCACTGCTATGTGCTGGTGTGAATAACTGAGAGGGGGTATGACTCTTCCTGGCTGCTTGTTATTCAAACAGGCAGCTCCCATTGGCCAGTTTCTGTCTAGAAACTGACCAATGAGATTGTGCTGAGGGTGGGGGCAGCTCCTGAAGCCTTCCCCCCTCCCTTCCAGTTTTGAAACAGAAATGGGGCCTGGCCGCTACGTTTCTGAGCCGTGTGGGGGGCAAGCAGGGGAGCAGGCCGGATCTGGTGGCTTGGCAGGCAGTATGTGGCCCATGGGTCTTATTTTGTCCAGGACTGTTATAGGCAGATCTGCTAGTGGGGGAAGGGGCAAAGGAGGCAACTGCCCCAAGGCCTGGTGATTCAAAAGGGCCCAGGGCTACCGGCAGCTGGTCCTGCTACTGCAGCAGCCGGAGCCCTGGGCCCTATAAATCATCACCGGAGCCCCGTGTGGCACGCTCTGGGTGTCATTGAGGGCTGGTAGGGGAGGGGCATGGCACTCAGTGCTGGCTGCCTCCAGACCCACCCCTTCCAAGAGCACGGAGCCTGCCCCCACCCCTTGCCCAGGGATCTGACAAGTCTGTCGGCTGCCCTGGTTACAGGGCCCACTCCGTCGGCACTGCTCCTTAGAAGTCAGTGGCGCGACCGTGACTTACGTGGCCCTCAAATATTTACGGTAACAGCCCAACGTCTCCTCTGTGAAGCTATTGGAAAGGCTTGTTGATTAGACGATGAAAAGCCCTATAAACCACTGCCTGGCTAGTGGTAACCCCTCCAACAGCTGTGCTCCCGTGGCTTTAGCACAGAACCACCGTTTTGTCCCCTTCTACAGCATTGCCCATCTCAAAGAGCTTGCCATCCATTATTTAAGCCTCACAAAGCCCCAGTGAAGTCAGCGACGATGAGTTTCCAAAATGTCTATGTAACGCCGACAGACCCCCAGTCGTCAGCAGAGGGCATCAAACCTGGGGCTTCTACAGCTTAGTGTCTGAGCTTCTACGCATGAGCTAAAAGCCGTGTGGCTCTTAGCCAAGGCTGTAGCACACTCATTAATCTCTAGGTTGTCTCTGTGCAACTAGAGAAAGACAGAGCACTTCACCCAGCAGGCATGAGCTATTCCTAACTGTCAGGGTGGTCAAATATTGGAATAAATTGCCAAGGGAGGTGGTGGAATCTCCCTCTCTGGAGATATTTAAGAACAGGTTAGATAGACATCTGTCAGGGATGGTGTAGACGGAGCTTGGTCCTGCCTTGAGGGCGGGGGGCTGGACTCGATGACCTCTCGAGGTCCCTTCCAGTCCTATAATTCTATGATTCTATAGGTAGGGAAACTGAGGCACAGCTAGATCAAAGGCCTCTCACTGAGCCCCACATGATCTCCTAAGGGATGGAATGGATAATGGCAAGGCTTAACAAAGCCCTGGAGGGAATGATTGAGTTGGGGTTGGTCCTGCTTTGAGCAGGAGGTTGGACTAGATACCTCCTGAGGTTTCTTCCACCCTTATTCGTCTATGATTCTGAGGGGGTGTATACAGGTCGTCCCTGACTTACGACCAAACACTTGGTCGTAACTTGAGCTGTTCGTGAGTCGGACCCCATTTATTTAAATGCGACCGCGCTGTTTGTAAGCGTGGATCACGTTCGTAACTCGGGAACCGGCTTAATGGGAGATTGGTCATAAATACGAACGGTCGTAAGTGAACGTGTTTGTAAGTTGGGAATGACCTGTAAAGTCTTCCTTGCCTGGCTTTGATCCTGAGTTGGGGGCGGGGGATATTAACTATGGAGTGTATTATCTCTCCTAGGAATACCGTGAAGGGCTGGAGTGGAACCTTGCCTTTACAGGCCCTATCTTCCTAATGCATGGCTCCCCGCCTCCCTGAGCCGAGTCGGCTTGAAGGGTAACTGGCCTGCACTCTGGAAAGGGCTGCAGTAGGATACGCCCCAAATGGAGATTTCCACTCATACGACAGCACTTTTAATGAGCACTTTTAATGACGTAAGGCTAAATTCACCCCAGGAGGAGACCTGCAGAACAACAAGACGATGCTTCATCCATCAACCAGCCGCCACCAGCTGAGCAGTGCTAAGTTACTCGTTCAAACAGTGGGTGCTTGTAGGCTGGCCAGCTTAGTCCTGGGCCCCCGGCCTGTGCTCAGGCCTATAAATAACGGTCCAGCGGCCCCTTTTAGCCCACAGGGCCTGAGGGCGGGGCAGTCAGCAATGCAAACATAGGTCCAATGTCAATACAGCCCAGGTTCTGGTTTGGGGCGGGGGGGCAGCCAAACACATATGAGTCCTTGGGCACAAGCAGAGAGGGGGAGACTGCCATCCAGTATGTGGGGTGGCAGTGGGGACGTGGGCCCTCCCTATTCCACTGTGTCCCAGCCCAAGGGGTCAGCGGGGATCCGAGCTGCAACACAGCAACACACTTTAAAGCAGGGCTACTCAATTTTGTAAGCCCTGGGAGCCACAATGATACTCACAGCACATGCCGAGTGCCGCAACTTAAGTGTGGTTGCATCTACATTCAAATATATATGCAAATATATGCAAATAGCTTTTTACAGTGACAGGCATGAATACAAAGATTAAGGCAAGACTACACAACAATATTTACCCAATTTCCACTCATATGACAGCACTTTTAATGAGCAATGACAGTCCAGGAATTAAACTACTAAAACACGTAACAAAAGACTATTATATTGACTCCTTTTTTGTTTTGGCTCCCACCCGCAGGCTGCGTGTTAAGCCCAGTGTAAACCCAAAAGGCACCACGGGCCGCAAATAAATGGGCTGTGGGCTGCATGAGTAGCCCTGCTTTAAAGGGTTAATAGGTTAGCCTGACAGTCCTCTGCTTCCCCATGGCTACTTCCTAACACCCCCTCGGTCTGTACCTGGCTGTCGGTCGGCTGCTGGTTCTCGGGGTCGTGGTAGTCTGTGCTCGGGGGCAGGGTAAAGAAAGTCTCCTCTTCAGAGCATAGGCCTGGCAGTCTGGGCCAGTCCTCAACCTCTGCCAGATCCTCAGGGCCCTCCTGGCTTGGGAGCTCAGGGGAGCCCTCTGCTTCCTCCAGCACCTGGGCCCTTGGCTGGGCTCCTAGGCTGGGCTTTTATGCTCCATACTCCATCCCTGGCCTCTGTGGAATTAAAGGAGCAGGACCCACCTCGGCCCACCCTGCTCGGAGAGGGGTTCTTCCCCCTTGGGGTGAGAGAGCAGCCACCCCTGCTCACTACAGTGCGCCTGCCTACAACCACCCAAGAAATGCACCAATAGTTTACGAAAGCCTCCCACCACCGGGCCAGCTAAAGCTAGGGCTGCCAGATGGTTTAACCAAAAATACCAACCAACAGCCGTCCGCCAACTTGTCTTCCTGTGGAACCAGGTAAGCACCCAGAATTTTTGCCTCCTGGCCAGGAAAAACAAACAAACAGAAAATAACAGACATTTTAGGTGTCTGGTATTTTCTGCATTTTTTAAGTGGACAGGAGGCAAAAATACCGGACTGTCCGGGTCAATACCGGACACCTGGCAACCCTCGCCAAAGCTGGTGGCTCTAATCACTCCTAAGCCGAGCCCCCTCTGGGTTGTGGAATCCCCTTAGAAGGAGGGGCCCAAGGAGCGCTGCACGCAGGACTGGAGCTGGGGAGAGCAGCAGAGGGAGTGGGTATCGGCATGGGTGGCCAAGAGCTTCCATGAGCTCCACAAGGCCAGGGGACCAGCCCTCCTCCTGTGCACCTGCATGGGAATTCCCCACCTAGGGGAGGAATCAGAGACAAGTACGTGAAGGGGATCTTTCTTGCTGTGCTTTCTTGCCGCCTGGGCCCCTACGGGAGGGGATGATCTGGCTTACTCTAGATGGTTATGGGCATGGGCAAAGGGTGAACGTTGGGCTGGGGGGGGGGCAGGCCTCCAACCCCACCCCTTTTGCCTAGGCCCCACCCCCCATGGAAACCAAGCTGCGCCCCTCCATAGCACTACAGGGAGGAGGGGCGGGGAATGGTTCCAGACTCCCCAGCCCCATTTCTACTGGCAGGGCAGGTGGTGCGCAGTCTGGGCCTCCCAGACCCCAGAGCACACGGAAGGCAGCTGGCGTGTGGCCCTCGCCTCCCCAGTCCGAGAGCCCAGGGAGGTTGGGCGCTTGGGGGCAGCAACTCTCTGCCCCAGTAGACATCCTGGGGGTAGAGTATAGGAGGGGCCAGGGTGACGGTTTGGGAAAGTAATGCCTAGCGATTCTTCTTTATCTGTTGTGTCTACAGGCAGTCCCCGGGTTACGTACAAGATAGGGACTGTAGGGTTGTTCTTAAGTTGAATCTGTATGTAAGTCGGAACTGGCATCAGCCGCTGCTGAAACTGATCAGTTTCAACAGCGGCTGAATCTGGACACCAGTTCTGACTTACATACAGATTCAACTTAAGAACCCCAGGCATCCCCAAGTCAGCTGCTGCTGAAACTGATCAGCAGCTGATTCCAGGAAGCCCGGGGCAGAGCAACTCTGCCTCGGGCTTCCTGTAGTCAGCGCTGGTCAGTTTCAGCAGCGGCTGATTTTGGGACGCCTGGGGCAGAGCAGCTCGGGTGCTGCTGGGTTGGTCCAGTAGCGCGGCTGCTCCTCGGCGCTACTGGACCAACCCAGCAGCACCCCAGCTGCTCTGCCCCAGGCATCCTGATTCAGCCACTGCTGAAACTGATCAGCAGCGGCTGAATCAGGACTCCTGGGGCAGAGCAGCTGGGGTGCTGCCGGGTTGGTCCAGTAGCGCCATGGAGCGGTGCTGCGGGACCAACCGGCAGTGCCCCACCTGCTCTACCACAGGCCCCGGGCTTTGCTCCACGTCTCCCTGGTCTGCTGGGGGGAGCACTAGCTGCATCCCCCCCCCAGCAGACCAGGGAGACGCGGAGCAAAGCGGCGGAGGACCCGGGCCGGACCGCGGCGCTTCCAGATCAGCTGGAAGCGCCGCGAGTCCGGCCCCAGGTCCTCCGCCGCTTTGCTCCCCGTCTCCTTGGTCTGCTGGCTCCCCCAGAAGACCAGGGAGACGGGGAGCAGCTTTTCTCGCCCCGGAGGAGGTGGGCGGCGGGACCAGGCGTCCCGCCACTCCAGTCCTCCGGGGCGAGAAAAATCCCCGTTCGGAACTGCGGATCCGACGTAAGTCGGGGACTGCCTGTATTTAAGATGCTACCATCTCTGCCATTGTCTCTCTAGCACACTGGGGCCCCAAAGCAACCACCAACATGTGACAAACTATAGGCTGTGCTATACAGGAGGTCAGACTACATGATCCTAATGGTCCCTTCCGGCCTTGGAATCCATGGAGCTCTGATCCCACATACGCTGTCTCTAGATTTTTTTGTCCTCTCATTTTTAAGCCTGTAACTTCCAGACTCAAAATGCTAAAACACAAGGCAACAGGCTGTTCCAAGGAGGTTTCCAGTTTGTCCCCAAGCTGCTCAGTGTCACAGACCCTTTGGGCTTTGGGCCCATTCAAAGAAGCATTCATACGTTAGCATTTTGACTCCCACAGAAATCCCTCCACCTCAGCTACCAAAGACAAGGGAGAAGACAAGCTATAAAAATAACCGAATCAAGTGTAGCAGAAGTAACAATGAAAGACGGATTGATAGACAATAAGCAGACAGGCGAGGAGCTACCAAAATATGGGGTGTAAAAACGGCACAGGAACAAAGCATGACAAGTACAGGGAATGGCTCTGAAAATAATTTCAGCGTGTCACTGTCAAATGGAAGACATGTGCATTAGGATACAGTTAATTATGCCTGTAGTAACTGACACTTTTATCCTTTGAATTGGGGATCTACCCTTCCACCTCCCCGCCCGCCATAGCTGAGTCTGATTAACCCCGGTGCCCTGTGACTGTATGCCAATAAAGTATAACCCATGTCATGTGTCTGGAGTTGAACTGCATCCTTGGGATCCAAGCAGGAAAGGGCTTGAAGAGAATCCCAGCCATGAGATTTTCCTACCATGGCTTACAGCCAAGGTGTCAAATCAGCGTCTCTGGCTGCGTCTCTATTAGAAATCCCACAGAGACACAGTGACAGGGCTGCAGCTGCAAACACTACAGTGATGGAAGGTGACTATCCCTGTAGGTCGTCCACCTCTCCCAGGGCGACTGTCCTGACACTACTGCGCAACAGTAGCACGTCTGGTGAAGAGGCTCTGTGCCGACGGGAGAGAGCTCTCCCGTGGGCTTAATAACTCTGTCTCCGTGAGAGGCGGTAGCTATGGCAGTAAGATAAAGTCTCCCGTACACACCAGTGCTTAGGGTAGTATAATAATGTCATAAGAATGGCCACACTGGGTCAGACCAAAGGTCCATCCAGCCCAGTATCCTATCTGCTGTCAGTGGCCAATACCAGATGCCCCAGAGGGAGGAAACAGACCAGGGAAATATCATGTGATCCCTCTCCTGTCATCCATTTCCAGCCTCTGACAGAGGCTAGGGACACCATTCCTACCCATCCTGGCTAATAGCCACTGATGGGCCTAATCTCCATGAATGTATCTAGTTCTTTCTTAAACCCTGTTAAACTCCTGGTCTTTACTACATCCTCTGGCAAGGAGTTCCACAGGGCAAGCATGCACTGTGTGAAGAAAAACTTCCTATTGCTTGTTTTAAACCCGCTACCTATTCATTTCATTTGGTGACCCTTAGTTCTTGTGTTATGGGAAAAAATAAGTAAATTTTCCTTATTCACTATAACAATAGTAATAGTAATTCACTTATTGTTGCTCAGGAATGGGGATTATTCACACCTCTAAGCAACATGATTATACTGAAGTAATTCTGTAGCGTAGACTAGGGCCAACAGGCAGTAACTGGGTTGATGGAAGAATTCTTCCATTGACCTCGTGGTGTCTATTGCAAGGCTTAGCTTGACTTAACTATGTTGCATTTGGCGTGACATTTTTCATAGCCCAAGAGATGTAATAAAGCCATCCTAACTTTGTGGTAACAATGAGAAGTCCTGTGGCACCTTAGAGACTAATAGGTTTATTGGAGTATAAGCTGTCATGGGCAAAGACCCACTTTGTCAGATGCATGTCACAACTTTGTGGTGTAGCTTATTCACTTATTACTTCTGCTCTATACAGATCCCATGCTCCTTTCTGCAAGAGATGGGGTTGCTAACTGCAGAACTCTGGCCAATACCCCACATTACTGTTTACATCAGACAATTACATTTACAATACATCCTAGAATATTCTGACTGAGGAGATATCTGAGCCAGGAGTGATTTGCTTCAAAAAAATCATGGAAGATGGGAGAGATTCCAGAGGACTGGAAAAGGGCAAATATAGTAGTGACCATCTATCAAAAGCAAAATAAGGACCACCCCAGGAATTAGAGATCTGTTCATTTAACTTCTGTACCCAGAATAATAATGTAGCAAATCATTAAGCAACCAATTTGCAAACACTTAGGTAACGTCTACACTGGCAGCTTCTTGTGCAAGAACTGTTTTGCGCAAGACAAAAAGTCTTCCACAAAAGTGGGTCTACACTGACATGTGCCTTTGTGCAAGAGATGTGCTTTTGTGCAAGAGCGTCTATGGCAGTGTGGATGCTCTCTTGCGCAAGAAAGCTCTGATGGCCATTTTAGCCACCGGGGTTTATTGCGCAAGAAATTCATGTTGTCTGTCTACACTGCCTTCTTGCGCAAGAGCTCTTGCGCAAGAGGGCTTATTCCTCGTAGGGAGAGGAATAACTCTTCCGAAAGAAGCCCTGTTTTCCAACGCTAGACTATAAATTTACTTGTGCAAGAACACGCGTGCAGTGTAGACAGCCGGCAAGTTTTTGCGCAAGAAGCAGCCAGTGTAGACGTAGCCTTAGAAGATAGTAAGTTGATAAGTGACAGTCAGCAAAGATTTATCAAGAACCAATAGGGTCAAACCAACCTAGTAGTTTTCTTCAACGAGCCTTGTGACTGCGGGGCAGAAGTGGTAGGTGTACTATATCTTGGTTTTAGTAAGGTTGTTGATACTGACTCACATTTCATTAACAAACCAGGGAAATGCAACTTAGATGGAGCTACTATAAGCTGGGTGCAAAACTGGTTGTAAAACTGTTCCTAGAGGGTAGTTAAGGGTAAGGAACATCCTGAAGGTAGGGAGGTGAGGTGGGCTCTCAAGTGGCTTAGGGGATAGGGCATTTGCCTGGGGAGCCAAATCCCTCCCTTCCCGCTCTCCCTGAGAGCCACTGGACTGCCAACTGTTCCTAGAGGGAAGTTATTGGTGGTCCACAGTCAAGCTGGAAGGGAGAATCCAGTGGGATTCTCCGGCGATCAGCTCTGGGTCTGATTCTTTTGAACGGCTTCATCAATGATTTAGATCGGGGTGGGGAACCTTTATTTTAGCAGGGGCCATTGAGCAACTGAAAAAAAAATCAGTCAGGAGACAGAGTGTGGCGGTTTGGGCAGGGCTGTCCTTATGACGTCTGCTGCCTTACGCAGCCCAAGCACCTGCCATCTGCATCCCCCCACTCTGCAGAGGGGGCTGTGCTCAGGGGTGTGAGGGCAGGAACAGGGCATGGAAGCTGGTGGGAGAACAGGTACAAGGGGGAGCTGTGCAGCCCACCAGAGCTGCATGTTGGGAAAGGGACCAGGGGGTGGAGCCGTGGCCGAGAGGCAGCAGTTTGGGCTGCCAAGGCCGTCAGGCGAAGCGGGGCTGGAGGCCTGAGGGATTTGGTCACCTGAGCTGGGAGGTGAAGCAAAGGTCAAAGGGCTGGAGGACTGGGAGCTGTGGGGCAGGGTATTGGGGGTGCTTGAGCTAGCACTACCCTCAGCTGGCACTAGGTATATGCAGCTTAGGGCTGGGGCCAGAAATGGGGGGTTGCTCTGTGAAAGCAGGCTCAGGACTGGGGTAGGGGATGGTGGTACAGGCTCCGGCTGGGGGTGTGGACTCTGGGGTGGGGCCAGGGATAGAACAGGGGCTTGGGATGTGGGGGGCGAGCTCCAGAAGGGAGTTTGGGTACGGGAGGGGACACTGGGTTCGGGGTGGGTGCAGAGTCTGGGAAGGAATTAGGCTGGTTAAGCACTGAAATAAGTTGCCTAGGGAGACTGTGGAATCTCCATCATTGAAGATTTTTTAAGAGCACACTAGATAAACATCAGTCAGGGATGATCTAGATAATACTTAGTCCTGCCTTCAGTTCAGGGGCTAGATTGGACGACTTCTTGTGGTCCCTTCCAATCTTACAATTCTATGATTAATGTATAACCGAGATCTTGTCTCCACCTAGTTGGTCATTCTAGTTGTGTCACTCACAGCTGTAAAAAATGTCATGCCCTGTGCGACACAGTTAAGTTGACCTAACCTAGGGCTACCATATTTCATGTTTCCAAGTAGAGGATACTTCTGGGGGGAAGGCAGACAGTTTCTTTCTACTTTGAATATCTAATATTTATAAATAACGAGTGGAATGGCCTAAAAAATAAATGCCTATCAAATTTAAATATGCCTTTTTACTTGCAGTCAGTCCTTTCCTACTGCGTTTCTCCCTGTTGTGCTCATGCATATTTCTCTGGAACATATCTTTCTCAGCAGTGGTTGATAGCTTATCAAGTAGCTATGAAACTCTGTGCCTGAAGTTGAACTGTAAAAGCAGGGTCCCTTTTCATGACTCACTGGTCAAAACAAGGCCATCCTTACTTCTATGTTGTTGCTGGCAGTGGCGCTGCTGTCAGAGCTGAGTGGCCAACCAGCAGCTGCTGCTTTTCAGCTACCCAGCTCTGAAGACAGCACCACTACCGGCAGGGGCAGATGATGGTTTTGCGGGGCCCCGGGCAGCATAATTCCGCGGGGCCCCCCATTTGCCACGGTGCATGCGCAGCGGCGCCACCGTGCATGCGCGGGGCTTTCCAAAGCGCGGGGTCCAGGGCGGCCGCCCCGTTCGCCCTGCCATATATCCGCCCCTGCCTACCGGCACAGCGCAGACATAAGGGTGTCAAACCAGTAAACAAGCATGTCGTCATGAGGGCATTCCAGGAATTGCAGTTCTACCGGAATCAATTATAGAAAAAGGACGAGCAAGGAAAAAATTAGGGACATTTATTCTAATTTCAGAAATCTGCGTAGACGAAGATTGAAGGAGCAAAAAAACGGGGGGAGGCGGAATGTCCAGAAAACTCAGACATATGGAACCTCTATCCTAACCACACTGCAGAATCAGCAGGGTTGATGGGAGAAATCTTTCATTGACCAAGCAACTGCCCCTCCGAGTTACCTGCATTGACAAAAATGTAGGGGGGAGGGGGAGAATCTACATGACAGTGCTGCAGCAACAGTGCCTTAACTATGGCATCATAGCTGCTGTCGTGTAGATGTGGCCTGAGTCTACACAGATTTGGCCTCATTACATTCCTCCTACAATTTCAGTCATTTCTCCACTTCCTGTCCTAAACTCCTATGTGGTATTGTGGTGAGCTGTTGAACAGCTGCACCCTCTACCCCAAAAGTGGATTAATTACAGCTGCAGTTTCATAGAATCGTAGAATACTAGAACTGGAAGGGACCTCGAGAGGTCATCGAGTCCAGTCCCCTGCCCTCATGGCAGGACCCAGTACTGTCTAGACCATCCCGGATAGACATTTATCTAACCTACTCTTAAATATCTCCAGAGATGGAGATTCCACAACCTCCCTGGGCAATTTATTCCAGTGTTTGACCACCCTGACAGTTAAGAAGTTTTCCCTAATGTCCAACCTAAACCTCCCCTGCTGCAGTTTAAGCCCATTGCTTCTTGTTCTATCCTCAGAGGCCAAGATGAATAAGTTTTCTCCCTCCTCCTTATGACACCCTTTTAGATACCTGAAAACGGCTATCATGTCCCCCCTCAATCTTCTCTTTTCTAAACTAAACAAACCTAATTCCTTCAGCCTTCCCTCATAGGTCATGTTCTTTAGACCTTTAATCATTCTTGTCGCTCTTCTCTGTACCCTCTCCAATTTCTCCACATCTTTCTTGAAATGTGGTGCCCAGAACTGGACACAATACTCCAACTGAGGCCTAACCAGCGCAGAGTAGAGCGGAAGAATGACGTCTCGTGTCTTGCTCACAACACACCTGTTAATGTATCCCGGAATCATGTTTGCTTTCTTTGCAACAGCATCACACCGCTGACTCATATTTAGCTTGTGGTACACCATAACCCCTAGATCCCTTTCTGCCGTACTCCTTCCCAGACAGCCGCTTCCCATTCTGTATGCATGAAACTGATTGTTCCTTCCTAAGTGGAGCACTTTGCATTTGTCTTTATTAAACTTCATCCTATTTACTTCAGACCATTTCTCCAATTTGTCCAGTTCATTTTGAATTATGACCCTATCCTCCAAAGCAGTCGCAACCCCTCCCAGCTTGTTATCATCTGCAAACTCAATAAGCGTACTTTCTATGCCAATATCTAAATTGTTGATGAAGATATTGAACAGAGCCGGTCCCAAAACAGACCCCTGTGGAAACCCACTTGTTATATCTTTCCAGCAGGATTGTGAACCATTAATAAACTACCCTCTGAGTATGGTTATCCAGCCAGTTATGCACCCACCTTGTAGTATCCCCATCTAAGTTGTATTTGCCTAGTTTATTGATAAGGGTTAAGTGATCTGATTATCTCTCTTTCTATTCCTTACCTATCTCAAAGAGGCATTTGTGAGGCTTAATTGGCTGAGAGTTATAAAAAGCATTGAGACCCCAGTGGGAACAATGCTGGGGGTGGGGGGGCAGGGAGGAATGTGGGTTTTTTAAATTCAATAATGGCAAATTTAATCCAGTTGATTGCCTCTGAGATTGGCTAAAAGTTTTGATTTTCACTTTACGGGCTAACTTTTCAAGCTGAACCCAAACCTATAGAACGGCTAATTGAAAACTAATTGTCAACAGCAGTTCAGCATGGAGCAAATTCCAATTAAGGCAGTTTCCTCCTCCACCCAGAGTAACGTTTTTGCTCCTGGCTAAATTTTAAGTGAAGCACAAAGTGGCTGCTTGTCATTGCTTTAATGTGATCTGAGCTATTGTGTGGGAAAACTTCCTTGCACTCGAAGGCCAAGGAGCTTTTAATTTATCAGTCTCTGAAAGCAGAGAAATTGCTTTTCAATATGATCTGGACGATTTGCTTTTATCTTCGATGCCGCGTGGGCGAAGAGTGACACGTGCTAAAGGCTACGTGTGGCAAAGGTTTGAAAAGTCAAAGCAGCTCTCTCCCATCTGCAGCTTATTTCTCCGTCAGGGCCCCCTCAGCTCTCTGCTCCTGTGACACAAATTCCCCCCCTTGCCCCCACACACCTGGCAGTCCCTAGCTGTGCTGCTCCGGTTTAGCTGTGATCTTAGCAGGCAGTGTTGATGACTCAGGTGGTGGCATGTCTCTCTCTGAGGCCTTGTCTACACTGGCATGTTTTGTCACCAAAAACTGCCTTTTGTTGACAAAACAGCAAGAGCGTACTATAATGCAACTTTTGTTGGGAAAAACACCCAGTTTTGGTGACAAAAAACTTCTACTCCTGTGAAAGACCTTTGTCTTTTCCCCTCCCTTTATTGTGGACAAAGAGCCAGTGTGGATGCTTACCCACAATGCTTTGCTCTGTCTGTTGACAGGGGAATTAGCAATGCAGCCATGACATGTCAACAATGGGAGGCAGAAAAAACAGTTTGACTGGTTTTCCTTTTGCCGACTTTTACATGTCGACAGCATTTTTATCGCCAAACCTTCCCAATGTAGACATAGCCTGAGTTACCACCATCCATGAGCCTAAGAGGTGATCAGGGAAACTCTCCACACTGCCCCTGCCCTCAGCACCAGCTCCATTGATACCGTAGCAGGGCGCTGTTTGACTGCTGGTCCATACAAACGTGGGGGCAAGACGGCTCTAAAGCGAGTAAGAGGAAGAATTGCTGAGAGTGTGGGCAGAGAGGCAAGAGAACTATGACAGGACTGGGTCAATGAAGCCAAGGCAAGGCAGGTCGTCAAGGAGGGAGGTGCAAACAAAGGTCTGGAAGGCAGCAGCAAGGCTGAAAAGAGAGACTAGCTTTGGAGATGTGGCCAGGAAGTAGTCATTGGGAAGATGAGTGAGACCAGCATCCATGGAGCAGAGCAGGACCAGCTGTGAGTCTGAAATGAGACAGTTGACAGAGCGGTGAAGGTCCAACTCCAGTTGAGCAGCAAGACCGGATGGCGATGAGAGAGAAGCAAGCCCCGTGGGGTTAAGGGTGAGGTAGATCATGGCATGTTTGTAGGCCGAGGGGGCTGGTTCAGCCCCAGAAGGTGGGCGTAGAAGAGGAGTGTGTTGGGAAGGTCTCCGTTATTGGGAGGAGCAGGGAAAGCTGTTTGAAGGGGAGGATGGAGAGAGGCTAATGGAGCAAAATCACTTCTCTTTGAAGAAGCTGAGCGCAGAGACAAGAGGAACAGAGCCACCCCACTGCAGCCACCAACCCCTGGTGCAGGCTAGTACCCTCAGACCCAGAGTGCCTCCAGCCCCATACAGCCCTGAAGCACTGAGAGGGTAGATGGCATGGCCTCAACTCCAGAGCACCAGAGGGTGGGTGATCCTGTTCTTTGGCTCTGCCTATGAAGTAAGCTGAGGGTGGGAGGCAGGGACAGAGTGTGGGCGGAGCCACACCTGGCTGTTTGGGAGGCGGAGCCTCTCCCAGCCTATGATACCTGCCACCCATGGGTGGGAGGCAGGGCGGAAGGAGTCAGCTACAAAGTCAATGATGGAGATCTGGGTCCAGAGCCTCCACCAAAGTTCTCCTGGGTGACCTTGGGTTAGTGACTTACATTTTCAGTACTCCAGTCGTAAAATGAATAGCAAACCAGCTCCACAACTGTATGTTCATCGGAATCTAATATTAATAATCGGGGCAGTTATTTACAGCTGTTCCTAAAACTTGCAGAAGGGAAAATGACAGAGGGCAGGGAGGTGATTTCTGAAGAATGAACTGCTCGTCATCGAGCAATGACACAAACATACTGAGCGGTTGCTTGTTCCAGAACTCGCTCAGAGAAGTAATCACTGAAGTTTGTGAGGGTTGAAATCTTGAGCCTTTCGGGAGCAGCAGCCCGCCGTGGAAACAAAAATGCTAAGCACTTCACTCTGCCACCCGTAAAACTCAAAGTTCACTTTCATTGCTTTGCTTGCCACAGAGAAAGCTGCTTTGCTTCAGTGTTAAGGATGCAAATTTATACCAGAACGGGCTGAACCATATGTGCAGATTATAACTGTGGTGAGTCTTTCTCCATTAATCATCAGCTATTTGCCAGACAGTCTGTCCTCACTCTTAGATCCGCTCTGATGGATACTTGCGGATACTTGCGGCGTTCAGGAAGTGGAATGTAATGGTTCCCCGAGTGATGGGAATGCACTCCAATCATACCGTTCTGTTTATTTAACTGATGCAATTTGCCCCTGTGGGACGTGGGAACGGCAGGGTCTCTCTCTCGAATGAGGGGAGGGAGATCCAGGCTGCCCTGTTAAGAACCTTTGCTCGTCTTTCAGACACACGCAGGAGCCCCTCGGGAGTGGAAAGAGAAAACAAGCCGGATAGCCCAACACAACCACTCTGGCCCCCAGTGTGCCGTGGAGAAATCAAAGCTCCTGTAAAGGATGCTGGTTCTAATGAGGGTAAAAAGTGAAAATGACACACCGAGATCCTCCTGAGATGCTACAGATGGGGAAAAAACCCACATATCAAGGTGCCATTGGAGACATTTGCTGGGCACACAGAAGTCCTGGACCCCTGGTATGAACCATCTGTCCACTCCCTGCAGTGATCCAGAAGAGGCTTGTAATGGGGAATCAATGTGCTCAAACCAAAGAGTGCGGGACAGATCTGAAGTATTAGTGGTCACTCCCTGAGGAAGACTCAACCATCCTCTTGTAAAGTACAAGGCTGAAATTAGGGTTGCCAGTTTTCTATTTGGTTCCCATCAACCAAGCACCTTAGTCCTGCCCCTTCCCTGAGGAAGGAGGCAGGCAGGAGCCGGAGCTCGCGGAGAACCAGCTTTTAAACTGGCTCCCTAGAGCACCAGCTCCCACCTCCCCGCTGCCTCTGATACAGAGGCAGCACTGATGTCTCCATGAGAGCTGGCATGCGTAGGAATCTGGCTTGAAAGCCAGCTTCCTGCATGTACCAGCTCCCACCTGCCCCCCTCGCTCCGCATGCCGCTGCTTCTCTATCCAAGGCAGCAGCGTGTGGGGGAGAGGAGGACAGGCAGCTCCACGGGAGCTAAAAGCCAGCTCCCCATGGGCACTGGGTTCTGCCTTCCTGTACCCTTGCTGCCTCTGATACAGAGGCAGCATATGTGTATAACCATTAGGATTAGCCGATGAGCCCAGGCTTATTGGTTAATCATGTAAATGGCTAAATGCTAACATCCCTACTACATTCCCCCTCCCTGCTCTGGGCAGGGTCCAGCGATGAGCATTTTAGTGCACAAAGGAATTTCTGGCCGGGGTGTGGAGCAGAAGGGTTCAGAGACTAGCTTACCTTAGCTCTGCCACCCCATCGACCAGACTCTTAATAGCCCATTTGGCGGTGCTGACCAGAGCCTCCAGGATGCCTTTTAAAACAGGCGCATTTGATGATCAGATCCCTGGTCACCGTAGGTGAAATCCTGAAGTTAAAGGCAAGCCTTCCGCTGATTTATTTGGAGCCTGGGTTTCAATCTGTTTTTAGAACAGGTCTCCAACTTGGCAGAGGACTGTAGGTGCTACTCTATTAGACAAGGTCTACACTAAAGGGGAAGGTTGAATTAAGATTCTCAACTCCAGCTAATTATGTAGCTAACTCCAGTTAATCATGTAGCTGGAGTCAATGTACCTTAATTTGAGTTTCCCTGTCATCCCCACAGCGGGAGGTTGACAGGAGCAAATGCTCCCGTTGGCTTTCCTTACTCCACACAGGAGCAGGAAGATCATCTGCTGACAGGGGCGCCCTCTGAGTTCAATTGAGCAGGTCTTTACTAAACCCACTAAATCAAACTCCGGAAGATCGATTGTGGCAGTGTCGATCTTCCTTGTAGTCAAGCAGGGCCGGCTTTAGCAAGCGTGGGGCCCGATTCGCGGGGGCGGGGCTGCACATGCGCTGCGCACCCGGGAGCGGAGGCCTCTTAGGTGCGGGGCCCCCCTCTTGGGCGCAGGGCCCGATTCCAGAGAATCGGCTGAATCAGCCTAAAGCCAGCCCTGTAGTCAAGGCATGGCCTTAGGTTTTAAACTATTTGGGGTCAGAGACTGTGTTTTTGTTCTGTGTCCGTACAGGGGGCCTGCTCTTGCTCTAGGTCCCTTGGAGCTACAGAAATACAAATAGTAATGTCATAATAAACGTTAAATGAGGAGTAAGTACTTTGGCTGGGATAGCTTATTTCGTTTGGGGAACTGGTACAAGCTGGTATATTTGTATCCATAGAATCAGATAATCATAGAACACTAGAACTGGAAGGGACCTCGAGAGGGCATCAAGTCTAGGCCCCTGCCCTCATGGCAGGACCAAGCACCATCTACAAAGCTTTTAATTTTGGAAAGGCCCAAGAGACTGCTCCGATTGTACTTTTTATACCGTGTGTATGTTTTATTTCCTTTTCATCAGAAAGATAGTACCACCACTTGGTATTAAGGGGCACAGGAAGTAGGAGAGCAAAGCCCCTCAGACGATGTGTATTCATGTTGTTGTTTGATTTGATTTATGAATAGCCAGGCTTATCAAAGGAACCACATTTCACAGAAGCATCTAAGTATTATCTAGATCTAGGCCATCCCTGACAGGTGTTTGTCTAGCTTGTTCTTGAAAAATCTCCAATGATGGAGAATCCACAGCATCCTTGGGCAATTTATTCCAGTGTTTAACCACCCTGACAGTAAAGAATTTTTCCCTAATGTCCAACCTAAACTTCCCTTGCTGCAAATTTAAGCCTATTATTTATTGTCCTATTCTCAGAGGTTATCGAGAACATTTTTTTTCTCCCTCCTTGTAACAGCCTTTTATGTATTTGAAAACTGTTACCGCGTCTCCTCTAAATCTTCTTTTTCCAGACTAAACAAACTCCGTTTTTTCAATCTTCCCTGGGCATGTCTCTAGGAAATTATTCTGAAATAACTAATTTCGAAATAATAACTCCTAAAATAACTATTTTGAAATAAGCGCTATTCCTTGTGGAAAGCAGGAGGTATTATTTCGAAATAATCAGCCCATTATTTCAAAATAACGGGTTTGGTAGTGTGGATGCTCCACTTATCTATAATATATAAAGGAGAATGTTTGTATGTTTGTGCGCGAATAACTTGGACACTCTAAGGCTACGTCTACACTGGCATGATTTTCTGGAAATGCTTAAAACGGAACAGTTTTCCGTTATAAGTATTTCCGGAAAAAGCGTGTCTACATTGGCAGGATGCTTTTCCGGAAAAGCACTTTTTCCGGAAAAGCGTCCGTGCCAATGTAGACACGCTTTTCCGCAAAAAAGCCCCGATTGTCATTTTCGCGATCAGGGCTTTTTTTTACGGAAAAGAAATCTGTGCTGTCTACACTGGCCCTTTTCCGGAACAGTTTTCCGGAAAAGGACTTTTGCCCGAACTGGAGCAGCATAGTTTTTCCAGAAAAGCACTGATGATTTTACAGTAGATCGTCAGGGCTTTTCTGGAAATTCAAGGGGCCAGTGTAGACAGCTGGCAAGTTATTCCGGAAAAGCGGCTGATTTTCTGGAATAAGTGGCCAGTGTAGACACAGCCTCTGAGCTACCGCAACCAAACTTTGCATGGGAGAACCTTTCATCCAGGAGAAGGTTTTAAGGTACTGTGGGAGGGAAGAGATGAGAGACCGATGCCTCTCCCCAGGGCTGCAAGGAGCTTGGCAGTGCGGGGAGAAGCGGCTTCCCGGGGGAAGCAGCGGGGACAGTAACTCACTAAGGCTGGTGGAGGGACAAGGATGTGGAGGGCTGGCTCGGGCTCCCTTCCCCCTCCCTCCTCTCAGGCTCCTCACCTCAGTTATATCAACTTTCCTGAGCAACACCAGGTAACTCCAGCTAATTTCAAAATAATGAGAAATAAACCGAGGCTGTCAGACAATGTTTTCTAGATCTTCAGTCTTTTTGTGGGTTATTTTTTTCTCTTCTCTGGACCTTCTACAATTTCTCCACATCTCTCCTGACATGGGACACCCGGAATTAGACAATACTACTCCTGAGACCTAATCAGTGAGGAGTAGAGCAGATTAATTACTTCTTGTGTCTTGCTTACCACACTGTTTTCTCATATTTAGCTTGTGATCTATGACCACAGATCCCTTCCCGCATTACAAAATGGGAAATGACTGCCTAGGAAGGCGTACATGTGCAGCTTGTTGTTCCTTCCCAAGTGGTGAACTTTGCATTTGTGCGTATTGAATTTCATCCTATTTATTTTAGACCATTTCTCCAAACTTCTCTAAAGCTTGAGGGATTTGGAATCAGGTCCCTATCTATGATAAATGGATTTATTTTCACTCCTAACTCAGCTTCCTTCCTTCTGGCAATGCCTCACCATATAAACAAGGAGGCAAATTACTTTAACCATTCCTTGTCTCAGTTTACCCTTCTGTAAAATGGGCCTAGTAGCTCACCCGCTTTTAAAAAGCGCTCCTCTCAGATGAAAGCTGTGAACAACTGGAAAGCACTTGTGGGCATTTTGTGACCAACAATCTGTTTTATGTAACTAGATTTTCATAAGCTCCTTTACAAAGGGCATTCAGCATGCAGTGTAGACACCAGGTACCAACTGTTTATCTTGGTGAACATCATCCAGGCTCAAAACTATTTTTAAATCATTCTGGAAACAGAAAAAGCAGATAAATCCTCCTGGGAAAGCCCTGGAACAATGTCCTCATCTTAAAAGAGGCAAGGAAGCTGATAAGCAACTATTGTGCTGCGCAGGTGTCAAGAGAAAGTCTTTCAAAGGCAGCATGGGACTTGAACTGCTGATGGTAGATGAATCATATCAGCAACATTTTATAAATTATTTGAGCAGCCTCAGTTTGTCCTTGGTACATGTAAAGTCACACAATAGGCTCGGGGCTTGATTTTTCTGTGCAGTCACTTCAAAGCAAAGTTAACACAAGTATCAGCACCGTGGTCTGAGGCCCCAGGTTCACCTCGAGCCACTGCATTGCAAAGCACTATGGCTGCGTCTAGACTGGCAAGTTTTTCTGCAAAAGCAAGAGCTTTTGCGGAAAAACTTGCCAGCTGTCTACACCGGCTGCTTTGAATTTGCACAAGAACACTGACGATCTCATGTAAGATTGTCAGTGTTCTTCTGCAAATACGACTCACCCATTCGGAAAAAAGCCCTCTTGTGCAAATGCTTTTGCGCAAGAGGGCCAGTGTAGACAACTGAGAACCATTTTGCGCAAAAAAGCCCCGATGGCGAAAATGGTGATCAGGGCTTTCTTGCGCAAAACCATGTCTAGATTGGCATGGATGCTTTTCCGCAAGAAGTACTTTTGTGCAGAAGCATCCATGCCAATCTAGATGCTCTTTTCTACAAATGTTTTTAACGGAAAAACTTTTCCGTTAAAAGCATTTGCGGAAAATCATGCCAGTCTAGACGCAGCCTATGGGAATTACTACGTCAGACGCTGCACTCCTTTGGATGTGCCACTAGGACTTCTGGGGGAGGATAACCCGTGGGTCTCTGTGCTGCAGGTAAGTTGAGCTGCTCTATAGTTCGTTCCCAGTGAATTGTGGGGGAACTTGTCTGCCCTTCTGAGCGCCCGGAGAGGAATTGTGGGAAGGCTTTGGAGGACTATCAGCAATCGAATGGTGTAGCCTGCATGCTCATTGCAAAATGGGTACGTTAAGCCTGAGCGAAAGCCTCACTCAGGTTTTCACCAATACCCCAGGACATCACGGAGTGAATGCACCAAATATTTGGTGCCTGGATGGGGTTTAGGAGCAACCCCTGGGTAAGAGGCCAAGTTAACTCTACAGTGAAGACAGCCTCACACTAGCAAAAAGTGAGTGAAAAGTGCCACACTTCTGATTTAGCAGCATGTTCACATTTGCACGATTGCAAATTACTACACAGGGTCCAGAGAAAAGGAAAAGTCGTCTTTGCTTTTGGGCAAGGACTCTAGTGAACCTCTGAATTGGAGATATCGATTGCCCAGATGGAAACAAGCCCCCAGCCCTGGATTGGCTGGGCATAGTTCGCTTTGCTGCTAGTTTGTTCTGTGACCTGAAGCAAACCACTTAATCACAACTGCTGAATTGACGCAATAAGTTACTCCATTCCCAGGAATGGTGTGAGGCTTAAGTATTTCTACAGAAGCCCTCATGTGAAAGTAGCTGGAGGTTCCCGGCATATAACTCATAACCCCCCCACCCCATAACTTTTCTGTTTTATCTTTCTGTGAAGTTGAAGCAGAACTCTTCTTTATTTCTCAATATCCACACCACCACCAAAACCAGAGTGAGACCAAGCAAGCTGCTTTCTCAGGCCAAGATGCACATCCCACCCTACTTTACACAAGGTTGGCTCTTTGCGGTCTGACTGCTGCTTGATCCAGATTGCATGTTTCCCTACAAAGCCCCTTGGCCGGTAAAAAAAAAAAAAGCCCAGGAAAAAAGCCCTGAGAATTTGAAGTGATCTCTTACAATTGTAACACCATTTTCTATACGTTGCACTATATAAACATTGGTTAATGTTATGCTTGGCCAACATTCATATTGGATTTGAGCATATATTTCATAGAATATGTTCAACCATTAGAAGAAAGCTAAAGCCAAGCCAATAGTACAAGGATGAATTAACTGCCCCACGGTGCACTCGGTTTGGCGGTTCTCCTCACGCGCCTGGAGCTGCGTATGCCGAATGCTGCTTGGAACGCTCTTGGATAGCATGGCTGGGATTTTATACACACCAGTCGGGGGGGGGGGGGGGGAGAGGTCTTTGGCCTTTGTTAGGCCAGACTCAGCAACCTCTTTTGGCCTTAACATTTACACAGAGAGCCAGGTGAGGTCTGAGCTCCGGATTGGAAGTTAGTAATGCCAGAGATAATTCTGGTTGACACAGATGGTCTGTCAGCAGGGGAGCCAACAGCCTCTGCCTGCTCCTGGGCAAGGTGTGTGGGGAGGTGTACCTGGAAGAGGTGGGGCCCCAGACAGAAGGGGTGGGACCATGGCAGCCAGTCCTCAGTGCCACCCAGACTGTGGCACCCCCCCACCCCGGCCTCCTAGAGCATGTGGCACCCCTTCCTCCTGAGGTACCACACAGCATCTTACAAGGCTGCCTGGGAACATTCCAGATGCTCTCAGAGGCAGGCCGGGCTCATGGCAATGCTGCACCCCACCTTGTTTAAAGCAGCAGACCCTCAGATGAGAAAGCAGACAGGACTGGGGGTCCTCTCCTGTGAAACTGACCCCCCCACTTGTCCCCGATATCAAGTGAGCTCTCCCCTCCCCCCTCTGTATTTTGAACATTGACAAGCCTTTCAATCACAACAGCGTGCTGCCCAATTTTGATTGCTAATGCGCGAACCGTCATCCTTGCACTTGCCTTTTGTAGCAGCGGAGGCTTTCAGCAACATTATCCTGGATTGTTTTGACATCTGGCACATCCCCGAGTACATGAGCTACCACAATATGTTTTCCTTGGTGTAGAAATCCAGAATAAAATTCCCGGGCAGGACGGCTAGATGCTGCTCCACGAAACACCTACCGCCTCCAGTGCAGGGCCAGCCCGAATGTGAAGTTTTGTACCAGGTGTGCCCAGACCCTGGCATGAGGACCAAATACAAGGTCCCAGTAACTAGCCCAGGGGAATAAAACTAGTCAGGCCCTTAGATGGCTGTCAGCATTGTAGTATCTCTGTGTGGGTGTGTGTAGAGTTAACATGGGTTTTGCCCCCAAGCCCTCCTCCCGTCTATACACAAAACCTTCTCACCTGTGTGTGAGGAAGCCCAAACTTGAGGGGCAAATGGGGAACAGCTGCTGGCCTCATTAGTCAGGCGACATAAGGCTGGTAGGCAGGAAGGAACAGGGGGAGCCAAGGAATGGAAAGTTCTGTTCCAGAGGGGCTTGGGCTCCCTTTGAATTGCTGCTAGGGGGTGGGGAGCCCAGTATTGTCTGCCCCTGGTGCTGCCCCTTTGGGAGGTGTGGAGCTGGGCCCTGTGGTGACTGTCTGTCAGGCTATGTCTACGCTGCAGGTTTTTTGCCGAAGAGGAAATGCAAATGGAGTGCTCATTTGCATATCTTCTGCTCTCATTTGCATATCTTCATCCGATCCTTTTTGCAGAAGAGGTTTTTTGCGATACAAAGCCCTGTGTAGAAGAGGCCATTTGTTGGGGGGGGGGGGGGGGGGGAAACCCTTTTGCGCAAGATCTCTTATTCCTCAAAAAATGAGGTTTACAGGCTCTTGTGCAAAAGGGTTTTTTTCCCCAACAAATGGCCCTGTCTACATGGGGCAAAACCTCTTGTGCAAAAAGGATGGGATGAGGAGGGATAGCTCAGTGGCTTGAGCATTAGGATGCTAAACCCAGGGTTGTGGGTTCAGCCCTTGAGAGGGCCAGGTAGGGATCTGGGACCAATCTGTCAGGGATGGTACTTGATCCTGCCATGAGGGCAGGGGACTTGACTTGATGGCCTCTCAAGGTCCCTTCCTGCTCTATGAGATAGGTACATCTCCATATATTAGTATAAGATATGCAAATGAGAGTGCAAGATATGCAAATGACCACTCCCTTTGCATTTCCTCTTCCGCAAAAAACCTGCAGTGGAGACGTAGCCTCAGTCTTGCTGCAGAAGCTGGCAGTCCCTGAGCCAACAGGTCTGAAGTTCTGTACATAGAAAGTGATGGGTGCTGACAAAAGCATGGGTCATGGCCCTGAAGAGAGGTCTGTGGCTGATCTGTGGGCACAAAAGGAGCCAAAGGTCAGGGGTGCTGTGTGTGAACCCTCTAACAATGGCTACGTCTAGACTGGCATGATTTTCCAGAAATGCTTTTAATAGAAAAGTTTTCCGTTAAAAGCATTTTCGGAAAAGAGCGTCTAGATTGGCACGGACGCTTTTCCGCAAAAGCACTTTTTGCAGAAAAGCGTCCGTGCCAATCTAGACGCGCTTTTCCGCAAAAAAAGCCCCGATCGCCATTTTCGCTATGGGGGCTTTTTGGCGGAAAACAAATCTGAGCTGTCTACACTGGCCCTTTTGCGCAAAAGTTTTGTGCAAAAGGACTTTTGCCCGAACGGGAGCAGCATAGTATTTCCGCAAGAAGCACTGAAAATCTTACATGAGATCGTCAGTGCTTTTGCGGAAATTCAAGCGGCCAGTGTAGACAGCTGGCAAGTTTTTCCGGAAAAGCAGCTGATTCTCCGGAAAAACTGGCCTATCTAGACACAGCCATGGTGATTTCAACCCAGGCTAGCTGGGGTACTGGCTAAAGCCCAGGTGCTATTTTTACTTAGGCTCGTCACCCAACCCCCTAGCTGTGGGGACCCAGCTAAACTACTCAAGGACTGATTGTCCTTTCAGGTGACCAGAAGCACAGAGAGAGATCTTCTTCTAGGATTCATGGGGGGAGGCGAGAGAGGGGGGGACTCCGTTCAGCACCAGTGAGGACCTAGTGGCCGGAGTTGGGTTTTGCAACAGGGCTGCTCTCACCCAGGCTGAGCTGTTCATGGTAGGTGTTCATCAAGTAGAGACATGAGAGCTGGAAAAGTCCAGCATCTGCCTGTGCTACGGGGCACCTCATGACCACTGCTGTAGTTAACCTCGCAGGGGAGAGCAGTGCTCTTTTACAGCAGCACGGAGGGGCTAAGCCAAGGGCGAGTAGGCAGGCAGTGGCAGGGCAGGGACGCCCAGGTCCTAAGCTCATGGACGTCCGGTCCAATCAAAGGACACAGCTCCACATTCTGAGCGTCACTAAACCTCTGACTGCCTGAAACCAGCTGGCAGGGGATGGCGCCCTCAGAATTACCCAGTTTGGTTCATTCCCTCAGAAGCATCTGGCACCAGCCACCGCTGGAAAAATGGATACTAGGATGGATGGACCTTTAGGGTGGCCATTCTTATGTTCTTCAGCTGGTACCCTCAGCCCAGACCTACCCTTCCTCTCCATTATATAGGCCAAGAGGGGCTTAACCCCAGGGGCAGAACCAGCAGCAAAATACAGGCACAGCCAAAGCTTTTATTGTTGTAAACTTGGGTCACATTCTGGTCTGGAATTTCTCCCTCCCAAAGTCAGGGAATCTGTGACCTTGGGGAGTTTTTAAGCAGAAGCCTCTAGAGGCAGGGTATTTTTAAGGTCTCTTGCGGGGGCCCCCCTGCCCGCTTCTGCCCTCAACGTGCCAGAGTGGGAAAGCACCGTGGCAAGATCTTTGAAGGCTTTTCATTCTTTGAGCTTGGGAGCAAGGCCCTGGACCGGTCACCGGGATCTCCTAGGATAGCTGCACGCAGCCAGTTGATCCCAGGCACCGTGGCAGCAGCGAGGAGCCCTGGGCTCAAGAACAGCTCTTTACATCACCCGGCGCTGTGTAACAGGCAGGGTAGCTGGACAGTGTGCAACAGAGGCCTCTGGAGCCTTCCACGAGACGACTCTGGAAGCGAGACTCCACGTTCAGTCTGGATTAATTTTTTAAGCAGTTTTTAAAACTCTGGCGGCAAAGAATTTTTTTTTGGCAGCTCGTTTTAATGCGGCACTTAAACCCTCTTTCCTCGTTTCGCCGGTATTTCAGCCAAGCGAGCTGTCAGGCCAGGCTGGGAGAACCGTGATGGGCATCAGCAGAGAGAAGCAATAATCTGAGGTAAATGTCACACCCCCTGCTCCCCAAGCTGTCCCCCGCTGGTGGTGACTTGACTATGTGGCACTGGTGGCAGGGGGAGGCTCAGCCTACCCAAACTGTCTGTGTGACCACGTCCAGCTCCACCCTCAGGTCCCCTCCTGCTCCCTGCTGCAGGCCCTAGCTCTTCTTTCCAATGCAGAAGATCCTGTGGTCAGTGGTTCCAGAACTAGGGGGAAGGGAGATCAGAACCCAGCCACTTTCTGCTGCCCCATTCTCCTCCTCTTTTCCTCAAGGCCTCACCGATGCCCCCTGGCCAGGCCAGAGTGGAGCCTTGCTGGGGAGCCTGGAGAGCCCCTCCATCTGCCCACGATGAGGGAGACCTGAGAGCAATCACTGTCCTGTGTCTCCTCCCCTGGGGCTCCCTGGCCACCTGGGGCAGAAAGAGACTCTGCGATCCACACTAGCTCCTCCTCAGGAGCGCCATTTCAGATTTTCGTTAGGGGGCAACTTTACCAGTCATTCCAGGGGCTACGCAGACATGTGAAAAACTTTATTTTCTAGCAGATAGTTTAGAAAGCCCTGTGGCTCGTTACTATATATAAAAAAGCCAATAAGTATTAGACCCACTCAGCTCTTGTAGTAACATGTTCTGACATCTTGTGGCAAGTCACTTAAGGGACACTGTTAGGTTTAGCGTTTTTATATTGTCGTTTTATTACTAACTCTGCAGAGAGAGAGAGGGAGAGAGAGGGGACCCTGTCAGAACTCCTGGGCGTTCTCTCAGTTTTAGGAGGAGTGTAGGGTCTAGTGGGTTACAACATGGGGCAGATATTCCTAGATTCTATGTAAGAACATCAGAATGGCCACGCTGGGTCAGACCAAAGGTCCATCTAGCCCAATGTCCTGTCTTCTGACAGTGGCCAATGCCAGGTGCCCCAGAGGGAATGAACAGAACAGGGAATTATCAAGTGATCCACCCCGTTGTCCATTCCCAGCTTCTGACAAACAGAGGCTAGGGACTTACAGAACCTGGTGTTGGATTTCTGCCCACGCTGGCTAATGGCTATTGAGGGATCTATTCATAAACGTATCAAGTTCTTTCCTGAACCCGATTATATCTCCCCTTCACAGCATTCCCTGGCCAAGAGCTCTCCCCCTTAATCCTCTCTTTTTCAAATCGAAAAGTCCCAGTCTGTTAAATCGCTCCTCATATGGCCATGTTCAGTCCATAATATAGCCAGTCCCCAAGTTATGAACGAATTATGGACCAAACACTTGGCCGTAACTCAAAATGTTCATAACGTGGACCCAATTGAGTTACATTGTGACTGCGCTATTTGTAAGCGCGTGTCACTTTTGTAACTTGGGGACTGCCTTTTACGACTGATAATGGGAGATTTGGTTGTAAATGCGAACGGTCGTAACTTGACCGTTCGCAATTCAGGGACCGGCTCAGATGCACCTGCTGGGCTGCAGGGGGCTGTGGAGCAAAAGTTGAATTAAGCTACGCAACTTCAGCTATGTCAATTGTGTAGCTAAGTCGAAATAGTGTAATTCGGCTTGTGGCGCTGTCTACGCGGCAGGAAGTCTGAGGAAAAGCACTCTTCCTCTGACGTCCCTTATTCCTTGTGAAACGTGGGTTACAGGAGTCGGCGTACGAAGTCTGTCAGCTTGCCATTATTCAAAATAATGGCTTGCTGTGTAGACGTGCATTTTGTTAGTCCGAAATAAGGCTGCTGTGTAGACATAGCCTAACAGTACAGGTTTTCCCCAGATATGACCTGTTGTTTTGGTCCTCAGGTCTTCCTCCGGGCAGATTTTGGAACTATTGAACATGGCTGAGATTTTTTCCTGGTCTTTCAATCTCGGTGGCTGCAAAGCCACGGCCACTCATGGTCCCTCAGTTCGGGGGGGAGCACCCCGACAGAAGGAAGAGTGGCATGGCGTGGTACAGCCACCCTTTCCTACCAACCAACCTCTTCTGTTGTACTGAAGCCGTACAACAGTCTGCAGCATAGCTGGGCATCATTCCATCCCTGGTCCCAGCTCATCTGCAAGTGGGGGGCATGTGTGTTATGCTTAAATGAAGCACACAAGATCTTTTATAGGGGAAGAGGCCGTACGCCACATGTATTGAGAATACAGCAGTTGCATATGCTTTTCATTCACTCTCACACAAACACCATGCGCACACAGTCCCACCAGATGATGTTATAGTTACCAGTCCAGAGTCTGTATTAATCTAGTGGCCAGCTAGATTGAACACAGAGGGAGAGCAGGGCCATTGTTGGTCGATAGATCCGATGCTCCTCTGGAGTTGGTAACAAGACGAACCCAAAGTTCCATAGCAAAGTACCCTGCTTTTCTAATCCTTTTCTCTGTTGAAATCTATGGATTCTTCTGTGTCAGCCTGTGACCGGCGCATTATCTTTTTTATGTCAGAGAATCATAGAATACTAGGACCGGAAGGGACCTCGAGAGGTCATCGAGTCCAGTCCCCTGCCCTCAGGGCAGGACCGACCAAATACTGTCAGTCGTTCCCAAAACATCTCAGGAGACTGAGGGGGAATATGATAGAGGTCTATAAAATCATGAATGCTGTGGAGAGGGTGAAATAAAGAAAAGTTCTTCATTAGTTCCCATAATATAAGGACTAGAGGGCACCAAATGAAATTAATGGGTAGCAGGTTTAAAACTAATAAGCGAAAGTTCTTCTTCACACAGCGTGTAGTCAGCCTGTGGAACTCCTTGCCAGAGGAGGCTGTGAAGGCTAGAACTATAACAGAGTTTAAAGAGAAGCTAGATAAATTCATGGAGGTTAGGTCCATAAAAGGCTATTAGCCAGGGGGTAGGAATGGTGTCCGTGGCCTCTGTTTGTCAGAGGCTGGAGAGGGATGGCAGGAGACAAATCGCTTGATCATTGTCTTCGGTCCACCCCCTCCAGGGCACTTGGCATTGGCCACTGTCCACAGATAGGCTACTGGAGCTAGATGGACCTTTGGTCTGACCCAGTACAGCCGTTCTTATGTTCTTATCTCCAAAGGCTCATCCTGTAATCAATCGTCTTTCAGGGGTGCTAGCTACACTTTAAGGCTGTCAATCTGCCAATAATCCAATATTCTGTGACTAGGGGTGCGCACCGACGGTTATGGATGGTCCTTCTGATGCTGGGGCGTCTATTTTCACTCACGCTCCTTCCCTCTTTTCTTGGTCATCTGGTTCTGAGCAATGACCTTCGCATCTTTATCTCGACACATACATACCACTTTCACACATAAACCATCTTTACAAAATGTTGCAAAGAAAAGCATAACATTGGTATCTCATATTAGGCAAAGCAAGAGGCATTGTAAATCAAACAATTAAAACTTCGACCTTCCACATATCTCTAGTCTCATTAACATAGACACAATACCAAAACTCTGTTTCCTTCCTTACTAAACTCACTACACTTTAAAACAAAAGGGCTTATTAAAGGGCTTAGTTTAAATGTAATAATATGTTACCTTACGTTGCTACATTATTCAACCTAAAAATACAAATATAAAAAGGAATAAAACCTTCAATCCCCACACGTGTGTGAGAACAGAGCCCTGAAGTTTCCTTCTGGGCACTAAATCATATTTAGAGACACACACACAAAGGATATGAACCGAAGAGAAGATGGGGAATCATTTCTCTCCCCCCCACCCTCCCGCAGTGGGCTGTTTTATCACATTCAGGTCTGACATTTAAATCTGTTCGGGGCTGCTCTCAGCTCTTGTCTCTCTCCCCATCACGCTCACCCAGCCACGCTGGAGGTGGACAGATGGGTAATGAACTCAGCAGGGCGCCTTGATCAGCTCTGCCAGCCTCCTGCCGGGCCCCGCCTAGGCAGACGGCGTTTGATAAGGGCAGAGGAACAGAATTAGAAACGTGCTATTAACGCGGTCTCCACTCAGAGAGCGGTGGCTCAAATCCATTCACCTCCAGGGAATAGTCCTGTGGACCCGGTGGAGCGCCGTGATTCACCACCGTGCGGCTGTTAACAGCGTGTTGGGGAGCAGAGAGCTTTTCAGACCGTTGAATCACAGGGTCCCCTGCCCCAACAGCTAATGCTCAAAACCACCTGCGCTGCAAGGCCCGTCGCGTTGCTACCCACACAACACACCTGATGCAGACACACAAAGGCAAAGCTAAGGCACCCGGACGTACCCATCCTCCACTCCAACACCTGCCTCAGCATTACCACCCCCACAGAACTCCACAGACTGCCTGAGCTCTGACCCCATCCCTTCCCTCTCACGCGCTGGGCTGAGCATTTTGGGCAGGGAGAGGGCAGCTTGGGAAAGGGTGCAGGGCAGGGGGGATTGGTCGTGGGGCAGAGCACTGCAGCACAGGAGCTGGGGTGCATGGAAACAGAGGGCAATGGGTTGGTTGCATTGTCAAGAGGCATGTGTACAGGTTGCACCTGGCTGGACCACAGATGGTCCAGGATCAGATTGTACCAATGTGCTGTAGGGGAAGGGGAGGGGAAGAGCCCAACACACTTCAGGGGGGGAGAAAGGAACCTGGTGCAATGCAGCTGCACTGCAGGGCGGGGGGGGGGGGGGGAATGGGAGCACAACGCATGGACCAGCTGGGCTGTGAGGGGTGGGGGGAGGCAGGAGCAGGGAAGCCCGTTGCACAGCTCAGCTGGACTGCCGGGGGAGGGGAGCCCAGTGGGGCGGCAGGGCTGGGGGGAGAGGTGGCAGGGGGCCAGAAATGCCCTGCCCTGGTCTGGAAAAACCCCTCATCCAGGACCAGTCAGGTTCCAAAGATGCCGGACCAAGGAGGTCCAACCTGTACTGTGCGTGTAATACGGTGGCTTGGTGTGTGGCGTCATGTCGCCCTCTCGTGGCTGGTCCTAGCGATCAACGCGCCTGCTACTGTTACAAAGGGTAAGGACTCTCCTTTAGCCCCAGGAGTGGAGGCCTGTGCCTTGGGGGCCAGGTGTCACACAAATGGGGTCACAGCCTATAACAGAGGGGGGGGGAGGGTGAGTGGCACAGCCTAGAGAGGGCCGTGCTCAGAGACAGGCGATGGAACTAGACGCATCAGCTCTGACGCCCCAATGCTTAACTTGCCAGAACACAGCCAGCCACGCACGTTACGTTCTCTGCATGCATTTCCCTGGCTCTTGATGTTATCCATAGCGGGGCGGGGCCTGCAATGTGCTAGGGGCTGTACACAGGGGAGACAATCTCCGGGGGAGGAGGGGAGTTATTTGATGCAGCCCTACAGCAACCCATGTGCTCCCTCAGCTGCCTGTGGCAGCATTTTGTGGTTCATCAGCCACACAGCACAGCTGTACTGTGTGCGGGTCAGGCGTAGACCATGTATCCACCCCCGTCCCCAGTCGCCATCTGCGCTCATTTCTTGTATGCATCGTGGAAGAAGTGAGGTTTCCCGAGGGATCTGAAGGAGGGGAGGTCATGGGGCTCACAGTCCAGCTCGGGCAAGGCTGAAGAAAGGAGAGCGAGAGAAGGGGGCGGAGGACTGTCCAATTTGAGAACCCTGGTACTTGTGTAACCCACACACCTGACATCAGGACGGAGGGGTTTTGCTCCTCATGAAAAATCTTCTCCCATGAAAACGGGGCAGCTTGAAAATTCCTTTCCTTGGCACACAAGAAGAAAAACTCAGGTCCTCTACTGGAGCAGCGGCTATTTCAGCCACAAGCGCACAGCTTCCAGCCTCTTGGAATGACATACACACATATCTATGTAATACACGTGTTCGTTAGTGCAAGACACACGAGAGCAAACAGAAAACAGGCTGGTGGGGTTGGTTGGTTGTTCGCTTGCTCAACCCGTGGCCAATAAATATTTTAGTTTTGTATCAGCCGCTCCGGTCTGTCATCCCCAATCTACAGGATATGCTCTGCTTCATTGACTTACCGTGCGCCGAAGGAGTTCATTCGGAGGGGAACGCAAACCTGGGAAGATACAAGAAAGCATTCCCTGCTACAAAGCCATACCACAGGAGTGTTTCAGAGTTTCCCTTAGTTAAAAGATAGCTAGTTCGAACTAGGCTTAATCCTCGTGGAATGAGGATTACCTAGTTCGAACTAAGCGCTCCGTTAGTTTGAATTAAATTCGAACTAACGGAGCGCTAGTGTAGTGCCTATGAAAGTTAGTTCGAACTAACGTCCGTTAGTTCGAACTAACTTTGTAGTGTAGACATACCCCCAGACAGGGGTCTGTCCTGGCTCCGGTTTGATTTAAATAATGGCAAGGGAGTGCCCCTATCAAGTTAGTGGGTGATACCCAGCTGGCAGGGATTGCAAGCCCTTTGGAGGGCAGGATGAGACGTCAAAATGGTCTTGACAAATGGGAAGGAATGGTCGGAAATAAACAGGATGAAATTCAATAAGGACAAATGCAAACACGATGGAATAATCAGCTGCCTAAATGCAAAATGAGAAAGGACAGTTGAGGAAGCAGAGCCGTAGGAAAGGCTCCGGGAGTTGTAGTGGATCACAAGCTAAGGGCGAGTCTGCAGCGTAATGCTGTTGCAAATGACTTGAAGACCATCATTTTGGGATGGATTAGCACTAGTGTTTATTTTTTAAATTATTTAAATCTTTTTACCCCACCTTTCTATTTACAATATTTAAGGCGGCTTATAAAAAAAACACAAAACAAATATATATTTAAAAATTTAAAATATGAGACCCCAGAGGGACGTAACCAGCTAAAAACATATAGGCTGCGTCTAAACTAGCATGATTTTGTGGAAATACTTTTAACGGAAAAGTTTTTCCGTTAAAAGTATTTCTTCAAAAGCTCGTCTAGATTGGCATGGATGCTTTTGTGCAAAAAGTGCTTTTGTGCAAAAGCATCCGTGGCCAGTCTAGACACGATTTTGCACAAGAAAGCCCCGATCACCATTTTAGCCATCGGGGCTTTTTTGCACAAAACAGTTCTTCCCTGTCTACACTGGCCCTCTTGCACAAGTATTCTTGCTCAAGAGGGCTTTTTCCTGAGCAAGAGCGTAAAAGTATTTGTGCAAGAAGCACTGATTTTGTACATTACAAAGTCAGTGCTCTTGCGCAAATTCAAGCGGCCAGGGGAGACAACTGGCAGGTTTTTGTGCAAAATCTTGCCAGTCTAGATGCACCCATAGAGATGAGTAACACACACGTACATACTCAAACATTAATAAAAGCACAAATAAAAAGGGTGGCTTTAGCCTGACGCCAAAATAACGCTAGCATTGGCACCATGCGAATATCCCGAGGAAGAGAATTCCACAGCCTGGGAGCAAAAGCTGAGAATGCCCTGTTCCACGTAGATGTTAATCTTATCTCCACAAGTGGAGGAACACGAAGCAAAGCCCCCCCAGCTGACCTCAATCCCCGGGCAGGTTCATATGGGAGAAGGTGGTCCTTCAGATACCCCGGACCCAACTCATTTAAGGCTTTATAGGTCATAACTAAAACCTTAAACTGTGCCCAGAAACATACCGGAAGCCAGTGCAGCTGCCGAAGCACTGGCATAATGTGCTCCGTATAACTAGTGTTAGTTAAAACTCGAGCAGCCGCATTCTGGACCAGTTGAAGTTTCCGAAGGCTCTTTAGAGGCAGCCCCAACTTTAGACTGTTGTAAGCAAGACATAAGAGGCAGTTCTTCCGCTCTGCGCCATGCCGAGAATGCCTCAGCTGGAGTATTGTGTCCAGTTCTGGGAGCCGCGTTTCAGAAACGGCATGGGCAAATTGGAGAAAATCCAGCAGAGAGCAGCCACAATTAGTAAAGGTCTAGAAAATGTGATCTACGACTTTTGTTTACTCCTGAGAAGAGAAATCGGAGAGGGGGGAGGGGTCACAACAGTCTTCAAATACGTAAAAGATTGTTATAAAAGGGCAGGTGACAAATTGTTACCCTTACCCATTGAGGTCAGTAGAAGTAATGCACTTACATTACAACAAAGATGATTTAGGTTGGATATTAAGAAAAACTCCCTATGTGTAAGGTAGCTAAGTGCTGGAACAAACTATTTAGGGAGGTTGTGGAACCTCCATCCCTGGAGGTTTTTAAAAACAGGTCAGACAGACACTTGTCAGGGACGGTCTAGGTTGGCAGGTCTCGACCACAGCCCAATTAGCACACTGCTGCAACCCAGCTGTGAGCTAAAAATAATTCATAGTTGGCTGCTGTGGTCTGGCAGAGGGTGGGGCTAGTTGGGACAGAGACAGAGTCTTGCAGCCTGCATCAGCACGCCTCCAAGCATGGGGCTGGTGCCTGACACAGAGGGGCCGGGAGAGTGGGTCTGTGGATACACTTGTGGGGGGGATTCTGGGCAGTGAGGAGATGAGGGGCACTGGAGACTGGGGATTTGTAGCGGTGCTGCAGCACCACCAGGTTTAGGTGGGGATCCTCTCGGATCCCAACTGCTTGGCCCCACATGGCAGGATCTGGGTCTGGCAGCCCAGTGCTAGGGATGGGGCCCAGGTCTACCCACCTGGCTGCTGCCCAGCCTGCCCCCAAGACTCGGTTCCTCGCTCTGCTGAGGGGAGGGGCAACATTGGCCATTGGGGGCTGAAAGCAGTTTTTGGGGGGGGGGGGGTTGCTGCGGTGCTTAACCTGTGGCCCACAATGATAAACAGATTGAGAACCAGTGAACCAGATCAATGTTTCTCAATTTTTTTTTATCAAGCACCCCTTTAAAAAAAAGTATAAGTACCCCCAGTTTTCAGAGACAATTTTTTTCCCACCATTGCAACACATATGTTTAAACAACTTAATTGTAGCCAGGCGCGTGATGAAATGTTCGCGTGTAAAAAGTACAAAAATAATAAAACGCTGTAAAGCTTAAAACAAAAATCCAGTTCTCCCAAATTTCAGTTGACTTCTCTCGAGTACTTCTAGGGGTACTCGTACCACCGGTTGAGAAACACTGATCTAGGTAACACTTAGCCCCACCTCGGTGCAAGGGGCTGGACTAGATGACCTGTTACAATCCCTTCCAGCCTTGCTTTTCTATGACTATCCCGGGGACACAAGAGGAGGTATTAGTTTGGGCAGGAGACAGGTCTGAACTGGAGAGCGAGGTCTGTGCATTGCCACGGCCCAACCCGGAGAAAGAAAGGTTCTTTGTGTCCTGACATGCAGGCTGCTCTTCCTTGGCGCCCTTCCAGCTCCCACCCGCCTGCGGGAAGAGCCAGAACCTCCTGCCTTTATTTGCATTCTTTGCTCCTAGGTGGCAAAACTGCCACGGGCCAACACGCTGGGTTGGCTGCCACCCACCAGACAGATGATGAACCTTCTGCTGCAAGCGAGAGGCCATAATCTGCCTTGCCAGCCAAGCGTTTCCACAGCGAGGGAACGACCACTGGGTCTGCACGTTTCATGGGACGCTGCAGCCTCTCCCCTGTGCTTAGCCTGGTTTCCTGCTCATTAACTCCACGACAGCTGATCCTTCATCTTCTGGCCCCCCTTGCCAGCATGCGAGTTGGATGCTAGTGCAGCCTCTTTTATAGTCAGTAGAGCCCTTTGGTGTTAAACTCGGGGCACTATGGCGCCCATACGCTGATGGACAAGGCGGGGAAATGAAATCATTTTTTCCTCCTTGGTTAAAAAGAAACGGGAAGCGTCGTTCCTTATTCTTACAAAGGGAAAGGAATTAGAAATGTGGATGATTTGTGAGTTCATCTGGGCACTTTTCCAACCAATACCGGGTTGTTCCCTAGAGAAATGCAGCCTAACGGTTCTGCCCAGTCTTGTTTGAAATACTCTCCCGCCGTTTCTTTTGGGAGAGGCCTACTTCACATGAGCTAAGGATTAATCTGCAGCCCCTTTTACTAATGTGTTCACCGTGTCCTGAGGCAAGTGACTAGCCCAACGTGTCACCCAGTTCCCAGTGGCAGAGCCGAGATGACAACTCAGGAATTACGATAGCTTCAGACACTTAGGGTATGTCTACATGTCAATGTTATTTCACGATTCCAGAGGTATCCCGAAATAAGTACCCCACGTCTTTTGAATGCGTCCGCTATTCTGAAATATAGCAGATGTGCTATTTCACCATCCCTGTAAACCTCATTGTACAAGGAGTAGGATGGCTCGAAATAGTGCTGAATTTCGAAAATTGCGTCGCTTATTTCGAGTTTCGGGTGCTGTGTAGTCTCACCCTTCAAGGCCAGAAGAGGCCATCATGCCATAAGAACATAACATCCTCTGCCCATCAAGTTTGATCTCCTGCTTCACCCAGGCCAGAGAATTTCACCCAGTGTTTTCTGATTTGAGCCCAATATCCTGTGGTTGAGCTAGAACCGCTCATTTAGAAAGACATCCAATTTTGACTTACAGGCCGAAGAGCAGACTTCGCTCTCCCTTTCTCAGTGCCGCTGGGTTATACATGGCACCCGAGAACTCTGAAAGGAAGCCGTGAAGTTCAGGGCTAATGTGCGTGGCAGGGTCTACTCCTAATAATAATAATAATAATAATAATAATAAAACTTACCTTATTAGAAAATACCAGACATTTTATATGTCCAGTATTTTCTTAATTTTTTTCCTGGACAGAACCCTCAAATACTGGACTGTCTGGTTCAAAACCGGACACTTGGCAACCCTAGCCAGCCCTGTTGGCCACTCTCGGTGGTACGACTGCCCGCAGTGGTCACTGTGCTGTATAGCTCTCTCCTGCAGGCTCACTGCCCCTAGTGGCCACTCTGAATATAGCATCCCTCTGAACCACCCCTCCCTTTTCATGTTCTGGAAAACAGTCCCATTCCAGGTGCTTCCTGTTTTCCTGGGACAACCAAACCCTGACCTTGCTTTAAGTTAGGAGAAGAGGAAGCTGCATATCAAATTGTGTGGTCCTAGCTCTAACCGTTTAGGAGGAGTTCTTAAACGAACAGACAGACAGACCGATTATGGTAGCACCTGGAGGTCCCAAGCAAGATGTGTCACCCCTTGGGGCTAAGCATGGCAGCAGAGTCAGCTGAACATAGGGTAAGATGCACTCAGAGGAGCGATTGATGCTACCTATACATGCTGATGATTTCTGCATTAGTCCCAATCTCTCCAGGAAAATGACCTGTCTGTCATCACAGACAGCTCAGCGGAGACGTCCGCTCGATGTGCAGGAGCATTCCGGGAAGTGACTGCTGAGAAAGCCCGGTGTCCCTGGAGAAATGGAGATGGCAGCATCACCTTGAGCTATGTGTTCAGTTTGGGTCGCAGCACAGATTAGCCATAGCAGGTGTGGAAAAGGTTCTCCCAGGACCATGATAAGTTGAAGAGCAAGGGCTCTACCAAGCAATACCATCACCAGATTTGGCCTGTAAAATTGGACATTAGGAGGCGAGGGAACAGATGCAACCCTGATGTAAGTGGCTGATGTCAACAGAAGTTGCATTTGCCAGACCCTGTTCCAGCAAAGCACTTAAGCACATACTTAACTTTAAGCATTTGGAGTAATTCCATTGACTGCATATGCCTTAGTGGAATAGAATTTTATGGCAGGGCTGAATTTGGCATCAGATGAACACAGGACTGAAAGCCAGGGTTCTTGGGTACTGTTGAGAGCTCCGACACAGACTCATTGTATGTCCTTGTTCATGTCATTTTACCTCATGTTCCCCAACTGTGGGATTACAGGATAATTTTGTTCTGCCTGGTAGCACTGAAGTTATAGTTAGGAACTGCATTCTTCTCACGTCCTGTCTTAAGATTTTAATGGTGTCTAAAGAGGGAGCTCTGCTTCAGTAATGGGTGCAATGATACCCTTCAGATGAAAGATCAGCTACTATGCCAGCTGTCCCTGCATGGTGACCTGTTTGGCCTTCCTGTGCAAGAGGGAATGAACACGTGGAAATACACTGGGCTGTCCAGCTGAGGCAGAGAGATGGGAAGATGTAAGATGCCTTGAAACTAACAAGTTTGTGTATCTCTATGTGCAAGTCAATCCCATCCCAGGGAGTGAAAGTCATCAATGATCCATCTGCTTAGTCATTGTATTAATAATACCTTACTAATTAAACTGCAGCCAATAATGCAGAGCTCGTTGCTGGACAGATTTAAAGATCCAGGAACAGAATTCACAGGTTAATTAATCAAATCCTACTTAAAGGAACTCCGAAACAGAGTTTGGCTCACTGTGCTTAGCTATCTAATCAATTGCCAGGTGAAATGTGTTCAGAAATTCAGAGGAGGCTAGGTGGATCGGAGCGTCAAATGACTCCTTTCCATTAAATGGGAAGTTAATTCATAGCAGGAGTGATTGCCTTGATAAAACCTCCAGGAGAGTTCTGTGGATTATACATCTTAAAATATTCATGGCAAATGCATTTTTCATTTCCAGGCTTTACAACTGAGCAGCAACAAGGCTGCTGCCAGGGCCGGAGCCAGGCGTCTCAAAGCAGCAACCAAACACAGCAGCCTTGCCCTGAATGAGAACAGCAGCACGTTCGGAGAGAGTATACAACAGCAATTTGCAGCAAGGGGCCCTAAAGCAGAATGTGTTAGGATGTAACAGCCACAGCATTGGGTGGGTTGGCCTCAGGTGAACAGCAGGGAAGTTCTTATGTAACCCCTTTCATCCATAATGCATGAAGTTCATCAAAATTCAATGGCAGCCGCTGGGGGATTTCTGATGCCTGGCCTCCAACGCCTCTAGGGGGCTGTCTACCTCCATTTTCACATTTCAAGTTCATGTGGAAGAGACCTCTGAGGCATGGAGCTGAGTGAATTCCGGTTCTCAGGTCTCTCTGCTTGCAGTCTTTTTCTTATTTTAAATGCACCCAGGCGTCCATTACAATGTAGACCCAAGTCCAAACTTCTTCAAAGGTAGGGCTGAGTTTGTCTTTTTGGACCAGATTTCTATACAATAGGCAGTACAAACCTATGGTGAAATTTGCTCTACGTCTCCTAGTATGTGACCTTGCTTTCCGTTGCTTACAACTTTGTCAGACTCAGACCACATCTATACTTACTGGTGGATTGACGCTCCGGAGGTCGATCTTTGGATGTTTGATTTAGAGGGTCTAGTAAGGACCTGCTAAATCAAATGCTGAAGCTGCCCCCATCGGCGTCAATACTCATACTCCTTGCAAAGAGTAAGGGAAGTTGATGGGAACATTTCTCCCATTAACCTCCCACCTTGGGGACAGCACCAAAGTTTGAATCAAGATACGACAACTCCAGCTACACAGTTAACGAGAGTACACTTATAGTTTGCAGATGACAGCAAGCTGGGAGGGGTTGCAAGTGCTTTGGAGCATAGGGTCAACATACAAAATGATCTAGACAAACTGGAGAAAAGGTCTGGGGTAAGTAGGATGAAGTTCAATAAGGACAAATGCCAAGTACTCCACTTAGGGAGGAACAATCCGTTGCACACATGCAGAATGGGAAGCGACTGTCTAGGAATGTGTCCTGCAGAAAGGAATCTAGGGACATAGTGGATCACAAGCTAAATATGAGTTAACAGTATGATACTGTTGCAAAAAAAAAAGAAAAAAAGGGGGGGATGAAGGCGGATGTTTATTCTGTTCACTTTGTTCTGTTTCATGTTGTGACACAGTCGGGATTGTATTTACACTGTTTGCTTTGTGCTGTTACATGTGATTTCTACTGTCCTCTGGTAACCCTTTGTGCATGCCTCAGTTTCCCTGGGCATTGCACCCCTATCTAGATGGGAATGGGAATTCCGCATATGACTCACTGAGGGAGGATACCCAGGCCAGCATGTTCACAACACTGTAACCTGAGATGGGAGGAGGTGTCAAGGCTGTCAGACCTCCCTGGTATGGCTTGTGGGATGAGATTTACCGTGGAGGTTGACAAATGCCTTTGATGTCAACCATAGAGCGTCCAGACTAGCGCACTGAGCCGACAAACAGCTGATCAGCACAGCGCGGCAGCCATTTAAATTTAAATGAAGCGGTGATTATTTAAATCGCTGCTTCATTTGCCTATGCCCAGTAAGCAAATCTACATGGCTCCGTCAACAGAGCCATTTAGTGTAGACATACCCTAAGTGCAGAAGGTGAAGGCCTGCAAGAGAGTTGAAAAACCTGACCTCTACAGGCACTGGTTACAAAAAACTTCCGCCCAGAATCACAATACACAGATTTTGAGGAATTGCTGCCACCATGTGATATTTATCCCTAAAGCCAGGGGTAAATACTTGACCCAAAAGAGCTTGAAAAAAGAAAACAGGAAAACAAGTCTCTGGTAACTGACCCCTCAGTCAGAGGCCTGCAGATACACACAGACCTTACAGGACACAAGAATCAAATCATCACCTTAAAAAACGACAAGGAGTCCTGTAGCACCTTAGGGTATGTCTACACTACAGCACTGATTCAAACTAACTTAATTTGAATAAGTTAATTCGAACTAAGCTAATTCGAATTAGTGCATCTAGACCTAAAAACTAATTTGAATTAGCGTTTTGCTAATTCGAACTAGCATGTCCACATTGAGTGGACCCTGAACCGAAGTTAAGGCTGGCCGGAACCAGTGCTGGCAGGGCATCAAGTTAGGACTTAGAGCGTGGAGCTGCTGCCTCAGGTTAGCCGAGGGCTGTGCTTAAAGGGACCTGACCCCCATCCCGGACAGACAGTTCTCAGGGTTCCCCGCTCGCTTGTCTACCTCGATGAGGGACAGCAAAGCAGTCCTGGCTTGGAGTTCCCTGAGTGCCCGCACTCGGCACATCACAGCACTCAGCCATCAGCCCGGCTGCACTTGCCACAGGCTGCCATCCGGGGGGGGGGGGGGTGTCAATTGGGGGGCTGTCAGGATCCAGGAGGCCCTGCAGGAGAGCTTCCACCCCGAGAAGCCCGCAGAGCCACCCCAGTCCTCCCCATCGGGGGCTCATGCCCCATTCCTCCCTCACCTCCTTCCACTTACCCCTCTCTAGCCCTGCTTCCTGATGTAAAAAATAAAGGACAAGTGTGTCCAAAAATAGAAACTCTCTTTATATAACAAAACTGGGGAGTGGAGGGGAATTAACCTCTGGGGAGACTGGGAAAAGGAGGTGGGAGAGGGGAAGAGAGAGAGTGGGAGAGCGGAGAAGGAAACCTGGGAGGAGGGAGCTGGAAGGGGGAAGCCAGGGGAAGAAGGAGGAGGGGAAGTATCAAACTATGGTACGCCCACATCTTCAGTACTGTGTACAGATGTGGTCTCCTCACCTCAAAAAAGATATTTTGGCCTTGGAAAGGGTTCAGAAAAGGGCAACTAAAATGATTAGGGGTTTGGAACAGGTCCCATATGAAGAGAGGCTAAAGAGACTGGGACTTTTCAGCTTAGAAAAGAAGAGACTGAGGGGGGATATGATAGAGGTCTATAAAATCATGAGTGGTGTTGAGAGGGTGAATAAAGAAAAGTTCTTCATTAGTTCCCATAGTATAAGGACTAGAGGACACCAAATGAAATTAATGGGTAGCAGGCTTAAAATTAATAAAATAAAATAAAGTTCTTCACACAGCGCATAGTCAACCTGTGGTACTCCTTGCCGCAGGAGGCTGTGAAGGCTAGAACTATAACAGAGTTTAAAGAGAAGTTAGATAAATTCATGGAGGTTGGGTCCATGTAATGCTATTAGCCAGGGGGTAGGAATGATGTCCCTGGCCTCTGTTTGTGGAAGGCTGGAGATGGATGGCACGAGACAAATCGCTTGGTCATTGTCTTCAGTCCATCCCCTCTGGGGTACTTGGTGCTGGCTGCCATCGGCAGACAGGCTACTGGCCTAGATGGACCTTTGGTCTGACCCAGTACGGCCATTCTTATGTTCTTATGTTTTAAGCTCAGGGCTCAGAGTCGGAGGTCTCACTGGACCAACTTGATTTTCATGCAAACCTGCTCCTGGGTTTGCATCCTGCCCTAGACGGCCACTTTCCTGTGCCTAGTGCGGAGGTTGTGGATGTTGGAGGCCTCCCCCCAAACCTGGATGAGGTCCACGATCTCCACACAAGACCAGGCGGGCACCTGCCTCTTGCAGCCCTGGGCAGGCTCCTGGGAGCCACCAGCCTGGTCCTGGGAAGAGGGGGTGGGCTGGGTGGCAGCAGGTGGCTGGCTCATGCCGTGCCAGGTGCAAGGTCTGCTGGCTGGGTGCTGGCAGGCTTGCAACTGGCACAAGCACTGTAGCCAGCCCGTGCCCCTTTAAGGGCTCCGGGCCCAGGAGGCGGGCAGAAGAGTTTCCCTGGTTTGGCCCAGAGTGGCCACCAGGACAAGCTGGGAAGGGCTAGCCTCCCACTAGTTCGAATTAAGTGGCTCCACAGCCCTTAATTCGAACTACTTAATTCAAACGAGGCGTTAGTCCTCATAGAATGAGGTTTACCTAGTTCGAATTAAGCGCTCCGCTAGTTTGATTTAAATTCGAACTAGTGGTTTGTATGTGTAGCCCCTATTAAAGTTAATTCGAACTAACAGCTGTTAGTTCAAATTAACTTTGTAGTGTTGACATACCCTTATAGAATAACAGACGTATTAGAGCATAAGCTTTCATGGGCAAAGACCCACTTTGTCAGATCCTTGTCGCTTTTGCAGATCCAGACTAACGTGGCTACCCCTCTGATACTTGACACCTTAAAAAAGTGATTTTTAAAATTACAAAACAAAAGATAAACTTGATAAAGCATGCTTGGTTGCTAGATTTTACGGAGCAACAAAGGAAAACAAATTAAAACACAGAGAAAATTCTCTGGGCACAATGTGGGGTAGTAAATGGGGGGGGGGGAGGCATACATTCCCTTTTCCCTTTTACTTACTTCTCATTTTTTCTTGTTCTGCCTGCTCTAGCTACCTGAGTTTAATCCTTTAGACACCGAATGTTGGCCAGCACTCCTCCTATCCATTACAGATGCTCAGGGGACCTGAATTATAATTCCAGCTTTGGCATGATCCTGCTGAGTGACATTATGGCAAATCACTTTCCCAGTCTATCCCTCAGTTTCCCCATCCATAAAATGGGGATAACACACCTTCCCGGCTTTATAAGGAGCTGATAAAAAGCAGTCTATAAGACCAAGATCTTACAACCTCTCTCCTATATCTGTATCAACTCTATTTACATTTTGGGACTACTTAGTGCAGTCCCAAAGAGAAGGAGGTAACATTCCATAAAACAATTAGTGATGGAGTTGATAGCTGTAAACCTGCCTTTCAATCACTGACAAATGCCATACAGGTCCTGTTCAAAATTTGCTGGGAAGACTCATGTTTTCATCATTGATTTTTCCATGTGACAATGTCAGGCAAACATCCTCTCTAATCTGCTGTATTTACATTCATCACCAGCATAGCAGATTCCAGCCTGTCATTTGTGGTTCGTGATTAGAAGCCACCTCTGTAATTAATTCTGTTGCCTTTTATTTCTGTGGTTAAAAATTGTGCTGAGTAAAAAGTTAGTGCTTATATTGATGTGAAGGCCTGAAAATATCCAAGCTTTAGGGCACAGCGCTCCCCAGAGTTATGGAAATTTACCCACTGGAGTAAGTCTTGTCCTGCTTGCTCCAAAACACAGCCATCGGCAAAGGGTTTTATTGGAGAGGTGTTTGCTGCAGGAGGCAGAGAACTGAGTGGCTATGGGACAGCTCTAGGCATTGCACTCACAGTTTGCATTTCAGTTTCGAGTATCATTTAGGCCGGAGGGGAGGGGGAATAATTTTCACAGGGGAGCCACTTCATGAATTTTGGTACGGGATGGCGGGCCAGCTCTGCCCCCCCCCAAAGGGGCAGGCTCTTGGGCAGAATTGGTGGGACCAGGTGGAGGGGGGGCTACAGACAGAGAGACGAAGAGCGTGTGAGCATGAGAGATGCTTTGTGTGAGAGAGACAGACTTTGTGACACAGACTGAGTGAGTGTGGCACAGAGATGGGAGAGTATGTGCGGCTGTGTGTGACACTGACTGTGTGTGTGGAACAGAGACAGTGTGGCACAGACGCGGAGTGTGTGACAGTGACACAGAGAATGTGTGTGTGCTGGCTGCTACTAAGTAAGTTTTTGAGAGAAGCCACGCTCGGTCTCTTTAAGGGAAATCTGTCCTGCTCTGTTGTCTCCCCCCTCGTCTGCTTTACACTCCTCTAAGTCACTTACCATCCGTGCTTCAGATTGGAGCAGCTCTGCTGTGTTTTCCCCTCTCTACCCCTGCTCTGTGGCAAGGGGACTCCCTGACTTCACCCCTCCTCTCTCTCCACAGCAGCTCCTCCCTCTGCACAACTAGCAGGAGAATCCTGGGAGCAGCTGGGCTGCAGGGCGGAGCAAGGCGGGGGAGGGGCAGCTGAACACACGCTGTTGGCTGCAAGAATGCATGCTTTGCTAATCAACGGGGCCAAAGAGACACGCTTGGCCAACCGGATCCAGCCCCCAGGCCTGATTTCCCCACCCCTGATTTAGAATCATACAGCCCTACTCAGAGCAATGAGTGACCGGCATATACACCTGCCCCACTTCCCACCCCATCCTCTCACAACCACCCTAATTTACAACAACAGGAAGCCAGAATTAATTCAGGGAATTGGTTATCTAGGAGGTCAGACTAGATGATCACCATGATCCCTCTTGTCCTTAGAATATACAAGTTCCCTAACTCTACATAGTAGGCTATAGAAATAGGGTAGTACCTCTTTAAGGAGTTTGGGAGCCCTGTATTGTTGCGCACTGTGGTCTGTTTTGAGAAGCCTGCAGTAACCAACCAGAGCCGCCTTATCTACGTGACTAGGCCATTTACGGTTGTGTACAATCAGTAAACACAGATGTTTAGGACCCAACTTTGCACATGTTGTTTCTTCATAATCATTTTTACTATGTAAAGAGCAATAGACACAATCGATCTATAATAATAAATTGCCCACATAAGGCTCATGAATACATGCCCTGCAGCATCCTGCTGTTTACATGAGCTTTCCTCCAGATTCATGCAAAGAATGGAGTCCCTCCTGAAATCCAGGGAGTTGCTCCAGATTTCCAGCAGGGTGACAGGGCAGAATTTGACTCATTTCCACTTCAGAGAAAAGACAGAGCGGACTGAGTATCTTTAATATCTGTACATAAAGGGGAAAGAAAATGTACTGCCCAGATTAGAAAGTTCTCTCTCGTTCCAGAGACATGGGCCTCAACGCTTGTTTTTGTTCGCATTGATCACCAATCCCTTACTTTCTTTTGTGGCCTGGAAACTTTTTTTGTCACTCACATTTTCAAAGCACATCCCAGCAGTATCTAGATGTTCTGATACAATCTCTGTCCGGTGCACTCAATTGTGAATCAAGCTGTCTCAAAGGTAAAAAGAAAAAAAAATCTTGTTGCTTTCTTTCCCTTGCTCTGAGCAGACACCACAGCCGAAGTTCAGATGAGATAGAACAGATTTCAGCTGAGAGAAACCCATATATATGCTGTCTGAATTCACATCCCTTTACCCCCTCACCCTCATGAGTGAACTACTCTCAGTCACACGGGTGTGCAGCTGAAATAAGCAAAGTTAATGGAGTTCTTCACATTTACCCGGATATGATTGAGGGCAAAATCTGACCCACTCTTTTCTAAAACAGAAAATGTCATTTTGTCTCTATATAAAACCACATCTTGAATATTGCATGCAGATGTAGTCATTCCATCTCAAAAAAGATATATCAGAATTGGAAAAGGTTCCAAAAAAAGTGATAAAAGGGCGATAAAAATGATTTAGGGGTATGGAACAGCTTTCCAAATGAGGAGAAACTAATGAGATTAGGACTTTTCAGCTTGGAAAAGAAAAGACTAAGATGTATGAGGGAAGTCTATAAAATCATGACAGGTTGCACAAAGTAAATAAAGAAGTGTTATTTGCTCCTCATAACACAGGAACTAGAGAAGTGGTCCCCAACGTTTTGGGGCTGCCGGGTGCCTGGGGGCGGGGCCGCTCACAGGTCACGTGACTGGGGGCGGGGCCAAGCATGCGCCACACGCCCAGGGCCGGCAAAAGCATGTGCGGTGCACCCGGGACCAGGGCCAGCACTGGCACGTGCCACGGCGCACCCGGGGCCAGCACCAGTACGTGCCGTGACCCCGGGGCCGGGGCCGCCCATGCGCCCGGGGCTGGCACCTGCCGCACGCACGGGGGCGGGACCAGCCCAGATTGCTCCGCCGGTGCACATAAATGGCCCGGCGAGCGCCATGGCGCCCGCGGGCACCGCGTTGGGGACCACTGAACTAGAGGGTCACTCAGGATGTATCTACAAAGCAGGGCTTAACATGAAACAAGCTACAAAAATTGAGCTCTGTCAATTGCGTAGCGTATTTCGAAATTGGGAGCGACAACACATTACTTGTTTTGAAATAGAGCACTCTGACTGAGGGTTACAGGAGTCGGAGTAAGAAGTCCTCCAGCTTGACGGTATTTCAACATTATTTCAAAATAACTGCCTGCTGTGTAGATGTGGACTAAATTATTTTGAAATAACACTAGTTATTTTGCAATAATGTTGCTGTGTAGACATACCCTCAATTAAATTAATAGGCAACTGGTATAAAACAAACAAGTATTTATTTACAGAATGCACAGTCAACCTGTGGAACTCCTTGCCAGAGGATGCTGTAAAAGCCAAGACTAGAACAGAGTTAAAGAAAGAGCTAGAAAAGATCATGAAGGATAGGTCCATCAATGGCTATTAGCTAGGATGGGCACAGATGGTGTTCCGGACCTTCTTTGTCAGAAGCTGGGAATGAATGACAGGGAATGGATTGTTTGATGATTCCATGTTCTGTTCTTTCCTTTCCTAAGCACCTGGCACGGGCCACTGTGGGAAGACAGGACACTGGGCTAGAAGGACCTTTGGTCTGATGCAGTGTGGCCATTCTTATGGTCTATAAGACATAGGATGATGTCCCACAGAGAGAAAACCTCTCTCCCTCTTTCACTCAAAGGGATGGTGAATAGACACACAGAAAGTGGTCTAATTGGAGAACAGTGGCACAATGAGTCCTCATTAGAAATACATGGAGTAGCATTTCATCTTCGTAGCATAGTCCTGCCCGTCACTGCAGCATGACACCTAGCTACACACGACCCAACACCTGTCAGGGTGCTTGGTCCTGCCATGAGGGCAGGGGACTAGATTCGATGATCTCTCAAAGTCCCTTCTAGTTGTAGGATTCTATGACACCTGAGGAGCTCTTGCCCACAGTCCCTAAATTTGAGCATACAAAGGTTCACAGAGGTTACGGCCAGAAAGGACCATTCCATCACCTAGTCCAGCCTCCAGCTTATCGCAAGGCGTTCAGTTTCACCCAGTGCCTCTGTATTGAGCCTAATACAGTAAAAGTTGTGTTATCCTGCACTTGACCAAGAAGAAAGCTCTATTTCTGGCCAACACAAATGTTCAGCCTACTAAACAGGACTAGTATATTGCCTACACATTTTGCAATTGCACGTTCTGCCCCCTGTTTTTATGCAAAAGAGGCAGAAGACAAGTAAAGAAGCTGATACCAGGAATTTAATCAAGAGGGCAGGTTCTAGGGTGTATCATGGGGTCTTTCCAGATTCAACTCAATCTCCTACACCGTCTATACAGCTGGGCTGTGTCAAGACTGACCAGTTTTTCCGGAAAATCAGTGGCTTTTCCGGACAAACTTGCCAGCTGTCTACACTAGCCGCTTGAATTTCCGCAAAAGCACTGACTTCCTACTGTAAGAAATCAGTGCTTTTTGCAGAAATACTATGCTGCTCCTGTTCGGGCAAAAGTCCCTTTTGCACAAAACTTTTGCGCAAAAGGGCCAGTGTAGACAGCTTAGATTTGTTTTCCGCAAAAAAGCCCCGATCGCGAAAATGGCGATCAGGGCTTTTTTGCGCAAAAGCGCGTCTAGATTGGCACGGACGCTTTTCCACAAAAAGTGCTTTTACAGAAAAAAGTGCTTTTACAGTGCCAATCTAGACACTCTTTTCCGAAAATGTGCCGTGCAGTAGTTACGGCTTTCAGGCCTGCAGTGATGTGCAAATGGCACTTTGACCCTTTGCCTCAACTTCCCCTGAGTTTTTTCTGGAACGTTCTGCTGGTTTCCTCAGACTTACAGGTGGAAGGCAGGCAAGCATCGTATGGTTCAGTAGCTTAGTCTATAAGGTGCCACAGGACTCCTTGTCGCTTTAACTAACAGACGTGTGGACTGTGAGCTTAGGCAGACTAGGCGGTCGCCTAGGGCGCTGCCAGCCCGGGCGCCCCATGATTATGTCCTGGCCATTGACGGCCATGCAGGCAGGAGCGCTGATCGCGCCTTCCGCCTGGGGCACCAGCTGCGACAGCCGCCCTCGGGCCGCTCCTGCTAACAGGTGTATTGGAGCTGGAGTGTAAGCTTTCGTGGGCAAAGACCCACTTTATCAGATGCATCCAGTACATCTGTTAGTCTATAAAGTGCCACAGGACTCTTTGTCGCTTTTGCAGATCCAGACTAATACGGCCACCCCTCTGATAGCTTAGTTAAGTGCTCTCGGGTGCTTGTCTGACTAAGCCCCTTGGATCCGCCTGGGTAGGATGGAAGCTCTGCAAGAACAGGCTCCCTCGTGGGATTTCTGCTATTTTCTTCTTCTCCATCAGTCCCAATCCCCTGAGACGTCACGTCATCCTGGCACATCAGCTTCCAGCTGCTATTATTTCTTGAGTGCAAGGTAAAGTAGAAGATAGGACAGCTGTCCTGATGAATTTTCAACATAACTAGACAAATGACGGCAATCAGGCATGATGGGCAAGTCAAGGGCGGTTCTCAGCGAGAAGCGTTTACTATAATGAGGGGGAGAAGGCATTGAGTATGGAAGCGGCTATAGGCATTCATGGCCTACAAGGAAGAACCAAGGTCTGAAGTAGGAAGGTGGGGCTGTTGCACCAGGATGAAGAGGAAGTTCCAGGAGTCAAGGAAAGCGTGAAAAGAAGCGCGGCATTGAAAGGGGGAGATTGGTGAGGAAGTGTAGCTGGAACAGTGAAAGGGGTGGCAGGAGATGAGATCAGACACAGAGGCTGGAGTTGGGCCAAGCCAGGGACAGCACACAAGTGAGAAGCAAAAAAAACCCCCAAAAATAAACAAACCAAAAAAACCCCAAACCCTCACTGATATGGCCCTCGGCTGAGGAGAAAGACACATTCCCCTCACACACCAGAGTCTAGGTGGCCTGGCTTAGGAGATTCTGTGCACTCCAGCCCTGCTGTGCGGCAGTGGAGAGGCCGGAGCGCCAGCATGGTGGTTAGGGGGAAAATGCTGGGAGGAGGGGAGCCGTGAGCCTCGAGGGCCAAATCCGGGGACAGCATCTGGCTGAGGTTCCCCAGCCCTAGATTAGAGGGAACATTGTTCAGGGGCTTGATAGCCCAGTGTTTACATTCTCCTAATGTCGAGGAACAAGTGCCGCTCTGTATTGATCCTTAAGTACCTGCCAAGCTGAGCTTCTTAGCTAGTTTATCTGTGAGCTGCTGGGTGAACTAGGGTGTCAGTGTAGACATACCCTGAGGTGCTGCTATTCCTTGTTTTTGAAGTTTTTCCAGTTACAGATTAACTCTGCTCCCCCTCTGAAGCCCCCGCAACTAGTCCCTTAATTGCTCTTTAAATAGCCCATTAACAGCTCTCGAAATAGCAACCCTCCTTTTTAAATAGCTTCCAAGTCCCTGCCAGCTCTTTAAATAGACCCCTGCTGATTCCTTATATATCCCCCTTGCTGTTTTTTTGCCAGAGCTTAGCTAGCTCTTGACGGGAGCTGCGCACCAGGCTTAGGGGTTGACGGTCAAAGTAAAAAGCAGGTGGTTCTGTCAAAGGAGGAGGCAGTATCATAAGGAGCCTCACCCCAAAATCCCAGACATGAGACTCCACACAGGAGAGAATCTAGGTTTGAGCCAGACTTCGATTGGGGTTTCTGTCCGGGGATAGCAAAGGACCAAGCGTAAAACCACTTTTTAATTTTTAGATCTCGCCCAGTCCCAAATCACTTAAAGCCGGGTGGTAGAAGAACTTTGTACACTCCCTGCTGACAACTGTGATGTTCTGTGGAGTGGTCTTGGCTGGTTATTCAGAGAGGGATTCAGGATGAAAAAAAAAAATCTAGCTCTACCATGTCAGCATTGTTTGGATTCAGATATGATGGGATCAGGTCTTGGACTCACCTCCACTAAAAATCCCAGCAGATGGGAGAATACCGCTCCTGAGTTTTAATTTGCTGAGTTCCGGAAGGCGGCAGTTGTGGTAATTGCAGTGTTTAAGAAGTGTGAAATTGGACTGTTGCGTTTAAACTTGAAATGTCATGTCCTGATTTGCAGAGCGGGGAAGGATGGATGCAGGCGTCTGACCAGAAAAGACTGGGACGAGAACCGAGCTGAATAGGTGAGTTTTCAACAGGATGACTTTCTTCCTTCAGGGATACGCAAGGAGAAGAGATTCACGTTCCTTAAATTTTTCTCGTCCAGCTAGAAGCGTGCCTGGTGCATACACAGCCCCTTCAGGTCCGAAACCTAACAGGATAATAGATTAAGGGCGGGGTGTGACGTTTTTGTGCCCATTAGTCTTTTCATCTAAACTAACTCTGGCCAAACAAAGGCAAAGGAAGTTTTCTCTCCTAATTTGTTCCCTCTCTAGCACTAGTGGCCCCTGCTGCTTTGTTTTTAAATTATTTTCAGTCCTCCGAGGGGAATGTTGTGTTGTGGCAAACAAAATCCAGCTCCTAGGAGGTGAGACTTTGATTCAACCCAGTGAGGACCTAGCTCATTACCTGCCCTGCGGGTCTGCATGCCCAGTGAACGGCTGTGCTGACAAGGCTGCGAGCTACGGTCTCCGCAGCCAGCCAGCTCGCATGCAGGTCGTCCCCTGGCTTTTCCTGCCCCATTACTTTCTGCAGTGACTCCCCCCTCCCCACGCCGATCCCAAATCTCCCCAGATCCGTCTGCCAGTGTGACAAGGTGCCGAGGTTCCCAGACTTGGGAGGGACGATGCTACCTCTTAGCCTCTGCAAGTGAGCATTTTGCTGCTGCTGAGCTAGTTGGCACCGCTGACACACCAGCTTGCCTGCCCTGCCAGCTAACACTTTGAGGGGCAATACATGACAACTCATTAATGTAACTGGGATATGGCAATGAAGTACCTGCTAAGCTGTGCAGCCTCCCATTAAGCCCAGCACAGGGGCTCGGGGCTGCAGCAGGGTGAGATCTCTCCCTGAGCCCTGAAGGTGCTGTGGCCAGCCAGCCCCAGTATCAAGCTGCCACGGCAGGGGGAAAGGGCCCCTACTTGCCATTCCTAACAGGAAGCTTCCCAGGCAACCTAGAGCCCCCCCTCCTGCACCCTAAACCCCCAGCCCCACTCCTGAGCCTGCACCCCCAGCCAGAGCCCTTGCACTCCAACCCTCTGTCCCAGCCCTGAGTCCCACAACTAGAGCCCACATCCCTGGCCGGAGCCCTCACACTGCTGTACCCCAACCTTCTGCCCAGCCTGGACCCCCATTTTGCACTCAGAACCCGCCATGTGAAGTTTGTTATGTGCACCAATATGTGCGCATAAGAAAATTCATTCTGCTTAGGAGTGGAAAAAATTAGAGGGAACATTGTATTACATTTATTTCTGTCACTGCACTAAATTGGTGTACAGTGGAAACCAAAATAAGTTGATTTAAGAAAAGGACATGGGATTAAGTGATCCCAAGTATAAGGGGATAGATACAGAAAGGGCAACAAGCAGACGATAGTAAAAAGTATGCTTCTAAGACTAAACAGAAGGTCAGCACTGCCATGGTGATCTTCCAGAGTTCTATTTAGCTGGTCTAGTTAAGACTCACTAAATCAAACTCAAAAGGTGTCCCCCACCAGCTGCTGATACTCCTGCATCTGTGAGGAGTAAAGAAAGCCAATAGAAGCATCATCAACAAAGTGCTTCTGCAACAGCACTGTAAATGTAGCCAAGCCCTCTGTGAGTATCTTGAATTCCTCATATAAGTGTTACTACATGTTTCACCATGATATCACTAGTGTGTCCTACACTTTCATAAAATACCTACTTGATACATTTTTATAATCAAGTAATATTGTGTGCAGTTAGCTAGTTCAACCAACTATCAGCTGAGATTCAGACTCCCATCTTCATAGTGAAGAGGCTCTCTCCCCCGTTTGCAAGTTAGATGACTTTGTTTACCCTTTATATAAATGTATTTTCACTATCTCTGCCTGGTGACCAGGCTGGTAATACATACTGCTTTGTCTTAAGCAAAGTGGACTTATGCATTGCTTTGCTAGAACACATTTTAAGTATATACAATGCTAACACATATCCCTCTTTGTACACACTTCATGCATCCGTCTCCCAAAAATATTAAAGATCAGTTTTCCAGTGTTATTTTACATGCCACCGTTTGAGTATATAAATATGACAATGGTACAAGAAATGTAGTGAACATGTCATGCCTGACAAGTGTGGCTGACACAGAGTAGAGAGCACCCACTGGCAGTGTTCCCTCTAATTTTTTCCATCCATGTGAGGAATAAACTTGACTTGCACGGAGGCATGTGTGGATGTGTACCACCCATAGAAACACAAAACCTAACTGAGGACACTCTGCTATTCAGCTGGGCAGCATTTGAATTTCTCCTGAGTGGCTGCACAAGTACACAGCTTCCAGGGAACACTACCCACTAGGCCGCTGTGTCACACAGGTAAAGAAGATTCAACAGAACTGGGGACATGAATGTGTCACAAAGGCTCATAGGTCTCATGTTTAAGAGCCTGAAGGTTCTTTTCTCCTCCTTCAAAACACACACTCTGCAGCATGAAACTGCCTCCAAGAAGTATCCAGTCAGAGTTCGTCTTTCAAAAGCAGATGCAGGCCCCATTACTAGCTCTGCCGAGCGTTGCTCAGTGACACTCCAAAAGCGCACTGCAGTAATATGTCAGGACACATCCCATGTGCCCCTAAATACCTCCCTGCCTTTGGAAATTTGACTGTGCATGTAAAAATTCCTGCTTGCTCATCCGATTGCAGCTCCCTGCAACAAAAGCTGGTGGTTTCTCTAGCGCCGATGGACAGCTAGCAAGATGGTTGCAGGCACTACTGAAATATTGCTGGCACCCTGGTCAGGCTTCTCAGAAGCGGCCACTGGGTTTTGGATGGCAATTTTGAGTCCTCTTGGGACAGATTTGCTGACACGTGATGCAAGGACAGCTCCAAGTAAAATCAGTGAGAGCTGTAAGGGACTCAGCACATCTTTCGGGAAAAGAAATAGGCTCTGAGGGATCAGATTGATCAGCCAAGAATGGAAGCCTCACCAGTCAGTAGCCACTTTTGACCATTGTGACTAGACCTGCTAAATCGAATGCTAGATGGACCTTCAGCAGCGGCGGATTTAGGGCAGGGCGAGCGGGGCAGCTGCCCCGGGCCCCGCGCTTCCCGAGGCCCTGCGCATGCACCTTGGCACCACGGCGCATGCGCTGTGTCAAAGGGGGGCCCCGCGAAATTTTGCTGCCTGTGGCCCTGTGGCACTCTCATCCACCCCTGACCTTCAGAGTGTCAATCTTCTCTTAAATATAGACATGCCCTAAGACATGAAATTGCGGAACTACTGACTAGGACAGTGATCCCCAACCTTTTCAAGCATATGGACCCCTTTTCAATCTGCTAACATTTCACTGACCTCCCCCCTCCCTGGGAAAGAAAAAAAAGAAAGGATTGGGCCCAATACTTACTTTTAAACTTTTCACGGATCTCATGCAGTACCATCACAGACCACCAGGGGTCTGCAAACCACAGGTTGGGAACCACTGGACTAGGGTATGTAATATGGGATATTATCAACCAAATATTCAATGAAGGTGCCAACAGCTCTTTGTCTGTGTAGATTTTTGCATTAGTACCCTTCCCATCTGATTGTTATCCTATTATCCTTCTCTGCTTCTTTTAACTATCCGATCTTTAGGTGCTTATAGATTACCAGTTCTGCCTATTTGGTTTTCTCTTTGATATTTTCATACCCTCTGATCCTTGTTTCCTGCCACCTTCCATTTTTTTCCTTCCCCCCCTTTCCCTTCTCCCCTATTTATTTTGGGTTTGCACATTTGTGTTGCAGATCAACACTCCAGCCATCTGAAGAAGTGGGATGTGCCCACGAAAGCTCATGATACCATCTACATGTTCTGTTAGTCTATAAAGTTGTTTTGTTTTTAATCATCTGTTTTAAAAACATTTGTCGTTGTTAAAGTCTATCATTTCAATGAGTCTCTATACCAGATGAATGGAGGATAGCTAATGTTACATCAATGTAATTGAGAAATTGGAAAGGGTACAGAGAAGAGCGACAAGAATGATTAAAGGTTTAGAGAACATGACCTATGAAGCCAGGCTTCATGAACTGGGCTTGTTTAGTTTGGAAAAAAGAAGATTAAGGGGGGACATGATAGCGGTTTTCAAATATCTAAAAGGGTGTCACAAGGAGGAAGGCGAAAATTTGTTCCTCTTGGTTTCTGAGGACAGGACAAGGAGTAATGGGCTTAAAGTGCAGCAGGGGAGGTTTAGATTGGACATTAGGAAAAAATTCCTAACTGTCAGGATGGTCAAATATTGGAATAAATTGCCAAGGGAGGTGGTGGAATCTCCCTCTCTGGAGATATTTAAGAACAGGTTAGATAGACATCTGTCAGGGATGGTGTAGATGGAGCTTGATCCTGCCTTGAGGGCAGGGGGCTGGACTCGATGACCTCTCGAGGTCCCTTCCAGTCCTATTATTCTATGATTCTATGATTCTATGAATGTTAAGAAGGGTTCCACAGAGGAGATCTTGGCAATTATTGGCCAGTAAAGCCTAATGTCAATACCAGTCAAATTGGCTGAAACTATAGTAAAGAACAGAAATATCAGACCTATAGAGGAACACAATATATTCAACAGCGAATAAAACTTCTGTAAAGGGAAATCACGCCTCATCAAACTATTTGAATTCTTTGATGGAGCCAACAAACATGTGGACAAGGGTGATCCCACTGAACATGTCTTCAAGGCTATCGGAAAGTCTAAGTCCAAGATCCTTCATCACAACCCTTTAAGTCAAGTAAACTGTCATGGGAAAAGAGGGAAGGTCCTCTTGTCGATCAGTAACTAGTTAAAAGATGGGAAATAAAGCTTAGGAAGAAGAGGTCAGTGTTAACAATTAAGAGGGGCAAATAGTAGGGACTACAAAGGACCTGTACTGGGACCATAAAAACTGCCACACTAGATCAGACCAAAGGTCCATCTAGTCTAGTATCCCGTCTACTGACAGTGGCCAATGTTAGGTGCCCCAGAGGAAATGAACAGAACAGGGATCAAGCAATTCCACTTCTGTCACCTGTTCCCAGCTTCTGACAAACAGAGACTCCGGACACCATATCTGCCCATCCTGGCTGATAGCCACTGATGGACCTATCCCCAATCAATTTATCTAGCTCTTTTTTGAACCCTGTTAAAGTCCTGGCCTTCATAATATCCTCTAGCAAGGAGTTCCACAGGTGGACTGTGCATTGCATGAAGAAATACTTCTTTTTGTTTGTTTTAAACCTGCTACCTATTAATTTAATTTGGTGACCCCTAGTTCTTATGTTATGGGAACAAGTGAAATAATTTTTGTGGAGGCAGGAAAAGGGAATAAGGGAATTTGTGTGCAGCCATCTTGGTCTTGTTAACAAGAGAGCAAGAGTCAGGCTAAGTCTGTGGCCTGACAATGCGAGATCTATAATTAGACGCTGCCTTTGCCTTTCGCCTCCATAGGGAGATAAGGATAGAATGCTGACTCTGGCAGAGACCTTGAGATAAGGAGCATCTGGGTGGAACTAAAATAACTGTTAGCCATTGGTGTTTGTAATGGGAAGGAGACTAATTGTTATTGTTGTTATATCTAATGGACAGTATATAAACTGCTTCATAATTACTTGTATTCAAAGATCTACCTCGGGGTAGGGGGCTTCCGCTTCCCCCCCTCTCCCTCAGTCCGAACCAGTTTTTCCCTTGCTGCAGCTCGTAATAAAACTGCCTCTAGCTACTTGTTGCTTACAAACTCAGAGTGAGGACAATGTTTTCTTCCACACTTATGTACTGTCTCCACACCCGTCATGATTTTATAGACCTCTATCATCTCCCCCTTTAGTCTCCTCTTTTCTATGCTGAAAAGTCCCAGTCTTTTTAATCTCTCTTCATATGGCAGCTGTTCCAAAACTCTAATCATTTTTGTTGCCCTTTTCTGAGCTTTTTGCAATGCTAATATATCTTTTTGAGATGACGTGACCACATCTGCACTCAGTATTCAAGATGTGGGTCTACCATGGATTTATACAGAGGTAATAATATTCTCTGTCCGTTTTTCAAAATGATTCCTAACATCCTGTCCAGAACTGTTCAATGTATTCATAAAGGCTCTGGAGAATGAGGTAATAATGAAGTGGCAAAGCTGACAGATGATAACTATCTTGAGTAATTCTGTAAGTCCAAAGCAAACTGTGAAGAATTACAAAAGGGAGCTCACAAAACTGGGTGTCTAGGCAACAAAATGGCAAATTAAATTCAATGTTGATAAATGCAAAGTAATGCACATTGGAAAACATAATCCCAATTCTACATATAAAACGATTGGCTCTAAATTAGCTGTTACCACTCATGACAGGTTTTGGAGTCATTGTGGGTAATTCTCTGAAAAAAATCAACTCAGTGTGAAGCAGCAGTCAAGCTAACAGCATGTTAACAGCCCTTAGGAATCATAGAATCAGAACAGGAAAGAACCTTGAGAGGTCATTAAGACCAGTCCCATGCACTCATGGAAGGACCAAGCACTATCTAAGACCACCCTTGACTGGTATTTGTCTAACCTGCTCTTAAAAATCTCCAACCTCCCTAGGCCACTTATTCCAGTGATTAACCACCCCGACATGAAGATTTTCCTACTGTCCAACCTAAACCTCCCTTGCTGCAATTTAAACCCCTTGCTTCTTGTCTTATCCTCACAGCTAAAGGAGAATAATTTTTCTCCCTCTTGTAACACACTTTTAGGAACTATTTAACTATTATAGGACAAGGACAAGTGTAGAGTCCTGCACTTGGGACGGAAGAATCCCAAGCATAGTTACAAGCTGGGGACCAACCAGTTAAGTATCAGTTCTGCAGAAAAGGACCTGAGGGTTACAGTGGATGAGAAGCTGGATATGAGTCACCAGTGTGCCCTTGTAGCCAAGAAGGCTAATGACATATTAGGTTGCATTAAGAGGAGCATTGCCAGCAGATCCAGAGATGTCATCATTCCCCTTTATTCGGCTCTGGTGAGGCCACATCTAGAATATTGTGTCCAGTTCTGGGCCCCTCACTACAAAAAGGATGTGGATGCATTGAAAAGGGTCCAGCGGAGGGCAACCAAAATGATTAGGGGGCTGGAGCATGTGACTTATGAGGAGAGGCTGAGGGAGTTGGGTCTGTTTAGTCTGCAGAAGAGAAGAGTGAGGGGGGATTTGATAGCAGCCTTCAACTTTCTGAAGGGAGGTTCCAAAGAGGAAGGAGACAGGCTGTTCTCAGTGGTGACAGATGGCAGAACAAGGAGCAATGGTCTTAAGTTGTGGTGAGAGAAGTCCAGGTTGGATATTAGGAAAAACTATTTCACTAGGAGGGTGGTGAAGCACTGGGATGGGTTACCTAGGGAAGTAGTGGAGTCTCCATCCCTAGAGGTGTTTAAGTCTCGGCTTGACAAAGTCCTGGCCGGGTTGATTTAGTTGGAATTGGTCCTGCCTAGAGCAGGGGGCTGGACGTGATGACCTTCTGAGGTCTCTTCCAGTTCTATGATTCTACAATTATCATGACTTCCACCCCAGGCTTTTCCAGACAAAACAAACTCAATTCTTTCAGTATTCTCTCAAGTCATGTTTTAGACCCTTAGTTGTTCTTCTCTGGAACTTCTCTTTGGCTACATCTAGACCAGGGGTCTCCAACCTTTTAAGTGCAAGATTACTTTTTGAATTTAAGTGCAATCCAAGATCTACCTCAAACCCAAACACCCTTGCTCTGCTTCATTTGTGCCCCTTAACCAAGGCCCCGCCCTGGCTCCCTCCTCCATCCTCCCTCCTGCCCCCAACCTCCCTCACTTTCACTAGGCTGGGGCAGAGGGTTGGGGCTTGGATTAAGGAATTTGCAATGTGAGAAGGGTTCTGAGATGAACTTGGGGTGGGCAGTTGGGGTTTCGGAGGGGGGTTCTAGGTGCAGGCTGTGGGATGGTGTTTGGATGCAGGGGTACTGGAGGCTAGGGCAGGGGTTTGGGGTGCAGGATGGGGTTCATGACTTGGGTAGGAGTTCAGGATGTGGGGTCCAGCAGGGCACCACTTACTTCTGGTGGCTCCTGGGTCGTAGGGCAATGGGGGAGAAGGCAGGCTCACCCCTATCCTGGCCCTGTACCACTCCCAAAAGTAGCCAGCAAACGCCATCCCAAGTCCTATTGTGCTCTCTCTCTGTTCTGTGGAGATAGGATGCAGCGTGGGAGGGGATACCTTGATATCAGCACCCTCCTCTCCCTTCCCTGATCTGTACAGCAAGCAGGACACTCCCCAGGGACGTGGGGGGACAGCTTCAAGGCAAAGGACAGGAGATGTGCAGCAGCAGGGGAAGCGGCTGCTGAAGTGCCTGCACTTGATAGCCTCTTGGACAAACCAGTTAGGATCACCTGTCAGAGGCTCCAAGGTCTACCGGTACATCCTGATCTACTGGTTGTTGACCACTGGTCTAGACTATAGGCTTCTTTCGGAAGAAGCACATATTCCTGCTCATCTAGAAATATAATTTATGCCATCATGTGCCGACAGTGTCCATCTGCTCTGTACATTGGACTAACGTCTCAGACACTTCGCCAAAGAATCAATGCCCACAAAACTGATATCAGGCAGTTTCACAAAGAAAAAACAGTTTCTTGCCATTTCAACCAGAAAGGGCATTGTCTCCATGACTTGACTACCTGTATCCTGCTTCAAAGACATTTTAACACAAGACGTCAAAGAGAAACCTCTGAACTGTCATTCATGCTTAAATTTGACACTTTACGACTGGGCCTGAACAAAGATGCTAATTATTTTACCCGTTACAAAAATAGCTTCCCCAATTATCACCTCTAATATCATTAGCTTACAGACATTAACTTCCCGTCCCCCATCCTCCCCCTGTTCTGAAATTTGATTTGTCTATTTTATGTGTTCACTTTTTTTTTATTGTATCCCTTTGGTATATGTGGTCGTGCCAATTTTCTTCCACAATTTGATCTGCAGAAGTGGGTCTGGCCCACGAAAGCTCATCACCTAATAAACCTTCTTGTTAGTCTTTAAAGTGCTACATAGTCCTGTCTTTTGTTTCCTTAGGAAGGGAGATTGAAAAGGCCGACACTGTTCAGCTTAGAAAAGAGATAACTAAGGGGGAGGAAGACACAATAGGGGGCAATCAAATCATGAATGGTGTGGAGAAAATGAAAGTGTTATTTACTCTTGTGGAATTTGTTGCCAGGGAGCTGTTGTTAAGGCCAAACGTATCAGTGGATTAAAAAAAAAGAATGAGAGATGATCATGGAAGAAAGGTTCATCAATGGTAATTAGTCCAGATGGTCAGGGATAACCCCAGGCTTTTGGTGTCCCTAAATCTCTGACTGACAGATACTAGCAGTGCTGGATGGGATGGATCACTCGGATTGCCTGGTTCTATACGTTCCTTCTGGCGCATCTGGCATTGGCCACTGTCTGAAGACAAGGCATTGGGCTGGATGGGTCATTGTTCTGACCCAGTGTGGCCGTTCTTTCTGTTCTTCAGCATCAAAGACTGATGCTTCTAATATTTGAGGTCAAGGAGCAAATCAATTAGCCAGTTCTCAGCTATAGGCAACTGTCTTTGCTCTGGTGAGCGAGCCATTAGAGAAAGACATGCTCCCGAGTACTTAGTCCATGTAATCTTCACGGATGAGCTATAGAGATGCAATTTAAAAGCCCAAAGGTCTGATTATCTAGTTTGACCTCCTACATAAAACCAGCATTAGGGTGACCAGGTGTCCGGTTTTTGACTGGAACACCCAGTCGAAAAGGGACCTTGGCAGCACTGGTTAGCACCCCCACCCAGGCCACTACAAGTCTAGTCAGTGGCACAGCAGGGTTCAGGCAGGCTGCCTGCCTACGATGGCTCCACGTGGCTACTGGAATCTGTGGCATGTCCTCTCCGTGGCTCCTACATATAGGGGCAGGCAGGGGACACTACATGCTGTCCCCACGCCAAGTGCCAGCTCTGCAGCTCCCATTGGCTGGGAACTGGCTTCCTGTGAGTGGTGCCCTCAGTAGGTTGCAGGTAGGGGATTGCAGCAGGATTTTAGCAGCTGCTGAGTAGCAGCCTGGAGCTGCCTGGAGCCTAGCACATCTGCAGGCCACGGCTTGAGACCTGCTGGGGCCTTACAGATACTAAAGATCAAGGGAGATGACAGCTACGCTGGGCCCTTGGGCAAAGGGGAAGGGTGGCTCTACACTCCCAAAGGGGTGGGGCCACAGGTGGAAGAGGCGGGGCCTCAAGTGGAAGGGGTGGGGCCTCAGGTGGAAGGGGCGAGGCCTCAGGTGGAAGGGGCGGGGCTGGGGCAGTAAGGATGCCACACCGCCTTCTCACTGCCCGCAGTGTGCTGTATGGTGCTCCGGCAGCAATGTAAAGGCAGTGGCAGTGTATGGGAGCCCTGGTCCTTTAGGACTGCTGGGCCTGGGGGCAGTGGCCCCTTTTATTCCGCCCCCATCAGTGGGCCTGCCAGAGAGGAGCGTCCGACTTGACTCCTCTCCCAGCGTTGGTATAATTTCACCCAGGCTGCTCACCGCTCGCTCCCTGAGTTCTAAACATTCTCCCAGGCCACGGAGAGCCCAAGCAGGAAGGTTACTGCCCTTCGCAGAAGCATCATGGCAGACAGCAAACCAGGCTGTCTCTTCCAAGCAAACCTTTCCTTAGCAAACGAAGCCCCCGGCTGCAATAGGGGCAGTTATTTTGGCCCTTTGGGGCTTGTGTAGAACTGATTGCACCCGGAATAACAACACAGAATACATCCTGATCCTTCAGCACCTTTCACATAAGAGATTTCTAGAGTCTCTTGGCTTGCAGAACCCCTCCGTGGCAGGAATGATTTCCGACAAGGAAACTGACATATAGAGAAATCGCATCAGACGAGACATCTCCCCCCATCCCTTCTCGGTGCTATTTATCTGAAAACTGGACCGACCCCTTAAACTCCAGTCCAGGGCTCGACAAATCAATGTATCTACTCGCCCGTGGTGAGTAGATTTCAGCCGGTCGCCCCGTTCACCGGCAGTGCGCGCACGTGTAATGCGGGTTTGGTGCATGCGTGGTGAGGGGCTGGCGAGTGGATTTCACCACGGTTTGTCATCCCCTGCTCCAGTCATCTGAAGAATTGGGCTGTGCCCATGAAAGCTCATGAAACCATCAACATGTTTTGTTAGCCTTTGGTGCTGCAAGACTATGTGTGTTGTTTTTTAAGATTTCCCAGTTACAGACTACCTTGGCTACCCCTCTGAAACATCAGACTAGACTGTTAGAGAGCAATCACCCGAGGCCAGGGGGACTACAGCAGCATAGCTAGAGCTCAGATGGAAGGAGTTTTCCTTCCCAGTGTAGGAACACCCCCTCCTCGAGCGATGGTAACTAGGTCAATGGAAACAGACATCTGTTGGGAACATAACTCAGCACAGCACAGATTGTCCAACAAGTTCTTGCAAAGTTGTATGAAAAAAAAAAAGAAAAAAATTTCACTGGAGGATGCTATTCTATTGCATGCTACTTCAGACGGAGAAGAAGCCAGTAAGAATGCTCATTGTTCTTCTCCTAAAAAAGCTTTTACTGGAGGACTGTGTCTAGACTGGCCAGTTTTCCCGGAAAATCAGCCGCTTTTCCAGAAAAACTTGCCAGCTGTCTACACTGGCCGCTTGAATTTCCGCAAAAGCACTGACGATCTCATGTAAGATCATCAGAGTTCTTGCGGAAATACTATGCTGCTCCCATTCGGGCAAAAGTCCTTTTGCGCAAAAGGGCCAGTGTAGACAGCCCAGTTTTGTTTTGCGCAAAAAAGCCCCGATCGTGAAAATGGCGATCGGGGCTTTTTTGCGGAAAAGTACGTCTAGATTGGCACGGATGCTTTTCCGCAAAAAGTGCTTTTGCGGAAAAGCATCCTGCCAATCTAGATGCTCTGTTCCGAAAATGCTTTTAACGGAAAACTTTTCCATTAAAAGCATTTCCGGAAAATCATGCCAGTCTAGACGTAGCCAAGATGTTCCCAGCTTGAGCTCTCCTATCTCATGGTTCTGTATTGCTGCCCATCACCTTGGTATCTGATGGCCTGCTTTCCAGACCAAACTATTTCTACTTGGGATCTGAACTTCTGGGTGTTCTCAAGATGATCTCTTGAGATTCACCCACGGCTCGCTCCTGATTGGGGTAAGCTGTGGGCGTTTTATTGCCCTCTTCCTTTGGGATAGAGTTGGGTCATCCAGCCCAGTGCTTACGTAACCCACGCACCTACTCGGCTGTTCCCAGGGTGGGGGGCAGCGTGTCCCATGTAGTGGTACTGAGACCACTTACAGAGAGAATAATGAGTCTACAGCCTTAGCTAAGCACCAGCTGGTCTTTAGCTCATGCGTAAACTAAACTCCAGAGGTCCAGGTTCAGTTGCATCCATAGTCGACCAGGAGCTGTCCGCAATACACTTTACCCCTCTCCCTACCCCCAATAGGCATCTGAACAGCCTTATGTTTACAGTTAGGCACTTAAGGATAAATTGATTGTTCTTCTGTGATTCTCACCCCAGAGATAATGGCAAGGAAATGTGATGAAATTTATTCATGCAGTCAATAAGTATTGGCATTATCATTCTAACGACCTCCTTAGACCCTCTCTGAATGGAACAGAGCACAACTACTTGAGCACAATTTCCTGTCCCTTGCACTCCAGGGGGGAGGCCTCCTGTTCTTTAGCTGACAGCGTGATCAGCTGATGGCAACTCAAGCATCCGAGTGTGACAAAAGACAGCCTCCTGCTTGGTGTGCTGGCACAACCGGGATGCCGAATGCAAATAGTCCCTCGCTGCAGAGCGGACAGTCATAGAGTCATAGAATAATAGGACTGGAAGGGACCTCGAGAGGTCATCGAGTCCAGCCCCCCACCCTCAAGGCAGGACCAAGCTCCGTCTACACCATCCCTGACAGATGTCTATCTAACCTGTTCTTAAATATCTCCAGAGAGGGAGATTCCACCACCTCCCTTGGCAATTTATTCCAATATTTGACCACCCTGACAGTTAGGAATTTTTTCCTAATGTCCAATCTAAACCTCCCCTGCTGCACTTTAAGCCCATTACTCCTTGTCCTGTCCTCAGAAACCAAGAGGAACAAATTTTCTCCTTCCTCCTTGTGACACTCTTTTAGATATTTGAAAACCGCTATCATGTCCCCCCTTAATCTTCTTTTTTCCAAACTAAACAAGCCCAGTTCATGAAGCCTGGCTTCATAGGTCATGTTCTCTAGACCTTTAATCATTCTTGTCACTCTTCTCTGTACCCTTTCCAATTTCTCCACATCTTTCTTGAAATGTGGCGCCCAGAACTGGACACAGTACTCCAGCTGAGGCCTAACTAGTGCAGAGTAGAGTGGCAGAATGACTTCACGAGTTTTGCTTACAACACACCTGTTGATACAACCTAGAATCATATTTGCTTTTTTTGCAACAGCATCACACTGTTGACTCATATTCAACTTGTGGTCCACTATGACCCCTAGATACCTTTCTGCCATGCTCCTTCCTATACAGTTGCTTCCCATCTTGTATGTATGGAACTGATTGTTCCTTCCTAAGTGGAGCACTTTGCATTTCTCTTTATTAAACCTCATCCTGTTTACCTCTGACCATTTCTCTAACTTGCTAAGGTCATTTTGAATTATGTCCCTATCCTCCAAAGAAGTCGCAACCCCACCCAGTTTGGTATCATCTGCAAACTTAATAAGCGTACTCTCTATCCCAATATCTACATCATTGATGAAGATATTGAACAGTACGGGTCCCAAAACAGACCCTTGAGGAACTCCACTTGTTATCCCTTCCCAGCAGGATTTAGAACCGTTAACAACAACTCTCTGACTACGGTTATCCAGCCAATTATGCACCCACCTTATCGTGGCCCTATCTAAGTTATATTTGCCTAGTTTATCAATAAGAATATCATGCGAGACCGTATCAAATGCCTTACTAAAGTCCTGGATGCTCACAGGAATGTGATATTAACACCACCACATACACGCACTACCCGTGTCATCTCAGATCGCAAACTGTAATGCAAATGACTAAGGAGGGTAATAAATCAGAGTCGGCGCATCTACACAGCAGGGCGAAACTCCAAATAAACGACGCAGCTTGAGCTGCGTCAATTGGAGCAACGTCAATAGAGCTGCTTTGGGCGCGTCTCCACAGCAATTATTTCGATAGAGAGCACTCTTCCCACGACTTCCCTTATGCCTTGTACAATGAGGGGTACCGAAGTCGTAGTAAGGAGTCCGCCATCTCAAATTGATTTCAAAATAATGGGCTTGCTGAGGAGACGCACATGGTGTTATTTTGGAATCACTGGCGTTCCTCCGAAAGAAGGCTGCTGCGTAGATGTGCCCAATGACACCGGAAGAGAGGATCCTAGCTCTTTGCCAACAGGAATGGGGTGTCTCTCGTACACACGTGCATGCTGACAGGCTGCTTTACAGTCCCTGCGCAGATCTGTACACAAGAACCTAACGTGGGTCTAAGGCTGAGCACCATCTGCTTCCACTCATCTCAGTGAAGACTCAGCAGTTCACAGGATTAGGTCCCCACAACCCCTGGCCTCCTTCTGAGTCAGCTACTTTTATGCCCATTTTGCAGAGTGGGGAAACTGAGGAAGCCAAAAGGGGGTGTGATTTGTCCAGCAGCCCACACTAAGAGTCCCGCAGGGTACCTTTCCACAGTAGCTCGGTGTGAGGAAGTGGGGAGCTTCGGGAATTCAAAGAGGGGTTGCATACGGGGGCACTCAGCCCAGATGTTACTGGTTTAATGTGACAAAGGGGGGTTGTTTGTTGTTTCAGAGAACAGCCCAGAATTGGAGCCATAGTGTCTGGGACCCTGGTGACCCTGGCCCTGTTCAGAGGACACACAACGGGCTGCAGAGAGAGACCCTGGGAAGAACATTGGACCGAGGAGAGAGGCGGAGAAGAGAGAGGCCCAAGCGACCCTATTACCTGGAGAGAAGACAATGGACGGAGGGGGGGGGCTGTTGTTGCGGATATTGGTGGCTCTGCTGGGAGACTGGGGGCTGTTTTTTGGGGGGACCGAGAGCAGAGCAGGCAGAACTCAGCTGGCTACAGGAGAGACTGACGCGTGGGTAGATTTTCCTCCAGGGTAGATTGGCAGAGGCCCTGGAGGTTTTTCGCCTTCCTCTGTAGCATGGGGCACAGATCACAGCTAGAGGATTCTCTGCATCTTGGGGTCTTCAAAGTATTTGAAGGCTTCAATATCTGAGATATAGGGGAGAGGATTATTCTAGGAGGGGTGGGCGAGATTTTGTGGCCTGCACTGTGCGGGGGGTCAGACTAGATGATCATAATGGTCCCTTCTGACCTTAAAGTCTATGAGTCTATGAGTGGGCTGTGGGCCCAGGCCGACTGGCCTGAGGGATCCTTTGCAGTGTTCAAAGCTCAATAGACCCTCCTGTTTTGTGCTGGCTGATAGTTGCTCTGGTCTAGAGAACAGGGGGGCGCTATTCCTACTGGGGGTGGAGGCCTCAGGGGTCCAGAGGGAGTGGACCCCCTGAGGGGGCTCAGGGTGGAGGCAGGCAGCTGAAGGCCCTGAGAGGTGCCATCCTGGAGGCGGAGGGGCAGACCCCCCCAGGTGAGAGTGGGCACCCCGAGAGAGGGTCACTGCACTGGAGCAGACACCCTGGGCTGTCTCGCTGCTGAAGGAGTGGAGGGTCTTCCCGAGAAAGGGCTGCTGCACTGGAGAGGGGGGATCCGCCCAGGAGCCCAGAGGCCTGTGAGCCGTGACACTAGGAGGTGTAGACACACATGTGCAAGTGCTGCGTGAGCTAACCTTAAAAATATCACTGGGACGCAGTGGCATGAGAGACAGCGCAGGGAAGCTGCCGAAGAGTTAGGTGGGACTGTACTCACACAGCTTGCCTAAGCACAGCCTAGCTCACAGGGCAATGCTGCAATTTTAACATACCAGCTGGGTCAAGCCAGCGTGCATCTCTACCCATACACTCCTCCCAGCAGCTCTACAGTCTCTTACCAGAGGAGTTCCTGTCTGTCCCATGATGACAGAATCCCTGGGGTTCAGCCTGGGATGGAGGGACCCCTGTGTCTCAATATATACTCAAAGCCGCGCACATTGACGACTCGGATCACCACTTCATCAATGGAAAGTGGAGACACACCAGCCTGTTCAAACCCGAGCAAGCCCCCTTTCCAAACACATCAGGCAAACTCCCTGGTAAAGATACACAGTTAAATATATTGACTACAAACAATGTCAGTGACCATAGGTCATAGGCAAAACGTCAGCGTCATTACCAAAAGAAATAAAATGTAAGCACGCAGGCTAAACTTTCAACCCTACCAAACAGGGCAACAACGAGATTAAACAGTTTTGTCCTTAATAGACAAGTTTATCCCTTAAACCTGGGTCAGTCTCCTCTGTTGGAGTTCTCAGTCTTCTTTTCAAGCATCCTTGTGGCTTGCAACATAGGTGGAAGCAGGAGAAAGGCCTGCGCCCGAATTCTGTTTTATGCCCTGAGTTCCACGTGTTTGGAGAACAGAAGTCCAGGCATGGCTAGTGAGCATTGCTAAGTCCCCAGGCATGGTGGAGCCTTATGCAGGTGAGTCATTGAACTGTAGCTCTCTTGGGGCATGTCTACACTGGGGAGTTATTTCGAAATAAGAAGGCGCGCGTCCACAGGACCACGCCTGGTATTTCAAAATAATGGGCTTTGTTATTTTGAAATAATTCCTGCTTGTGAAGAGGAATAAGATTATTTCAAAATAGTTACTTTGGGAGGTCTTATTTTGAAATCACCTGGTAGCGTAGACTTAGCCTTGTAGTCCTTGTGAATGGTGGTTTGACATCCTGCCCGGGTGTTGGCTACTTTCCTTGCTGTTATCTCTGGGGAGCTAATATCTGGCTGATCCCCACCTTAAGACATGTTTTAGTGACAAACATACAACACAGTCTCATAACTTCACATGCACTGAAGATACACATATTTAGATAGAACAGTGACTTTCAGCCAATCAGCCTTTCCCTGAGACCTCACATGGCATGCTTGCTGTTCAACAGCCCAGTAATATACAGGTGAGGAACATGGGGGCAACGGGATTCCCACAAGGCGTAGAATGTCACACCCATGCTCAGACCTCGGGACTACACTGTCTCTGAAATGTCTACACATTCATGAAATGTCCTTTTCCCATGGAAGATAGTCCTCATGGACTATCAAAATGCTCCAGAGAGATTCCCAGAGAGCTGCCTTGGTTTGGCTGGCACCGGCAAAGTTCCAAGAAAAATCTTCTGTGGTCTAGTGCCATCACAAAAGACGAATCCATTTTGGCTTCTGATTTCTCCGGAGGTGTCCTCTCAGCTTTGGTACGTTTGCAAGGCACAGAGACACTTGAGAAGCAGAACACATGATTGATGTATGCACGCTGATTAACATGTACAAATTGCTGTGACCTTTCTCCAAACAATCATTTGTACAAAGAAATGTTTTTTTCTCCCTCATATCTGAAAAGAAAACCAGTTACTAAGTGGATGATTGATTGACTTTCTATATTTCACTGACTTAATAATGCTGTTTTTGCCAAATCCAAGACGTTGTGCATTCTGTAGTCATAAAATCTACCCATTGCCTCAATTGTCCTCCAGGTTCCAGGCTTATTTTTTAAAAAAATCTATTCCTAGGGCTGTGAATAAAATTTGAAAATCTAACCCGTGTGGTACTAGTGCAGTGTTGTCTTCTTGAGTCTGTAAAGAGCCTGAAACAATAGCTTTGGCAAAGAAGAAATGTCTTATTTATATTAATGGGACGATAACTCTGGAACCTAATGATGACTGTTTAAACGTCAACACTGTAGACTATTTCACCATCATTTTAGTGGAAATATTTGGCCACAGCACATATTCCTCGATTCCCTGTTATCTCCAATCCATTCCTGGAAGGTGAAGGAGCATTTATCCACCAATTCAAAATATGAAACACACTGAGAAACTGAAAACGTGGGACTGAATTCAACAGCAAACAAGACATAGGGTCTTAGATGCTTAGCGCATTTTTAATTTTCCACTTAGAACCCACGATCACATGGGGTGACTCTAAGTTATCCTCTTGAAGCTGGATGATAAGGAGGTTTATAAATGGCCTTGTGCCTGGAGTTAACAGAGATGATGCTTCTTAGCTCAAGTAGTAGAGGTGCTTTTAAATCTAAGGATCTGGAATTTAATCCCTGCTACTGCTAACCTAGCCAGGAGAGTCAAATTATATATTGGTTTGGCATAATTCAATTGTTTATCATTTCAATGGATAACATCAAACTTCTATTTTTAAGCTTTTTTATTTTTATCTATTTATATCTTCACAATTGCAGGAAATTATGGAGGAGAGGAAGAGTTCACACAATTATTTAATGACAGAAGGCACCAAGATTCAAAAAGTCAGGGCTTTATAATTATTGAAACAAACTGTCAACATCCCTGGTCAAAACAGACAAACTAAACACCCTCAAATCACACTATTCTCAAGTAGACTTTTCTTGCTTTCTCTATTGTAAATTTTTATTATGATTGATGGAAATATTTGTGGTTGCTTTGAGTTTGCACAGTGAAATTGAAATTTACTGACAAAAAGTGAATCTTTTCAATCCTAGTCATATAAATTTATTCAATTGCTATTTGTCATAGACAGCAGCTGCTGCAACAGAATCTTGCTGCAGAATTCAGCTGCAATTTGCCACAGAGGCTGTGTCTATACTGCACACTTATTTCGAAATAACTCGTGTTATTTCAAAATAACAGAATGCATGTCTACACAGCAAGCCCGTTAATTTGAAATAATTTCTAAATAAGGGGCTTCGTACTCTGACTTCTGTAACCCTCATTACACGAGGAGTAAGGGAAATTGGAGGAAGAGTTTTCTTCCTTCGACTTCCCGCTGTGTAGACAACACCAAAAGTTGAGTTAAGCTACTTTGACTTAAGCTACACAATTAACGTAGCTGAAGTTGCATATCTTAACTCAACTATAGCCCGCAGTGTAGACATACCCAGATAGACTCCCTCCAGGACCCAAAAGCTGAATTAAGCTACTTCGACTTCAGCGACGCAATTAACATAGCTGAAGTTGCATATCTTAATTTGACTTTGTCCCACAGTGTAGACATAGCCAGAGTGGGCAAACATCCCCTTTTGTGATCATCAACAACTTCTTCCCTTACTCTCTAACCTTGATATTGTTCAGCCCGTATTGTATTGTTCAGAACATACAAAAATGTCTCCCTGTGTTGAGTTGGTGGGGTTGGTGCTCAGCTATTCAACTCTTGTTGAAAAATATTGTTTTCTTCTCTCATCGTCTGCCCCAAAACTAGATTTTTTCTCATTAAAACCTCTGCATTCTCACCATTTTAAACACTTTCTTAAATTGTTTTAATTGGAAACCATTCACAACATTTTTCAATTACAGGTTGAATCTCTTAGACTGGCACCCTGGAGACCTAACTGGTTCAGAACCAGAAAATGTGCCGAACCATGGAAGGCCAATAGTTACCATTACCGACACTTCCACTGCTCCCTGGGCTCTTAGAAGACATTTAGGGGTAAATGAGAGCTAAAGAACAACACAGAACACCAAGTTAGGACTGGTGGCTGTAAACAAACTTTATGGGACCATGGGAAACTTGGCCACACCCATGATAGGCGGCCATCTAGCTCACTAAAATATGCCAGACCACGGATTTTGCCAACCCCGAGGGTACATCTAGACTACAGACAGATACTGTCGACAAAGCTTCTGTCGACAAAGAGCGTCTAGACTACATCCAGTTCTGTCGACAAAGCAAGCCGCTTTGACGACATGAGAGTGTAGATGCAATAACGCCTTCTATCGACAGAACTCTGTTGACAAAAGGAGTTTGTCCTCGTAGAATGAGGCTTATAGATGTCAACAAAACTGCTGAGTTCTGTCGACATTATGTCGACAGAACTCAGCGGCAGTATAGACACAGGTATAGTTTTGTCGACAAAAGCCCACTTTTGTCGACAAAACGCTGTAGTCTAGACACACCCAGAGAGTGCCGGATTAGAGAGGTTCAACCTGTATTCAGTTTTTTGGTAGATAAAATATTTCCATGTTATACCATAGCATCAGTGATTCCGATATAGACAAGTGGCTGTTGTATTGGGGGTGGGGGAGGGGTGCTGATACAGCTAAGTTACCTTTCTGAGAGATCATATCTAGGGGATGGAAGAATTCTTCTGTCAACCCAGCTACATCTGCAGTGAGAGCTATGCTGACCTAATCATGTATTTAGGCCATGACATTTTTCACAGCCCTGAGTGACGTAGCTAGGTCAATCTAGCTTTTAAGTGTGAAACAGGCGTTCATATCCCTGTGCCTCAGAGCCCTATCTCGAAAATGTGGACACAAATGAAGCTTTCCTCCCACCATTTTACTCTCTCCTGTCTGTGCAAATTATAAACTCTTCCAGGCAGCGACTCTCCATTACAAATTGGAGGATGGGGCCAAAAGAAATCTCATGAGGTTCAACAAGGACAAGTGCAGAGTCTTGCATGTGGGACAGAAGAATCCTAAGCATTGTTACAGGCTGGGGACCGACTGGATAAGCAGCAGTTTGGCAAAAAAAAAATACCCTGTGGATGAGAAGTGGAGGAGAAGCTGGATTTGAGTCAACAGGGCGCCCTTGTAGCCAAGAAAGCTGACGGCATATTGGATGCATTAGGAGGAGCATTGCCAGCAGATCTAGAGAAGTGATAATTCCCCTTTATTATTCAGCTCTGGTGAGGCCACATCTGCAGTATTGTGTCCAATTCTGCCCCCGTCCCCATTACAGAAGGGATGTGGACACATTGGAGAAAGTCCAGTGGAGGGCAACCAAAATGATTAGGGGTCTGGAGCATATGATTTACGAGAAGAGACTGAGAGATTTGGGCTTCTTTAGTCTGCAGAAGAGAAGGGTGATGGGGGATTTGACAGCAGCCTTCCATTACCTGAAGGAGGGCTCCAAAGGGGATGGAGAGAGGCTGTTCTCAGAGGTGGCAGATGACAGAAGGAAAAGCAATGGTCTCGAATTGCAGTGGGGGAGGTATAGTTTGGCTATGAGGAAAAACTATTTCCCTAGGAGGGTGGGGAAGCACTGGGATGGGTTCCCTAGGGAGGTGGTGGAATCTCTGTCTCTAGAGGTTTTTAAGTCCCCGCTTGACAAAGCCCTGGCTGGGATGATTGAGTTGGGGTTGGTCCTGCTTTGGGCAGAGGGTTGCACTCGATGACTCCTGAGGTCTCTTCCAGCCCTAGGATTCTACTGCGGACACACACGGTGTCTTTCACCACAGGTGTGACAGCAATAGAACAACACTCGGGGTCGTGCCATGGAGAAAAAGGTGTGCAATGTGCACCTTAGAAGCCCCTCCCCCCCGCTCACTGGGATACTGCCGTTTCCAAGGGGACTAACAGGTGCCAGGACCAATCAGGTCTGGGATCTTGTGTGAAAGGACAGGTAGTGACACGGCCTGCTCCGTGCTAGCTGGTTCTGCGTAGCCAGACCCTTCCCCCACTAGGCTCTGATGACCTACCAGCATGGCCAGTCTGCAGAGGCAAGGGAACGGAGGGGTCTCCAGAGGGCTGGACAGGCACTGTCTAACCATAGGTGAGCGCTGACAGTCAGGGCCCCAGACAGTGTGGGGTGAGAGGTAGCTGCCCCATTACCTGACCCTGGGATAGACGTAGAGCCAGGTGTGTTTTGCTACAGCACCATCAGGGAGCACTGAAGTAGGCCCAGTTGAAATCCAGGCCCTACTGAAGACAATGGGAGTTTTGCCAGTGACATCAGCGTAACCCAAGACGTCGTGCCAGGATTTTCACGCCGGCTGGTTTAGAGCCAGCCACTGCAGCACTTTGCAAAACTTCCCACCCACATTTCAATGGCTTCCGGATCAATAGCAGGAGCCTCATCACTCCAGTGACAAATCCCAAACTGATTTCTGGCTACAGCCTTTGTGCACCTCACGCCGGGAGAAACACGTCATTCCCTTGTAAGTCGGAGCCCATTTTCCCTCGACAGATTTCTGCCTTGCTGTGTGAGGGGGCCATGGGGTGTTTGCCTCAGTGTGGAAGTGGGGGGAGGAGGGACAGTGCACCCCCAGATGCAGCATTAACAGACGTGAATGCCAGAAATATCCAAGTCCTGGAAACATCACCTCTGGAGTGTATTTCATGGCTTCTTAAGAGGCATGCCTCTGAGATATTTCCCCTTCTCCTATTCACTGGAGGCTAAAACAAATAACAAGGAAGGGCAACGGAGCTCCATATTCAGACTAAACGTGTGCTATGGGCACATACTCTGAGTAATAATAATTTCCCATTGATACAAAGACTATATAGGGCTGTTCACCTACAGATCTCAAAGCACTTCTCTAACCCCCTTATTACATAGAGGAAACCGAGTCATGGGCAGCCAGATGACTCATCTGGGTGACACAGTGGAAGAGGAAAACCTTGATGCAGAAATTACTTAGCAAAATTCTCTGGCCTGTGTGATGCATGAGGTCCGACTAGGGGATTACAACCGTCCCTTCGGGCCTTGGAATCAATGGTTTACGTCTCCCACGGGAACGGTTTCCTCCACCACGGAAAGGCAGCCGAATGCAGAACGACTCTGCTGTAATTAAAAGTCTGACGGCGGCTTACTGGAGTGGGTGCCAACTCGGGCCCTGCCAATGACTCTCAGAGTAGAGGGAGCTGCGGCAGAACTGAGGCTAGCTCAGCTGGGCTAGACCCCTCTGCATTTGCTGTGGGGCGAGTGGTCAGTGAACCAGCTGACAGTGATTCCCAGGGAAGTGTTGCTCCTGGGCAGGGAGAGTAAGGGGTGGGGCCAGAGCTGGAAGGGAAGAGGAGGGGCCAGAAACTCTCCTCTTCCAGATGTGCTACCTAGGATGCTGCCCAGTTCAGCTTGGGGTGGCTTGGAACAACCATTCGCTCAGGCAGCCTCCAGGATTGGCTCCAGGGCCTGGCTCCTCTCCCCCCGTTACCCCGACTGCATTTTAAAAAACCCAGAGTAACGATTGCTTCTGGCGAGCAAGGAGCGGTCGTGCAAAGATTATTCCACCGAGCCACACGCTGCTTCGGCTGCCGACTGAGCTCCCGTTGCATCTCCTGTCTAACCTCGGCTTTTGCTACAGGAACCCAAGAGCACCAACCCCAGGACTCCACCCTGTCTCAGGCTCTTGCCCGACAGTGAAGAGAGGTTTTAGACGACAGAATCTGTTCTAGGGTTGGAGAGCAGGCCCAGGCCTGAGTTTTCATTGCACATCCCCAAGCCCGCTCTGGGATTAAAACAAAAAAACGGAAAAAAAACATCCACATGCTTGTAACTCGGAGGAAATCTAGCCCATCTCTCCAATGTGGAAAAAGAGGAAAATCAAGATTGATCAGAGTGGACTTCTTAGGTGAGTTAATGGTGCACCTGTGGTACCGTATGTGACGACGCGTTGGGGTTCCCCTGCCGCCTGCACCCCCATAATGGCATGGACAGACTCCACCAGCCAGTAGAATAGAGGGTGTTTATTGCTTCTCCAGGATACAGCACAGCACAGATGTAATCTGGTTACAGGGCAGGCCTAGGATGCCTCAGCCCCCCTTGAGATGGAGGGGGGTCTGGGCTCCTAAATCCCAGCCTGTTGCCTAGGCTGCTTCCTCCATGATCCCAGCCAGAGACTAACCCACTCTCCTCCAGCCCTGCCCCCCAGCCAGGGCGGCCTTCCACCTTCCTTTGTTTCTCTCCTTGGGGGGTAGCTGGTCAGACAGGTTGAGAGACCCTTTTTGCATAATGACTCATCCCCTGCCCTGCTGGGCCATGCTACAGCCAGCAGCCAGCGAGTTACCCCCCACTACGTCACACTGTACAAATGGTACAGCTAACCAGAGGAACATATAGAGCAAATCGCCACCTGCTGCAACTAGCGAGTCTTGTTGAACACAACACATGATCCATTCGGCTAAGAAATAAATGAATATCTGTATGTGTCTGACCTGGAGCCTGCGTGTACTTACATCTATGGAACATTTGTTGCTCCCTCAAAGAAGAGCACGATTGGGCCCTTTTGGATTTTAAAAAGGAGAATCGGACCTTTGCTCAGTGAATAAACCTGTTTTGTCAGTGGGAAAAACCAGAAATGCATTCAGAAGGTGACCTTTAAAAATACATACAAAATTGCATCCCACTATTATGCCTCCTACCAGTTCAATCAGAATACACCTTTATTAGCCCAATTATCTGGTGAGGAGCCCCAGCCAAACTTCCATAACTCCCAGCTTGCAACTTCATCTCAGTCTCCTTTCTGCCTGCTTTAAATGGGTTTCTGTTCTTCAGATGTATGGTAGGTAACAGAAAGTGCCACACATTTATGCTATTGGATTTTCACTGAGCCTCCTTCACCCCCGGTGTTATGCCACTGACTGTAGCAGACTGTGCCTGAGATTAATTTGCCCATAGTGTTTAGTGGCGGTTGCACAGCTAAGATCTCTGTTAGAGCAGCCAGCATCTTGTAGGAAATTTCACAACTGCAAAAACTCGCACATTCAGAAAGGAACCAAATCTCAAAGAATGAATGTCCCATGAAACAAAGTTCTGGGGGAAAAAAATCTCATTGGGGTCAATCAAAATGTTTCATTTTGATAAAATCATGACATTTCATGCCAATTTTTACTTTAATTGTACATTTTTATTCTTATTTTCTACGAGCTAGGATATAAAGGAAACAAAAAGACTTTCTGAAATGGAAAAACCAAACCATTCAACTCTGAAAAAGCCTGATCAGACCCCTGTTCTCCTTTTCCAAATTTCATCCAAATGGACACAATATCTGCAAAACATTTTGCTTTCGATGAATCAGCATGTTCGGATGAATCAGCATGAGCGGAGGAGCGCTGTGATCACGTGTATTCATCCACTCGTGTATTACCACTGTTAAACGAGTAATTATTGTATACATTTCTGGCCATTAGGTGAGGAATGCAAAACAGGGATGATGTAAGAGTACCCCTGGAGGAAGCCCATTCGTAGCTTGGACCAATCAAACCAGCCAGCTTCCCACGATCACTAATGGGGACGGAACTAGTGCTGGTGCCAGAGGCATCAGCTCCCCACCGCCCCCTGCTGGACGGCATCAGAGCTGCTTGTGTGTTTAGCCTACGGCTGGGCACAAGGGACCATATGGAGACCCTACCAATTCTGACAACTCAGGGAGACTCTCTTCTGGTTCAAGTGTTAGAGATCAGCAAACTTTTAGCAGAAGGTATTTCTGCTCCCCTGGGCTGCACATGGGCAGATAAGCTGAGCATAGCAACAGCTTGTATAATTGGCCAGTGATTCGTTAACTCTTGATTAGGCTTGGAAGGTTTAGATTTTTTTTCTTTGTAAATGTCAGCTTCAGGATACACATGCAAATTGACAGAAACATATTTCCAAAAAATTTACAGATATGCACATTTTCCCTATTTTGGTATTCACACCTCCCCATCAACTGAGGGAGCCAGCAACCTACACCCTGGAGGATTTGGCCTGTTAGCTGTGGTTCTACACATGATAAGTAACTCTCTTCTTTTGATATACTAGTACATACACACACACATTATGGTGTGTGTGTGTGTGTGTGTGTGTGTGTGTTTAGATATACATATGTGCAGGGCTTGACAAGCGGCGGCGTGCTGGGCTAAAATCTACTTGCCACGGGTGAGTAGATTGCCTTAATTGTCGAGCCCTGCATATGTGTATGTATATGTATATGTATACCTATCTCTGTGGTTTCCTCTCAATGCACCTGACAAAGTGGTTTTTACCCATGAAAGCTTATGCCCTAATAAATCTATTCTTCGGGTATGTCTACATTGCCTGGCTGTTTTGGGATACCTCCGGTATCCTGAAATAGCTACCCGGCATCTTAACAAGCTGCCTGTTATTTCAAAATATTTTTTGAAATAACGAGTGTGCTATTTCAGCACCCTGTAACCCTGGTTCCATGAAAGTTAAGGGATGTCTTGAAATAGTGCATTATTTAGAAATCTGGCGCTGTATAGACACACCAAATTTCAAAATAAGCTATTTTGAGTTTAGGGTGTTGTGTAGATGCATCCTAAGATGCCATAAGACTCCTCATTATTTTTACAGATGGGGAAAGTAAGAAAAATGCAGCTTAAGCAAACATATTAGAGTTTGTTTTAAGGGTATTTACTCTGTATGTTTTGACATGTAACAACAATTTGTGCTTTACCTGTTATAAAATATTAACTTTTGGAATCTTAGTGTCTCCCATCCCTAAATAATTGTCACCTGCCCAGTGCAGCTCTGTGCACGGAGCCCTGAGTCCCGACTGGGTGGGGCTGATTAAGCAGCTGCAGGCCATGCTGCCGTGTAGCTTAGAGGGAACACTGCCACCCACCCCATGTCCCACAATGGTGAAGATGTAAATTGGATTTAAAATGCTTAATCATAAACACAGATATCTGTCAAAACGATACAAATATTGAAAATTGAATTCTGCCAAGCACTGAGCCCATGCGGTACTTGCTTTGCACCACACCCAAATCGACTGGTCTTGTTTAAAAGTCCACCTCAGCGTTCTGCAAGCAGATACTAATCCTTACAGCAACATTTAATCCTTCCCATGGATCCTGTGAAGAATCATGATTAATAATTCCCGGGACAAGGCCTGGACTCATTGCTTTTAATTAGCAGCACTCCGTCTTTCATTGTGGCCGAGCGATTAAAAACACATGGCTCCAGAGCCTGGAAAATGGCATTATCGCTAGGTCATGTCTGTGCACTCTGTTAACTAAGGATTCCAAATGCTGGGTGTTTCATCTGACTGACTACAATGATGGGAAAATGTGTGACATGGCGATAACCTCAGGTTATAAGCTCCTTAAACCATTCTTCCTTACAAATCAGGGATTATTATTCTAATAGGATTCCTGCTATGATCCTACGATGGCCAGGAATAGTATGCCTGGAGCTACCGGAGTGATTACATTTTTTGCCTTTAGAATTTTTTTCCTCTTCCCGCCTTTACAGACCTGGGTTTTATTCTTGCATTGATTCTGTGGGCCATTATCCGACGCACGTCCGCGGACATTTCGAAACACAAAGGCTACGTCTAGACTGGCATGATTTTCCGGAAATGTTTTTAACGGAAAAGTTTTCCGTTAAAAGCATTTTCGGAAAAGAGCATCTAGATTGGCACGGACGCTTTTCCGCAAAAGCACTTTTTGTGGAAAAGCGTCCGTGGCCAATCTAGACGTGCTTTTGCGCAAAAAAGCCCCAATTGCCCTTTTCACGATCGGGGCTTTTTTGCGCAAAACAAATCTCAGCTGTCTACACTGGCCCTTTTGCGCAAAAGGGACTTTTGCCCGAACGGGAGCAGCATAGTATTTCCGGAAAAAGCACTGATTTCTTACAGTAGGAAGTCAGTGCTTTTGCGGAAATTCAAGCGGCCAGTGTAAACAGCTGGCAAGTTTTTCTGGAAAAGCGGCTGATTTTCCGGAAAAACTGGCCAGTTTAGCCACAGCCAAAGAGAGCGCATGGTGTAAACCCTACAAACGGTTTCTCGTATCGAGCAATCTACTGCGGTGCACGTGGGCGTCCCTTCCCAAACTGCCCGGCATGGCCCCACCCACACACTGCCCCCAGAACACCTACTGTTGTGGTGCTACCCCCAGTGCACGCCCTCTCCATACCCCAGGAGGGAGGCAGGAGCTGGGCCGCCTCCTCCGTCCTCGGTGCTGGGAAGTGTGGAGCTGCATGGCATGCCCTCCTCCCTCCCTCGGTAGGTTGGGGCAAATTTGGGCCCACCTGTTTATCTCCCCACCCTGTGGTTGGGGGGTGGTGGCTGTGCATGTGGCATGCTGCCCCGCCTCCCCATGGGAGTGAGCAGGGCCTCGTAGGGTTGCCAAGTGTCTGGTTTTTGCCCGAACAGTGTGGTACTCAGGTCCCCTGTCCAGTAAAAAAAAAAAAAAAAAAAACAAAAAAACCAGAAAATACCAGACATGTGAAATGTCCGGTATTTCCTGTTTCCCTCAGATGGAAGCCCAGCAGGGACAGTTTTTCCCTGCCACATCTGGTGGGGGAGTGAGGAGTGCGGGGCCATTTAAAGATGTAGCGTCAGTTTTTTTTTTTTTTTTTTTTTGCTCAACCAAGTTTGCCATGGTCGGGATTTTTGTCGAAAGCATCTGGCAGGCCTAGGCCTCAGCAGCAGAAAGGGGCAGGGCTGGAGGTGAGGCTGGGGGCTTGCTTGCTTCCCTCAGCCCTACCTTCACCAAATGCCCGTGGTGGTGCAGATTTGCTCCCATCGAGGAGCAGCCCTTAACTGTCCAAGGCCAGGGTCACTTCCACAGGGTGGCAAATGGCTCCATCATTCCCAGCAGCACAGAAATCCAGGAAGCAGTCGGGTCAGCGCGATTGACTCTGGCTCCCTTTCCAAGAGCATGACGTAGAGAATCGTGTGGATTTCAGCCCACCGTAAGTAAAACAAAACAACAGCAGCAACAACAACCGCCCTCCTGACTCTCTGAGGGTATGTCTACACTACCCCGCTAGTTCGAACTAGCGGGGGTAATGTAGTCATCCGCAGTTGCAAATGAAGCCCGGGATTTGAATTTCCCGGGCTTCATTTGCATGAAGCCGGCCGGCGCCATTTTTAAATGCCGGCTAGTTCAAACCCCGTGCTGCGCGGCTACACGCGGCACGGAGTAGCTAGTTCGGATTAGGCTTCCTAATCTGAACTAGCTGTACTCCTCGTGGAACGAGGAACAAGGAAGCCTAATCCGAACTAGCTACTCCATGCCGCGTGTAGCCGCGCGGCACGGGGTTCGAACTAGCCGGCATTTAAAAATGGCGCCGGCCGGCTTCATGCAAATGAAGCCCGGGAAATTCAAATCCCGGGCTTCATTTGCAACTGCGGATGACTACATTACCCCCGCTAGTTCGAACTAGCGGGGTAGTGTAGACATACCCTGAATCTGGGCTGTTTGAAGACTAACTGTTATTAAATGAGGCATGTTACAAGTTGCCTCTCATTTACCTTTCTGTAGTTCTTTTTCTTTATGAAAATTGATAACGGGTGTGTGGCAATGATGGAGAGGAAAATAAACCCTCTCCCATTTGATCGGGAAGTGTCTCTTGGATCATTGTACTATTTTTCCCCAGTGGGAGTTGATAATGGGAGTTTGGGACGTATCCATACAAAGATCATCACAACATAAGAACGACTCTATTGGTCAAACCATAGGTCCATCTAGCCCAGTATCCTGTCCTCCCACAGTGGCCAATACCAGGTGCCCCCAGAGGGAATGAACAGAACTGGGAATCATCAAATGATCCATTCCGTCGCCCATTCCCAGCCTCTGACAAACAGAGGCCAGGGACACAGAACATTGGAAATGCACACATTGGACAAAAATAATCCTAACTAGACACACAATACGATGGGGACTAATTTAGCTACAACTACTCGAGAGAGAGATCTTGGAGTCATTGTGGACAGTTCTCTGAAAACATCTGCTCTGTGTGCAGCGGCAGTCAAAAAAGCAAATAGAATGTTAGGAGTCATTAAAAAAGGGATAGAGAATAAGACAGACAAGGGTGGTCCGAGGTGGGCTGCGGCAGCTGGCGCCCCAGGCGGAATGTGCGATAGGCGCCTATGCCTGCACGGCCATCAGTGGGCTGTCAATGGGGTGACGTCATCATCGGGCGCCCCGTGACATCATCATCGGGCACCGTTAAAGGCGCCACCCTAGGCAACGGCCGAGTCGGCCTATAGCCACGGGCCGCCCCTGAAGACAGAGAATATCTTATTGCCTCTATATAAAACTATGGTACACCCACATCTTGAATACTGCCTGCCGATGTGGTCGCCTCATCTCAAAAAAGATATATTGGCGTTGGAAAAGGTTCAGAAAAGGGCAATAACAATTATTAGGGGTCTGGAACGGATCCCGTATGAAGAGAGATTAAAAAGACTTGGACTTTTCAGCCTAGAAAAGAGGAGACTAAGGGGGGATATGATAGAGGCCTACAAAATCATGACTGGAGTGGAGAAAGTGAATAAGGAAAAGTTGTTTACTTAATCCCACACTATAAGAACTAGGGGTCACCAAATGAAATTACAAGGCAGACGGTTTAAAACAAACCAAAGGAAGTTTTTCTTCACTCAGAGCACAGTCAACTTGTGGAACTCCTTGCCAGAGGATGCGGTGAAGACTAGGACTTTAACAGGGTTCAAAAAGGAGCTAGATAGATTCACGGAGGTTAGGTCCAGCAATGGCTATTAGCCAGGATGGGTAGGAATGGTGTCCCTACCCTCTGTTTCACAGAGGCTGGGAATGGGTGACAGGAGAGGGATCACATGATGATTACCTATTGTATTCCCCCCTCTTATGGGCATTCTTATGAAAATTGAACCTGTCCATTCTTATGGGTGCATCCCTGACCATCTTGGCTAATAGCCACTGATGGAGCACCATGAATTTAGTTCTTTTTTTAATTATTATTGTTTTGCCCTTCACAACATCCACTGGCAAAGAGTCCCATGGGCTGACTGTGCTGAAGTACTTCCTTCTGTTTGTTTTCAATGCACTGCCTGTTTGCCAGTGGGGGAATGGGTGAGGGGAACCTTTCCTGGCTGACCCTGGTGAAATGGGATAAGTCTCTGCTCCCACTTCCTTCCCTCAGAGCCCTCCCTGACCTCGAGGGCTCCCCGTTCGCTCCCCCGCGTGGCAGAGCCCTCGTAACCCCAACAAGGCTGGGTCCAGACTTCCTGGAGGGCTCAACCAGAGGCCAGGATGTCCCCATTCTAGGGTGCTCTTTGTACCAGACGCTTCCCTGACCCATTGCTCATTACCTATCGTTCCAGGGAAATCCAAGTTGTTAAACAACAATCCGGTTTAAAAAAAAAACAAGATGGAGATGGGGAAGGTTGAAGGGAAGCGGGTCAGCCCGCTCTGTGGCAGAGAAGGTCACAGTCTCTGGAATATAGGCCCTAGGCCATGGCTGTAGTGCAGGGACGCCGTGGGTTAGACATTTCCTTTAGCAGTGGCCACACGCTTTCAGGCTCTGGGTGGCAGGACCCTTCTCCCCCGTGTGTGTCCCCTCCCCCCCCCCATTGGGGTCACAATCCTGGTGGTATCTTCCTACGCTGGGCCCTCTGCCCAAAGCCCCCCTCATTCTCCTCAGCTGCTCACCACGCAGGCACGGGCGGCTCCAACCCCAGCCCTTCTCTCTGTGGCGCTGCCTTCAACTCCTGGGCTTCTTGCCTGGCCCCTCTGGCGCCATGTCTGCAGCCCCGCTCCCCACACGGTTCTGCTCTCTGCACTGTGCCTCAGGATCAAATTTAGGATTTGTCCCTGTATTGCTAGCGGTGTCTAGCATAGTTCCAGTCTTGGCCCTGTGCTGTTTACCATTCTTATTCATGACTTGGAAAGGGAAATAAAATCATCATGTACCCAGTCTTAAGCCAACACAACGGCTGGGAGAGTTAAGTTAATTAAGAGGACAGCTCATTGAAACAAGATGATCTGGATCAGTAGGTACACTGGGCGCACGCACACAAGAGGTACTTTAACATGGGTGGGATCCAGGCATCGCTTGCTGCCTACTGGCAGAGAGCACAAGCCACGGATAGAGTTTTACAGGGATTCCCCGGGTTGGACATATGACAATTTACTAAAACAGAGGTGAGATCTTAGGGCATGTCTACACCGGGGAGTCACTTCAAAATAACTCCCCTTATTTCAAAATAAGAAAGCGAGCATCCACACGACCAAGCCTGTTATTTTGAAATAATAACTCCTGCTTGTGAAGAGGAATCAACTTATTTCAAAATAGTTATTTCGGGATTATTATTTCGAAATAACCTGGCGGCGTTGACATAGCCTTCGAGAGCCAAATGGCCCACTAGTCATGATAATCGCTGAGAAATGAATGGACTGATTAAACTGAGGGGCTGTGTCTAGACTGGCAAGTTTTTCCGCAAAAGCAACGGAAAAACTTGCCAGCTGTCTACACTGGCCGCTTGAATTTCCGCAAGAACACTGATGATCTCATGTAAGAAATGAGTGCTTCTTGCAGAAATACTATGCTGCTCCCATTCGGGCAAAAGTCCTTTTGTGCAAAAGGGCCAGTGTAGACAGTTCAGATTTGTTTTGCGCAAAAAAGCCCCAATGGCGAAAATGGCGATTGGGACTTTTTGGCGCAAAAGCGCGTCTAGATTGGCACAGATGCTTTTCCGCAAAACGTGCTTTTGCGGAAAAGCATCCGTGCCAATCTAGATGCTCTTTTCCGCAAGTGCTTTTAACGGAAAACTTTTCCGTTAAAAGCATTTGCGGAAAATCATGCCAGTCTAGACGTAGCCAAGGAGTTGTGTGTCTACACTGGAAATTATGTTCTTAAAATATGTATCCAAGAGATGACACACTTCAGACAGGTTCCTTTTAGGCTTGGGGAAACAGCCGCTTGTCTCCCTGAGGACTAAATTAGCCGTTACCACTCAAACATCTTTGAGTTACTGTGGAGAGCTCCCTGAAAACATCTACTTGGTGCACAGCAGCAGAACCCCTCCCCCCCCGAAATTATGTTAGGGACTGTTAAGAAAGGGGTAGATAATAAGGCAGGAAATATCACAATACCACTATATAAATCCATGGTAAGCCCACCTCTTGAGTACTGCGGGCAGTTCTGGTCACCCCATCTCAAAGCAGATATATTAGAATTGGAAAAGGCACAAAGAATGTTTCAGGGCATGGAAAAGCTTCTATGTGAGGAGAGACTAAAAAGCCTGGGACTTTTCAGCTGGGAAAAGAGACGAGCAAGGGGAGAGACGAGCAATATAAAATCATGACTGGCGTAGAGACAATGAACAAGCAAGTGTTATTTACTCCTTCGCATCAACGAGGGGTCGCTCAATTAACTGGATAGGCAGCAAGTTTAAAAGAAAGAAAAGGAAATATTTCTTCACATAGCGCACAGTCAGCCTGGTGGGACCTATTGCTGGGGGCGCTGTAGAATCCGAAAGCGTAACTGGGTTAAAAAACAATTAGGTGAATTCCTGGAGGAGAGATCCATCAAAGGCTATTAGCCAAGACCGTCAGAGTTACTGCCTCATGTTCTCATTTAATCTGTTAGTCTTTAAGGTGCCACAGGATTCCTCTTTGTTTTCCCATGTTCCCAGTGTCCCTAAACCTCTGACTTCCAGATGCTGGGATTGGATGACAAGGGATAGATCACTCGATAGTTGCCCTGTTCTGTTCCTTCCCTCTGAAGTCCCTGGCACCAGCCACTGTTGGAAGACAGGATAAGTGGGCTTGATGGACCACCGGTCTGACCCATTGTAGTTGTTCTTAGGGTCTCCTTCGCTAGTCAATAGTGAACGTGTATGTCTCACAATGTACATCCAATTCCATACAGAGCCAGATACTGATTAAGAGACAGTGAAATATACAAGGAAAAATAACCAGCAGGGATTCACCGTATTGGTGAAAAAGGACAATGGGGTTGTTTTGCTATATCTGGGGGTGCAGAGAGAGACCCTGAGAGACATGCTGACAGTTTGACTTATCTCACGAATAGATGATCACAGCTGGGTCCCACTAGAAAACTCGAAGGACTTTGGGTGAGCATTGCTCTGTATAGGGTATGTCTACACAGTGGCGTTATTTTGGAATAACTGATGTTATTCTGAAATAACAAAGAGCATGTCTATGCTACAAGCCATTATTTCGAAATAATGTCAAGCTGGAGGACTTCTTATTCCAACTCTTGTAACCCTCATTTCACAAGGAGTAAGGGAAGTCGAAGGAAGAGTGTTCTTCCTTTGACTTCCTCCTGTGTAGACAGCACCTACTGCCAAGTTAGGCTGTTTCGACTTAAGCTACGCAAAGGACATAGCTGAAGTTGTGTAGTTTAATTCAGCTGCAGTCCTGTTGTGTAGACATTCCCTAAGACATGAATGTAGCTAGTTCAGTAGCTCTAGGTTCTGGAATGCATGTTAAGACTTTATTTTGAGCGTAATCCTTTGTTTCCTACCTTTCTATTTGGCATTACTTGAATCCCCATTCTTTCTTAAATAAACTTGTACTTGTTTTCACTATAATCGTGTCTAAGTTCTGTGTGTCATGCGGGCTGGTGATCTGAGGCACAACAGGGAAGCTGGATTGTGTGGCTTCTTTGGAAGCAGCATGTGGCAGGTTAAAACGACTGCAGTCCCCTTAGATTGTCCCCTGGTGTGCTGCTCATGCCACTGACACCTGCCTTCCTGCCCTCTGGGTCTCCCCATCACCCTGCCCTGCTGGGCAAGAGCCTCAGGTCTCCCCCAGACAAGGTACAGAGTTATTGCCCCTGCAGAGCAGCACAGGCACTGAGCCAGCTCAGTTCTGGGAGGACTCAGCTCTGAGGGCTCAGCACCCAGGAAACTAACCCCCTGATGGGACCAACCCCTCAAATAAATCCATGTTACTCTGTGTAAAGGTTTTACACAGAGAAAGTTTATAAGGCCCACCCGCTTTATCAGTGAAAGAGAGAGATGCACACTGGTTGCTCCTCCAGGTAACAATTATTTAACTGGGCTTGTTAATGAACAAAAGTGTTTTAATTAAGTCCAAAAAATTAGGATTTAAGTGGCTGCAAGTGAAAAGAGTCAGATCAAAGTAAGTTACTAAATTAAAATGAACAAAAGCACTTCACTAGTTTTAATCGACTAAGGAACGTGTCACATGCAAATTCCCGCCCTTAACAGCTGTTCTGATCTCAGGTAAAAGCTCCAGATCAGAGAGGATTTGGGTCTACAACTTCTTCAAAGTTCTTTGCTGACAGGTATCCAGGCAGTTTCACAAGGCCAGCTGAAGACAAAATCTTGATGGCTTCCCATTGCTTAAATAGTCTTTCCTTTGGGGGGTGGGAGAGGAACCCTTTGTTCTACATTCCCCATCCCCATGGAAATAAAAAAATCTTAACCATGAAAACCAGAATCAAATCAGAATCAAAAAGAAAAAAAAATCCTCCAATGGAGAGGGAACATTGCCAAATCCAAACCAACCATCTGATTTCAGGAAACGGTTTCACACTAGCGGGTCTCCAAGCCTTGCTAAAGCAAAAGGAACCTGATCCTGCAATCCTGACTCCTGGACGTAGCCCTTACTCTTGACAGTAGCTGCTTTGATTGCAGTGGGAAACAGACACGTGAACAGTAGATTTTTCAGTTTATTGGCAATTTGGAAAAATCAATGTCTGTGCTTGTTTCAGAGCAGACTGAAAAGAAAACATTTTTACATTTCTTTGGCAGACCAAAAAGTTAAAAAAAGAAACTGGCTTTGAGTCAAGTGAAACATTTTGTTTCAACAAATTGAAACATTTTTAAACACTTGCTTTCAAATTTTAAACATTTCTTTCTTTAAAAGACTAAAAAGAAAGGCAATTTTGAAATGAAAGATTGTTTCAAATGAACGCATCACAATGTTTCTCTCTGAAAATGTCAAAGCAAAAGACTTTTGATTTGAGGTTTTGATTTTTTTTTTAAAAGGATTTGCTTTCCTCCCAAGTTTGGCAGACCCAACATGAATTTACAAAACCTTCTAGTGTTGCCGTATCTGCATTTTTTCACCCCGCCCCAGTTGCAAGACCACGACCAAACTGTCGCAGCACTCTGGTGTGGAAACAGGCTCTCTCAGGGTATGTCTACACTACTACCCTAGTTCGAACTAGGGTGGTAGTGTAGACATACCCTCAGAGGCGAGGTACCATACGCGCCAGCTTTGGAGCGCCCAGGGTTGGAGCACTCAACAGCAGCCATAGTCTCCCTTCCTGGCCAACAGCCTCCCCACAGTTCCATTCACAGGCTCCAGAAGGGCAGACAAAGCTTCTCACAATTCAGTGGGAAAGAATAATTGTGCTAGGGGAAGCTGAGCTGCTTTAAGACCCATGGGATGTGCCCCCAGAAGTCCTAGTGCTTCACACGGTGAAGGATGCAGCCCCCGTGTGTAGGCAATTGAATGGACATGCTCTAGAATGACTACACAACATGGCCGCTCTCCCATGAGCTGGGCCAAGCTGAGTTCTTAGACCAGGCTTCCAGTCTCCCAAATTAGCTCTGCAGTGAGGACATCCCCTGCGTTCCTAGATGGTATGTTCCAGATTTCCTCTCACCCCAGCGTCATAGTCTGTGGAGTGACTCCTGACTGACTCTGTGGAGGAGAATCAGGCCTATGAAGTGTACACTCCGATCTCCATTCATATTCATGGTCTGTGAAAACTTCACGAGTTCCGGGCAGACCCTCACCATCATGCCACCGTTGATATACTGAGAACTCAGCGAGGTCTCTCCTGATTCGCTATCACTCTCGTGACACCGTTGAGGACTTTTGCTTAGCGTGAGATTCAGAAGTCAGCTCATGCACTGATCTCCTGCAGCGCCTCGCATGCTCAGTCTGTACATTGCTACTGAAGGGAGAAGAAATTTCACAACTGTGAAAGGGAGGGCAAATGTAACAAAAGCTCATGAGAGAAAATATCTCTTAATGTCCATACACGGTGGTGGTGTGGCCCAGTGGATAGTGCACTGAGAGATCGGCTTTCTGTTCTCAGCTCTTCTAGGTTACGTCTACACTGAAACGCTATTTTGAAATAATTAGCACTATTCTGAAATAACTTAGTTCTCATCTACACAGCAAGCAGTTATTTCAAAATACTGTCAAGCTGGAGGACTTCTTACTCCGACTCCTGGAACCCTCACTGTACAAGGAATAAGGGAAGTCAGAGGAAGAGTGCTCTATTTCGAAATAAGATACACAATTGATGTAGCTCAATTTGCATAGCTTATTTCAAGTTAAGCCCTGTAGTGTAGACCAGGGGTGGCCAACCCAAGGCTTGCAAGCCGCATGCAGCTCTTCTCCTCCCTGGGTGCGGCTTGAAAAGCCCCTCCTGTGGCTCAAAAGCTGCCCCCACACCTCCTAAAATGGCTCTCTCCTCCCGGGCAAGGGAGCCATCTGGCACAGCCATGAAAGCTGCAGAAATAAAGATGGCAGCAAGCGATGGGCGCCTGCTGTGGCCAAAAAGCCTCAAAACACTTTTAACTGCAGTTTCTTAAAGGGACAGAGCTTTTTTTTTTTTTTTTTTCTCGACAACTTTGCCCCAGCTCTTCGCATTGGATCCACTGCTATCTTGGCTCTTTGCCTAGAATGGTTTGGCTACCCCTTGTGTAGTCGCACCCTTACTGACTTAGGCCTTGTCTATACTTACCTACGGGTCACCACTCCAGAGATCAATCATCTGGCGTTTGATTTAGCAGGTCTAGTAAGGACCCACTAAATTGAATGCTGAGGGCACCCCCATCAATGCTGGCACACCTGCTTCTCACAAGAAATAAAGGAAACAGATGGGAGTGTTTCTTCCATCAATCTCTCACTGTGATGATGGCACCAAAGTTTGAATCAAGGTTTGTTGACTTCAGCTATGCAATTAACATAGCTGGAGTTGCGTATCTTACTTCAGACTTATCCCTTAGTGTAGACCTGGCCTTACCGTGTGACCTCAGGTGAGTCACTCCTCTCTGTTTTCCCCTTTCACCATTTGTCTGCTTAGGATGTAAGTTCTTCAAGCCAGGAGCTGTGTTGTCCAATGTGTCTGTACGGTGTCTAGCCTAAAGAGACCCTGATTCTGCTCGGGGCATCTAGGTTCTACTGCAAAATCTTAAGTAATAATTAGTGTGAAAGGATGTTGCATTTTAAAATCACCTACAAAAAGCTCCTGCACACTCCATTTCTCTGCTGCAAAAAGATGTAGGGTTGAGTCAGCCTTGCTGGGAATTTGAAACTGGTTTCAATCCAGAAGGGCAGGTGCTTCAAAACTGAAGCGTAGGCTGCTCACACTCCTGTGAAATATCTAATGCTTCTGATATGATACAGTTGGAAATCCCAAGAGAGCACAGGTGTTCTGATCATATGTGAGTGCTCTTGCTTTCAGCTCAGGCAAAAAATTCAGTGGTGCATGAAATGCTGAGATAAGATCTGGTTTTCAGGATCCTCTAAAAATTCGGGTTGGTTTAGATCAGGAGGGGGTGGCAATAACACAGTGGCGGTTCACCAGGGTTAGCCCCTGACAGGTTGCCAGCACTATATTTACCTGCACAGTTGCAGGTATCACTAATTGCAGCTCCTATTGGACCTCCATTCACAGCCAATAGGAGCAACAGTAAGTGGTGTGGACCATGACACTGCTTCCTGCAGCTCCTATTGGCCAGAATAACGATTTGTAGCCAATGGGAGCTGCGATCATCGGTACTTGCAGCTGTGCAGGTAAATATAGCAGTGGGGGCCCACCAGGAACTAACCCTGGTGGACCAGATCCAGCCTGTGGGCCAATATTCGCACATCCCTGGTTTAGATTCAAGTTTTAGGTGAAAATGAAGACTGAGTATTATCTCTGAACGGATTTATCCCATTGTTGCACTAAAAGGCAGAGGGAAACGTAACTCAAAAACAGGATCCAGACTTTCCTATGTTAAATTATGTATTCTCCACATGCTGGCTAGTAAAGCAGTGCTGTCAGTAACGACTGCATCTCAAAATAAATTTGCTGCAACTGCTTCTTTTTGAAAACACTTCCTACTGCCAGGGTTAGAACAGAACAAACCCAGCCAGTTCGTCTTTCCTGCCAACGTCTACACAGCTGAAATTTTGCTTTGCTTTCACTCTTTTGAGTGATCATAAAAATTACAAATGCCTTTGCTGCATTTAACAGCTAAGTATGGGACACTTCCAGCCCTCTCAATTAAACTGATCAGCACTGGTCCTACAATTGACTGGTACTACCTCTCCCTCCCCCTTCTTTTTCTGTTATAAAATACTGGATTTATGTTATTCCTCTCCAGCTCATCTGAAGAAGAGGGTTTTGCCCACAAAAGCTCGTGTTACTATACAGTGAAACCTTTGTTATCCGGCACTCTGTCAACCAGAAAACTTTGTTAACCGGCATTATCCCCAGCCAGAATACTGTCACGTCTTCAGGCACACAGGCCTGGCTTGGTTTACCATGATTGGCTTAACAGTTTTTTATTCAAGAAGTACTAATCATCTTTAACTCAAAATAGAAATGAAACACCAACTGCCTCACACTACAAAACTACCAATATTAAGAACGTGAGTTTCACTATTATTGTCCATTGGTTTTTCCTAGGTTGATGGGACCCTCAGACAACCAGAATTTTTAGATAACCAGAATGCCCTAATCCCCGAGTGTGCCGGATAACACAGGTTTTACTGAATATAGTTTAGTCAGTCTCTAAGGGTATGTCTACACTTGCACCCTCTTTCGAGAGAGGGATGCAAATTAAGACATTCAAAATTGCAAATGAAGCTGGGATTTAAATATCCCATGCTTCATTTGCATAATCACGTTATGGTGGTTATTTCAAGAGAAGACCCTTCTCTCGAAATAGCGGGTAAACCTCATTGTATGAGGAATAAGGGTTATTTTGAGAGAAGGGTTTTCTCTTGAAATAACCAGGTCTTAACAGCGTCTGTTATTTCAAAATAGCGCTATTTCGAAATAGCACCATAACGCGATTATGCAGATGAAGCATGGGATATTTAAATCCCAGCTTCATTTGCAATTTTGAATGTCTCATTTGCAACCCTCTCTTAAAAGAGGGTGCAAGTATAGACATACCCTCAGTCCTGAGCTACACTAGGGAATTATTTTGAAATAACCCCCCTTATTTCCAAATAACAAGCAGCACGGCCACACTATCAAGCCCGTTTTTTCAAAATAAGGGCTGGTTATTTTGAAATAACTCCTGATTTCTATGAGGAATAGCGCTCATATTTTCAAAATGGCGGTTGCGTGGACACTTGAAATGGCAGTGAGTCTGCGGTAGCAGCAGCCGAGGTCTGGCTGAGCCATGCCAAATGCAGAGGGTAGGCACGTGGCGTATCTTGGCCGTGCCTCTGTGACTGTGGTGAGGCTGCTCTTGGCACAAGGACGTCTCTCTACACGAGCAAGGGATTCCCAACCCCGGTTGGCAGTGTAGACGTAACCTTTGACGGACAGGAGGCAGCAGCGACTCCAGCAGAACACAAACCCAGAGTTTTGATCCCATGTCCCGCTGATAAAAATTGGGCTCCAAATCAATCAAAACCAACCTCTCCACCTTGGATGGCTATTCTGCACTTGGGCCGTGCTTGCTGTCCATATGGTGCTCCCAATCCATCTCTGTGTTAATTCCACTTCATTATTTCACGTCTCCCCCCCCCCCGATGGCTACAGCTCTTTAAACCATGCTTCTCCCTCGCATGTTATGTACAGACAGCTCCTCATACGCCAGTGCTATTCCACTTAGGGTTCTGGCAGCAGAAGGAGGCTGCAGTCACTCCTGGGAGACGAGGGAGGCTGTCAGGCACAAGGAAGAAGTCTGGGGAAGAGTAAGCCTTGTGGTCCCACCCTGGAGTAAGGAGTGGGTGGTGTTGCCATGGAGACCAAAGCAGGCTCTCTGGGGAAACCCAGAAACAGGCACGGGATGAGAGAGCGGGTGGGGAGGAAGGAGCCCGTGGAAACAGCAAAGAAGTGGGGACAGAGCAGAGCTAGATTGATGGTTGTGGAGTCCTTGGGCAGGAATCTGGTGCAGCAGGTGAGCCCGGGTTCTGCCAGTCACTGGTAGGGTGGCACTCAGCAAGGGCTGAACACTGTCCAGAGAAGGCATTTGGATAGTATCGTGTTGCATACAGCAGGATGGACTAACCGGTGACCTGGCCAGGGGGCCAAGTTACCAGGAGAGAGACGATGGCCGAGTGAGCAGAGAGCTGAAGAGATGTCACCAAGCGCTACTTTCCCAGCTGTAGACATGAGGAGATGCACTAGCGGTGGAAGAGAGCCCTGGTATAGCACACTTTGACAGTACTGCCACCATGCCCCTGTAGGGCCACAGTGTAGACTCTTCCCACAGGCTATGTCTAGACTGCAAGCCTCTTTCGAAAGAGCCTCTTTCGAAAGATACTTTCGAAAGAGAGCATCTAGACTGCACGCGGAACTTTCGAAAAAGCAAGCCGCTTTTTCGAAAGAAAGCACCCAGTGAGTCTGGATGCTCTCTTTCTAAAAAGCCTGTTTGCTTTCAAGAACGCCTTCTTTCGAAAGAGCACTTTCGAAAGAAGGCGTTCTTCCTCGTGGAATTAGGTTTACCACCGTCGAAAGAAAAGCCGCATTCTTTCGATTTAATTTCGAAAGAACGCGGCTGCAGTCTAGACGCAGGTGAAGTTTTTTTCGAAAAAAGGCTACTTTTTTCGAAAAAACCCCTGAGTCTGGACACAGCCACAGCGACAGAAGGAGTTGGTCCGCTGATGTAGATAATTCACCCCTCAGAGTAGAAGGAGCTAGGTTGACAGAAGAATTCTTCCACCCCCTAGCTGTGTCTACCCCAGGGGTCGGTCAAGCTAACTACAGTCCTCAATGCTGCAGCTATGTCAACCTAACTTTTAAGCAGACCAGGCCTGTGTTTTGTATTTTTGTTCCTAAAATGCACTGACTAGAACTGCATGGAAATTTCAAGGGTTCCTTAGTTTGAGAAGGGGCATTGGATGGGGAATTAGTAGACAAGCATTCTATTCCCTGCTCAGACCTGCTAGAAGAACTTAGCAAAATCACTTTCTTTTTCTGGGCTTCTGTTGCTCCTCCCGGTTTGTTCAATTTCAACTGTCTCTTCCCACATGTTTGTATAATGCTTAGCACTGTATTTTGAGGTACCGATGTACTGTAACAGCAACACTAAATATGCAGATTGGCATTGTTTCTTCATTTGTCTGCACCTGGACCCCATGATGAGAGTTACCCCTGAGAAGGATTTGATCTTTGATTCCTGCCAGCAGATGAGAACAAGTAGTAATTCCCTTGCCACCATTTCTGGATATGCACTAAAGCACAGTGGAGCTTTATCTGTGTCTATCAATCAGTGATGCTGGAACAGCCATTAGCTAATTTTTTTTCCCAAACTTCCTCCAAAAAAAAATGTTTGGAAAAATGAAAGGCAGAGAAGAAATAGCCCAGATCTTTGTGCAATACTTCAGAGCCAAGGACACTGGAAACGGCTCTCTTGTTTTCAAAGCAGCAACAGATGCAAAGAAGGATGCAGGGGAAAACAATGAAAATAATTAAGAGGGTGGAAGGATTAGAGTACTGCAGGAGGAAAGATGTAAAGGACTGATACATGCTGCCAGCTTCCTGGCTTTATAGCGCTGGCTTAGCCCTTTCCCCTCTGGGTCACCTATAGGATTTATGGGCCCTACGCACTACTATGAAACTGGTGCCCCTATGCTCAACAGCACCCAGCGTGGGGAGGGAGGTTGATTTTTTAGAGATGTGATTTCATAATCTTCAGGAACATGCTAAGGAAATATTTTTAAAGTAAACTGTAAACGAAGGTCCTGTCAACTAACACACTAAATTCAGAAACTAACAGTCTACACCTGTTTTTTCTGCTTTATTTTTCAATCTCTGTGCCCCTTGCTCCATAGTTGCCATCTGAAGAAGGGGGTTGTGCCCACGAAAGCTCACGATATATTTATATATTTTTGTTAGTCTCTAAGCTGCTACAGGGCCACTGTTGTTTTTTACATTTTTTTTTAGTTATGGACTAACACGGCTGCCCCTCTGAGTAGATACTGGAGGTTGGGCAATGCCTGTTAAATGCCTTTCACAGCCTGCCAGACCTATTAGCAGAACCTTTTTCACTTTTAAGTTGACTAGATCCATTCTGCAGAAAGCAGAGCCACAGAACAGGGAGAGGAAGAGGCAGGAGGGTGGACATTAAGACCCAGCGGTGCCCCAGATTTTTGGGTGCCCTACACAATTGCGTGTTCTGCCTATGGGTAGGGATGGTCCTGTCCTCTGTCAGTCCTATCGTAAAACAAACCACTCTTGCATGTGAATGCCAAAGAAGCACCGTTCTACTGGATTCTTCAGAATCCCACAGAAATCCTGTTGTTCTACCTCTGAAAAAGGCCTCCACGCCCAGAGATGGGGGAGGACTCGGGACCAAGAAGAAGTCAGCAATGGTGCAACTGCAATCTACAGACCTTGCCCAAGGAAACAACTAAAGAGCTGCGCAGAGATAGCAGAGAAAGGAGCACTGGCCCAAAGCTAGAGAGAGAATCAGAATGGATTGTAGCGCCTTTGGGAACCATTGGAATAGGCTCTATTTCAGATCATTCCGAATATCCTAGATAGAATAAGCCTTTAGAGAGGATGGACAGAAAGGACAGTGGTCAAACCTTTGGAATGGCTCTGTCACCCACAACTCTAGCTAAAGATCACAACAGAGTTACCCCCTCTTCTTGGCCCGACATGTCTAAGTGAAGTCTTGCGTGGCCGCACGTCAGAGAGTAGCGGGTGATATTGCAGTGATAGGATTAGAGGTGTCAGTTTTCTAAAACTCTGTCCCTGTCACTCGGCCAGAGGAATAGCTCTGGGTTGCTCGAAAGCTTGTCTCTTTCACCAGCAGAAATCAGTCCAGTCAAGGATGTTACCTCGCCTGCTTTGTCTCCCTCATTGTCGTGAAGTTAATAGTGGATGACACGTGCTCCTCTTTGACAGCTATGCCATCGAGTCCAGCAGGAGCAGCGCTCGGCAAGACTTTTGGTACAAAGAGTGGAGATTTGGGTAATTTTTATGCCCTGTCTGCTCTCCAATGAAAAAGGCAGGGGATCATCTAGCATCCTCTCAATCATACAAAAGCCTTTAATAGCCCAGGATTTTAACAAGTGACAAGATGAGGCCAGGTCCTGCCTACGCACAAACTTTTAGCCATGTGACAGCCGCTCCAGGGGCGAGGATACTGCTAATGGGTCTCTTTATTTGGCTTTCATTGTGCTGCAGCTGGGCTCTTAAAGATGAACCAAACTCCTCCAGCTACATTAGTTTCCAGGTTGAAGAAATGCTACTGCCTCAGAACTTTGTATAGAAAAAAGCCCAACCTCCTCACTTAGAAAAACAATGATCATGAAAGTCAGAACAATAGATTATAAGAGACAGACCGTCGGATCTACTATTACTCTGAATGTGACCTAAATTCAGGTTTTAGCAACTGACTGGACTATTTTTGATGGTGGAGAAAGTCAGGATATAGACCATCTGACCCACGAAAGAAAGAAAAAGAATACAAACGCCTCTTGAGAAGTCAGGGATTAATAAAATGAGATTTAGCTTGTAAAAACGTAGCTCCATTTATCTGTGGGGGAATGATCAGACATAGTGATATCCAAAGGGACTGGTGTGAGTGAGACACATAAGGCCAAATCAATGACGTCGGTGTGAGGACGTCCTTTGACCTCAACGGGGAATGGAAGCTGGCTGTTAGAAAGCGGCTAATGCTGTCAGGTGACTTTGAGCACCAAGGTGGGCAGGAATTTGCAATGTAAATACAGGAGCCATAAAGGCCAAGGCAGTTTGGGGCTGGATACACAGAGATACTATGTCATAGAGAAGAGATGTCCTCTAAATAAATCTCTGGTAAGATGTGATCAGGTCAGAGCACCAAAAATATTTAGGCAAACTGAAGGGGATTTAGAGAAGAGCAACAAAAGTGGCTGATTAACACTACAGAAGAAGGTCAAACTGTAAATATGCAACTCCAGCTACGTTAATTACACAGCTGGAGTCGACGTCCCTTAAGTTGTGTTTCCACACAGTCCACACAGAGGGAGGCCAGTGGGTGCAAATGCTCACGTCGGCTTCCCTTACTCCTTGTGAGGAGCAGGACTACCAGCACCGGCGGGGGCACCCTCTGAGTTTGATTTAGCGGGTCTTCACTAGACCTGCTAAATCAAACCATGGCAGATCGACCATGACAGCGTCGATCTTCCGCGTAGTGTAGACATGGCCTAGAAAGTAAACACCAACAAGAAATAAGAACTTGGTATAGTCTAGGGGGTCAGAGCTAAAATAAGAACTAAACATATAAATAAGAACTACAATTAAGAGAGAAACAATTTAGATAAAGTAACGATTTTATCTTTCAACCTTCTTTTTTTGGAGCATAGGATAGTCACACAACTCCCTTTTAATTGCAACAAAATTGTTGAGACAGTGCATGGGATTAATGCTAATGATATTTCCCAAAGCAACTCTACAGGAACTAATGCCATCTTCAACACTGCAGAGATAGAAACTTCAGCTTCTTAGGCCAGGTCTACACTGGCAGTGAAAATCGATCACATCTCCAGCTATGTGAATTATATAGCTGGAGTCGACATACCTTGCACCGATTTTATGGGGCAGCCCGTCAGTGAGAGGTCAATGGGAGAAATGTTCCCGTCAACTTCCTTTACTCCTCACAACAGTGAGGAGTACTGGCGTCAACGGGGGGAATGGTGCCCTCAGCATTCGATTTAGTGGGTCTTCACTAGACCTGATAAATCCAACCCTGGAGAATTGATCGCCAGAGTGTGGGTCCTCTGGCAAGTGGAGATGTGGTCCTAGTATAGCCAGCTATTCCTTCTCACTCTTGTGACTTACAAGGTCTCAAGCCTTATCCTATCATTCTGATATAGGTGGGTTGTTATGTTTTTAACAGTGAGGGAAATTAACCATTGGAACAACTTACCAATCGTCATGACAAATTCTGCATCCTGACCATTGTTAAATGAAAACTGGGTGTTTTCCTAAAAGATCTGCTCTAGGAATCATTTGGGAGTTCTACAGCCTGTGTACACAGAGGAGCTAATGAGGGGATCACAGTGGTCTTATCCGGCCATGGACTCTATGAACATATGTTTTTTGTCATGCCCCTCCATCCTTTCTTCTCTTCATCCACCTGTTCCAGTCTGAAGTCAGTGGCTGCTACTCACTGTTAGAGCGGCAACCAATGTTAGCCGCAACGGATGTTGTATTATGTCACAGCCATCTGCCACGAAGCGTTTAGTAATATAAATAGCTTCTGCAGTTTGGTGCATCACAATATAGTCTGGTCCCTGTTAAAGTCAGTGTCTAATGGAACATCAACAGTAATAGCCACATTCTTTCATCTTATACTTCATAGAATCATAGAATCATAGAATAATAGGACTGGAAGGGACCTCGAGAGGTCATCGAGTCCAGCCCCCCACCCTCAAGGCAGGACCAAGCTCCATCTACACCATCCCTGACAGATGTCTATCTAACCTGTTCTTAAATATCTCCAGAGAGGGAGATTCCACCACCTCCCTTGGCAATTTATTCCAATATTTGACCACCCTGACAGTTAGGAATTTTTTCCTAATGTCCAATCTAAACCTCCCCTGCTGCACTTTAAGCCCATTACTCCTTGTCCTGTCCTCAGAAACCAAGAGGAACAAATTTTCTCCTTCCTCCTTGTGACACCCTTTTAGATATTTGAAAACCGCTATCATGTCCCCCCTTAATCTTCTTTTTTCCAAACTAAACAAGCCCAGTTCATGAAGCCTGGCTTCATAGGTCATGTTCTCTAAACCTTTAATCATTCTTGTCGCTCTTCTTTGTACCCTTTCCAATTTCTCCACATCTTTCTTGAAATGTGGCGCCCAGAACTGGACACAGTACTCCAGCTGAGGCCTAACTAGTGCAGAGTAGAGCGGTAGAATGACTTCATGAGTTTTGCTTACAACACACCTGTTGATACAACCTAGAATCATATTTGCTTTTTTTGCAACAGCATCACACTGTTGACTCATATTCAACTTGTGGTCCACTATGACCCCTAGATCTCTTTCCGCCATGCTCCTTCCTAAACAGTCGCTTCCCATCTTGTATGTATGGAACTGATTGTTCCTTCCTAAGTGGAGCACTTTGCATTTCTCTTTATTAAACCTCATCCTGTTTACCTCTGACCATTTCTCTAACTTGCTAAGGTCATTTTGAATTATGTCCCTATCCTCCAAAGAAGTTGCAACTCCACCCAGTTTGGTATCATCTGCAAACTTAATAAGCGTACTCTCTATCCCAATATCTACGTCATTGATGAAGATATTGAACAGTACGGGTCCCAAAACAGACCCTTGAGGAACTCCACTTGTTATCCCTTTCCAGCAGGATGTAGAACCGTTAACAACAACTCTCTGACTACGGTTATCCAGCCAATTATGCACCCACCTTATCGTGGCCCTATCTAAGTTATATTTGCCTAGTTTATCAATAAGAATATCATGCGAGACCCTGTTTACTTCAATAGTAAACTCATTCAGGAGACGGGGCATTGCTTCATTTTGTATTTGTACAATGCCTGTCAACGGGCAACAAGCGTTTAGGTGTCCCTAGGACTGGAGATTTTTAAGAGCAGGTTAGACAAGCACCTTTCAGGGACAGTCTAGGATGGTCATACTGAGTCCTGCCATGTGTTCAGGGGGCGGGACTAGAGCAGCAGTTTTCAAACCTTTTTTGCTCGTGACCCAGTTGAAGAAAATTGTTGATGCTGCGACCCAGCACAATGTGACTAGCGAGGGTGGGTTGTGGAGTAGTTTGAGAGCTTTGAGGTGCAGGAGGGGGTTCCCGCTTTGGGGGAAAGGGGTATCAGGGCTGGGGCAGGAGGGGCTTACTGCCAGTGGCACAGTGGCAGGGCTAAGGCAGCTTCCTGCTTCTCCTGGCACCGCAGAACAGGCTGCACCTCAGAAGCGGCCGGCAGCAGGTTCCCAGCCAATAGGAGTGTGGCTCTAGTGCTCTGGGTTGGGGCGATACATGGCGCCCTGTGTGCTCTTCTTCCTCACCTAAGAGCCAGGCCTGCTGCCAGCCACTTCTGGGGCCCAGCAGAGTCTGCCATACCTGGACAAGCAGGTATCTGCCTTAGTCCTTGGTCTCCCCACCGCCCCACTGGTCATCTGATTCCCCCCCTCCCCTGCCACCAGTGCCTGACATTCCACCACCCAGTGCTGGGTCATGACCCATCGTTTGCAAACCACCGGACTAGATGACCTCTCAAGATCCCTTCCAGTCCTAGGGCTTCCAGGTGTCCGGTTTTGAACCAGACAGTCCAGTATTGGAGTTTTCTGTTTGGGAAACAAGTTGAGAAAATAGAAATGTCCAGTATTTTCTAAATAAGATGTAATGTAGATTGTGATGTAATGTCAAGTGTGTCGGTATTTTTGTTGAAACCATTTAGCAACCCTATCCAGTCTTATGACGATAATACTACTGAGTAATAATTTTCAGAAGCACTTAACTTGAGTCTAACTTTGCTTCCACTGATGTCCATAGTAAAAGTACCCCTTGATTTAAGTGGAACCAGAGTGGAACCAGCTTTTGAAATTCTCACCCCCTTTTTTTTTTTTTAAATTGTATCCCTTGGTATATATGGTTGTGATAATTTTCTTCCACTATTTGATCTGAGGAAGTGGGTCTGGCCCACGAAAGCTCATCATCTAATAAACCATCTTGTTAGTCTTTAAAGTGCTACATTGTCCTGTTTTTTGTTTCAGCTACACCAGACTAACACGGCTACATTTCTACCAAAATATATTGTGCTCCAGTGGAATAACTGTTGAGCAGAAGGGTCAGCGTCGAAACTTTTCATTAAATATTGACATCAATAGTCCAGAGCCATCTCCAACAGAATGTCATTGGCTTCAATGGATTTACACCAAGTGCTACTTTGATTTGATAATAAGATAGAGGTGACAATCCGCTTCAACCGCCTTTTGAAAAGCCCCTACTGTGGAGGTCCTATTAAAATAAACGAGCCTTGAATCTAACACAGATCAGAATGTTGTGTGATGAATTTGTACAGGAAGGCTTTGTAGATGACAAAAGGGTTCGGAACTGATTGACCTTCTGATATGTCAGAAAGATTGTTGGAAACCAGGAGCAATGAAAGAGTCATTATCTAAGATTTCCTTGATGCACTAAAATGACTGGGTTGTGATGATTATGCCAGAATGCCATTATACCTTCACATGCCCCTGCTGAGAGAGAGAGAGAGAGAGAGAGAGAGAGAGAGAGAGAGAGAAAGAACAATTTTCTCCAATCAACAACAAAAAAGATATCTCACAATTTTTAGATCAGCTGATTTTCCCAAGGAACAAAGACTGCCAAAGTGAGTCAAGTTCACTCTTTAGTAGTCATGACAACAGTACCTCAACGAACTCACATTTTAGGGTAGAAGAAAAGGAAGTACTGAGCAGAGAGACAAAGCAATCCATTACGGCTCATGCATATCAGTAACCATCTGGATGGCACCAACGTTGCATATTCACACAGCATCCTGCCGGGAGGGATGGCAGCATATATTATATCGCACACACCAAACTGACAAAAGAAAAGAGTTTGGAAAAGTAGGGAGTCACCTAGCATAGCAAAATTTACTCTTACCTATCATGGTAGAGCACTCTAATGGTTAGAGCAGAGGACTGGGAGTCAGCTGAGGACTCTTAATGCTTGCCTTCCTGTGTGAATTTGACTAAGCTATCTGCCTTGCCCTACAGCTATTGACCTTCCCTTTATTTTCCATTAGAGACTTCAGTATCTTAATTCTAAGTGGAAGGTTTCTGATAAAGGGGGGGGGGGAGGGAAAAAGGGAAACCTCCTCAAAAGGCCCATCCCTCTTAGATAAGGGAGGGCCCACAAAATCCAGGATTCAACTCCTTTATGGGATGCCCTGAGGGCTGCGGTCTCTGTTTACATCCAGGCAAACAGGGGTAGTAGGGCCAGCTGCCTCCATACTGCCCCGCTAATGTGCCTCACCTGACAACGAGGCAGAGCTGAGAGGGGAGCTGTCATCCATGGCCCACTCACCCCTTGGACTCTTTGCTACGTCTGTCAGCCCAGGGCCGATGGGAGCTATAGTGCTGGGGAGCTTTTGGTGAACTGTGGCTGCTTGTCTCTGCTAAGACCTGCATTGAGAGCCCCAAGCTCCATCCACAGAGGCCAGAACATGGCTGATCTAGAACTTAGCAGAATTCCTGTCTCTGCCACAGACTTCCTGTGTGACCTTGGGCAAGTCACTTCCTCTTTGTTCTCCATTTGAAAATGGGCCAGCACTTCCTCCCCCCTTCTCTGCCCTGTCTATTCATGTTGTGAGAGACAGCCTCTGCCCCAAAGAGCTTACAGAGTGTCCTCCGTGTCTGTCTATGCTGATTGTAAGCTCTTTGGGGGGCAGAGGCTGTCTTACAATGTGAATCTACAGGGCCCCATTGCACTAGGCCTTGAGTTCTGTGGCGGCTTCTATGCTTTGCTTCCCTGGAAATATACAATAACAACAACATAAGAATGGTCATATTGGGTCAGACCAAAGGACCATCTGGCCCAGTATCCTGTATGCCGACTGTAGCCAATACCAGATGCCCCAGAGGGAAGGAACAGAACAGGTAATCCTCACATGCTCCCTCTCCTGTCATCCATTTCCAGACAAACAGAGGCCAGGGACTCCATTCCTACCCATCCAGGCTCATAGCCATTGATGGACCTAACCTCCATGAAACTATCTAGCTGTTTTTTGAACCCCGTTAAAGTCCTAGCCTTCACCACATCCTCTAGCAAGGAGTTCCACAGGTTGACTGTGCGCTGAGTGAAGAAAAATTGCCTTTGGTTTGTTTTAAACCTGCAGCCTATTCATTTCATTTGGTAACCTCTCATTCTTATATTGTGGGAATAAGTAAATAACTTTTCCTTATTCACTTTTTCCACACCAGTCATGATTTTATAGATCTCTATCCTATCCCCCCTTAGCCTCCTATTTTCTATGATGAAACATCCCAGACCCGTTCCAAACCCCAATCATTTTTGTTGCCCTTCTCTGAACCTTTTTTTCCAATGCCAAGAGATCTTTTTTGAGATGAGGCGACGTTTTCCTTCTAGCAAACATTTGCAAACTGTAATCCCCTGCCCCCGGCTCCACAAATCCATCCCTGATTTCACTGCATGCTTCCTGGTGGAGCGCACCCCACTGCAGGCAATGTTCTCTGAGCAATATGCTGCGGCAGGCTGAGCTGGAGGCAGAAAGTGACTCCTTCCTCAGGGTTGTGCTCACGCCGCTCAGGAGCAGATGGGATTCCTGACGAACTGCGTCAGCAAACGCTTCCCTTCCCAGCTCGCCCAGCGCTCGTCTCTTGGCAGGGGCCTTCACGCACGGGAGGGCACGAGGAGAACATGGCTCCAGTCGCGCCAGGGTGACGTTCTCAGCGGGGCTCCGGGAGCAGGGAACACGTGTCCCAGTTCTAAGGGGCTGACTGGTGCGACCATTCCAGCCACATGTGCACGATGTACAGACAACCCTGCTGGCACGGGAAACGGTCGATATTTAAAAGTCTAGGGGACAAACTTAACGAGACACTGCCAAGGACTTCAACAGCAGGGGCCAACCATGGACATCTGGTATCCTAGGCGACGGGGGCCTAGGATGATGGCTGTAGGCATTCTAGGGGCAGAGTGTTACTGCCCCCACTGCCCGCCCTCCCCATGCTCCTGGCCAGGGAGGCTGGAGCCCCCCACCATGTTCCAGGGCCAGGTGCTCCCCTCCCTTTCTGGGGCTGGAGAGGCTGGGGCCACATGGCCTCCTCTTTCCTCAGTGCTCCAGGGGTGGACCATCCATATAGGCTAACTAGGCGGTCAAGTTAAATGGGGTACCAAATTCAAGCTCAGTATCATCGAGGGGTTTGGAGGTGTGGGCGCTGATTGCATGGCTTGCCTAGTGCGCCAGTTGCTGGCAGCTAGTCTAGGGCTGCCACTGGCTGGGGCCACCAGGGGGTTCAAGCTCAGGAGAGGGGGCTACTGTCCCCCCTCAAGCCCCTCATAAATGGCACCCTTGTTTGTAGGCCTCAACGTGATATATATTTCCTCCCCACACCACCACCACTGCATTTGTTTGCAAAGCTGACAGAAAACGGAGGTTTCCTGACCAGGAATAGGGAAGTTCTCTCTCTCCGTATTCGGCACCGCCGTGATGACGACTCAGACACAACATCCAATTCCATTGTCCACACTTCAAGAAGGCTGTTGATACAGTGGGGAGGGTTCAGGGACAAGCTGTGAGGTAGATGGAAGGACTGGAAAACCCGCATCCCGTTGATTGAATGCCTTCTGTCTACTAGCGTCCCGAAGAGAAAGTGAAGGGCATGACTCAGTGAGGGTGTAAATTCTTCCGCGGGGAACAGAAATGTAAGGGTGGACTCTGCAGTCCAGCAGAGGAAGGACTGATGTAATCCTATGGCTATAAGTCAAAGCTAGACAAATTCACATGGGGAATAAGGCTTATGTCTCTTACCAGCGAAGGGAATTAACCACTGGAACAAATTACCACCGGCGGGTGGAGGAGTCTCTCTCCGTGACCACTTTAAAATCAAGACTGGGCATTAAGATCTGTTCTCGGAGTTATCTGGGGAAGTTTGGCGGCCTTGGTTCTACAGCAGGTCAGGCTAGATAATCACAGTCATCTCCAGCTGTATGTACGTTACCCGATGGCTCCTCAAGGTTGTCTTGGGAGATTCCTGGGTAGACAGAGGCTTCCCACTTAGCTTTGGCCCATGTCCTGTCCATTTGATAGCAGCTCTGAACTCCCTGAAGGGAGGTTCCAAAGAGGCTGGAGAAAGGCTGTTCTCAGTGGTGGCAGAGGGCAGAACAAGGAGTAGTGGTCTCAACCCGCAGTGAGGGAGGTCTAGGTTGGATATTAGGAAAAAGGATTTCCCTAGGAGGGTGGTGAAGAACTGGGATGGGTTACAAAGGGAGGTGGTGGAATCTCCATCCCTAGAGCTTTTAAAGTCCCAGCTTGACTCAGCCCAGGCTGGGTTGATTTAGTTGGGATTGGTCCTGCTTTAGGTAGAGGCGCTAGGCCTGATGACTCCTGAGGTCCCCTCCAACCGTCAGATTCTATGATCATGAAGAGGGTGTTGGGATGGAGCCACAACTGAATTGCATGATGACCCCCTTGAGCACCAGATCACCATGCCTCATGGCCTCCCTATCATGACAGGGAATGTTGCAACTTCCTTGTGCCAATGAGGTGACCAAGACTCTTGCTCCACTAGGCCCTGGAAAGCAGACATCCCCAAGGCCCGTCAGCAGGGAAGGGATCAGAATTAAACATTCTCGTCTGACCTTTCCTGTGAACGGATCTGACAACCTGTTGTAAAGCTGAATTGACTTGGCAGGGTTTCCACCTTTGGGCTCTAAAGGTAGGTTGGCTCCCCCTTGCGCAGCATATAGAGCAGTGTTTCTCAATCTTTTTTTTATAAAGTAAAGTACCCCCCTTTTTAAAAAAAATTATAAGTACCCCCAATACCTACAGTTTTCAGACACACTCAAAAAATGTCTACCATTGTAACACATTTGTTTAAAACAGCAAGCAAATGGTCCGGTAGCACTTTATAGACTAACAAAACATGTAGATGGTATCATGAGCTTTCGTGGGCACAGCCCACTTCTTCAGATGACCAGAGTTATGACTAGAGGATAAGAAAACTTGAAATAAATAGGAGAAGGGAAGCGGGCGGTGGGGAGGGGATGCGGGGGTTGAGAAAAGAAAGATCCTCTGTCATCCACACCCCTACCTCTGTATGTAAAGTATCAGGAGAAAGGGTGCTAAACCTGAGTAGATAAAGATCAAAGACAGTGGATGTATTGCTAAGGCAGGAAGAAAAAGAATTATGCAGCATTTGAAAGACTAACAAGATGGTTTATTAGGTGATGAGCTTTCGTGGGCCAGACCCACTTCCTCAGATCAAATTGAGGAAGAAAGTCTGGCCCACGAAAGCTCATCACCTAATAAACCATCTTGTTAGTCTTTCAAGTGCTGCATAGTCATGTCTTTTGTTTCAGCTAGACCAGAGGAACACAGCTACATCTCTATTACTAAGGCAGGAAGGATACAGTAGTAAAGGCTGAAAGTGCTAACATATGGGGTTATGTTAACCATATGGGTGGTGGACCCTTTATCACTGAAGGTGCTAATGACTTTCTGAATGGCATCCTTCCTGCCTTAGCAATCCATCCACTGACTTTGATCTTTATCTACTCAGGTTTAGCACCCTTTCTCCTGATACTTTATGTATAGAGGTAGGGGGATGGATGACAGCGCATCTTTCTGCCCCCTTCCCCCGCCTTCCCTTCTCCTATTTATTTCCAGTTTTCTTATCCTCTAGTCATAACTCCGGTCATCTGAAGAAGTGGGCTGTGCCCACGAAAGCTCATGATACCATCTACATGTTTTGTTAGTCTATAAAGTGCTACCAGATGATTTGCTTGCTGTTTTTTTCTGTAACAGACTAACTCGGCTACCCCCTGAAACTCCTGAACATTGTTTAAACAACTTAATTGTAGCTGGGCAGGCAATGAAATTTTTGGGTGTAAAAAGTACAAAAGCGTTGTAAAACTTAAAACAAAAATTCAGTTTTCTCCACACTTCAGTTGTGTTGACGTACCCCTCCCAGACTTCTCTCAAGTACCCCTAAGAGTACTCATACCACTGGTTGAGAAACACGGATACAGAGGGAAGAAAGAAAAGAAAAAGCCAGTAGGCGAGCACTTATGAGCAATCCAGCAACAACAAAGTATCGTATGGGAATACAGTGGAATAAAATACGGGACAATAATAGATCTCAAGTTCTCACTTCCAGGGGATTCAGCAGAGTTTACAGCAGCAAGAACAGCCCTGTGAAGGCTGTGGGAGATTTCTGCATTATTTATATGAAATACTAAGTGTGACTCTGCTTATCTGTTTAACCTTGTTAACGACCTCCAGGTATAAGTTTCTTTCCAGAGACACTCACTGGAAGTTGGGGGGGAGGGAAACAGGCAATCAATGGTTTGTGGGTGTCATGCGGCTTTGTCTTGCCTGGTTGGTCTATCCAAAGCCACTGTCACTTGAATAGGCCTACCCTAAGCAATACAATGGATATGATAAAGAAGGTGGCCAAATCAAGACCTCTGGTTTTGCCTGCACGGACTATTAACTGGGAAGGGACTCTTGGAGGAGAATCCATTATGCAGGGGGCAGATTATGAATACCTGCAGGGATTCTGACCAAATCCCAAAGGAGATCAAGAGGAAAACTACTAAGGAAACCGAGTCAAGGAATGGCAGTTGGGCCCTTTAATTGTTTTTCAAGTTGATCCAGGCTCTTCTAAAGAGTGGGCTTGGCTGTTCATACTTTTTTATTTTACACTGAATTGTACCGGTGTTTCATGCACTGTGTAATAACATAAGAGGACTCCGTGTTTCTTAAAGCTGCCCTGCTTCTTGATTTACAGAACCAGTTGTAAAGGTTCCGCATCTGCAGCTATCCTTCCAGCCATGTGCACGCAGACGGACATTCTGGTGCCTCCTCCAGACTCTTCCCTCCTGCAACCGGTGCCCCGCCTTCCAAGTTCCATGCAGGTTGCTACAAATTCTGCAACCCTCCCTGGAAAGATGTGATACACTGGTGTAAGACTCCACTTGCACAGGTAAATTGTACCAGTGCAAGCCCCATCTGGTGCTGCGGCAGCATGTCTAGTGTTTGCACTGCAATAATTACTTGATGTATGTTTGCCTAGCCCAGACAAGCCCTTAGTATTTTTCCAGGTAGCCTAAGATAATGCACTCAGTTGTGTTCTGACAAAGAAAGTGGGAGGAAATTGTGCATGAATCCAATCTAGAGATTCCTTTGAATGCTTCTATGTGAGAGGGGCTTGGGGCTCACTCAAAGGCTGCCTTTCCCTCTTCAAAAATCTGTTTTTCTGGGTTCTGAGAGAGAAATGATTTACCATCGCCACTCCTGAGCTCTATGGGAGTATTGTGAATGTCAAGACTGAATATAATTAGTAATCGCTCTTTTCAGCTTTTAATGTCAATTGTGATAGGCTGAGAACACTTGGAGTTCTATAAATAAAACATGAAAACTAAGTGCAGCGGTGCCGAGTATGATCAAGGTAGTGATTATATCTGCAGGCATTTTGGCAACTGTTTCAATAAAGGGACCCTCACCATACTCAGAAGCTGTTTGCAAAGGGACATTTTCTTCAGGGCAATTCGTAGAAGAGGTCTGTCACATCCCCCTGGCTTGGGTGTTGCTGCTTGAAAGTAATTAATAATGTCGCTGGTGTATGTAGCAATTCACAGTCTTTAGCACAGTTACCTTTTCAGCACCCCTGTGATGGACAGAAGAATTATTGTCCCCATTTTACAGATGGGCTGTGTCTACACTGGCAAGTTATTCCGGAAAATCAGCCACTTTTCCGGAAAAACTTGCCAGCTGTCTACACTGGCCACTTGAATTTCCAGAAAAGCACTGATGATCTAATGTAAAATCATCAGTGCTTTTCCGGAAAAACTATGCTGCTCCTGTTTGGGCAAAAGTTTTTTTCCGGAAAACTGTTCTGGAAAAGGGCCAGTGTAGACAGCACAGTAGTGTTTTCCGCAAAAAAGCCCCGATCGCGGAAATGGCGATCGGGGCTTTTTTGTGGAAAAGCGCGTCTAGATTGGCCACGGACGCTTTTCCGCAAAAAGTGCTTTTCCGGAAAAGCGTCCTGCCAATCTAGACGCGCTTTTCAGAAAATGCTTTTAACAGAACACTTTTCTGTTAAAAGCATTTCCGGAAAATCATGCCAGTGTAGATGTAGCCATGGGGTTCCAAGGCACAGAGAGGTTAGGTGACTTGCCCAAGGGCACACAGGAAGTCCATGGCAGAGCAGGGAGTCGAGCATGGGTCTCCCACATCTGAAGACAGAGCACTAACCACCTTTCCCCTTTTGCAAGCTGACAATTCTCCCTCTCTGCCTCAGAACTCCACTTCTCCCCCGCCACCCCTATTGGCCTCTAACAATTTAGATTATTAGCACAGGTTATTGAAGAATGATATGGAAAGGAAGGATCCAATTGTCTAAGTCTGGAGAGGTACCTGGGATGTATGTGAAATAGCCCTGTACTGCCATGATATAGGTTTGAATTATTATTACCCTGCTTTTGCAAATGGGGAAACTGAAGTACGAAGATGGAAAGTACCCTGCCCCAAATGACACAGTGAGTCAGTGACAGATTCCAGAAGAAAAACCAGGAATTGGGACTCCAGTCATGGATTTTACTCATTAGACCCCATTTGCGTCCCCCTTTAACCTGTAAATAAGGAATTTTCTTTCTTTCATCCTTGACACTTCAGTTTCACTGGGAGAAACACAAATGATCTTGTTTAAATATTCCTGGCATTTCTCCTGGGTGTCTGAAATCAGCAACATGATGAACAGAAAGGAGAGAACAGACGCAGCTAGGAGATAAAGGCACTTGTCAAATAAGCCGAGTGAGACAGTCAGTTTATGGTCTGTAAGTTCCCATTGCCCCATCGTTGCAGTGTAACGGAAGGCAAATGCCACCCCATCACTTGGAAGACATGTAGTGTAAACAAGATTGAGGGGGGACATGAGAGCAGTTTTCAGGTATCTAAAAGGGTGTCATAAGGAGGAGGGAGAAAACTTGTTCATCTTGGCCTCTGGGGATAGAACAAGAGGCAAGGGGCTTAAACTGCAGCAAGGGAGGTTTAGGCTGAACATTAGGAAAAAGTTCCTAACTGTCAGGGTGGTCAAACACTGGAATAAATTGCCCAGGGAGGTTGTGGAATCTCCATCTGTGGAGATATTTAAGAGTAGGTTAGATAAATGTCTATCAGGGATGGTCTAGACAGTACTTGGTCCTGCCATGGGGGCAGGGGACTGGACTCGATGACCTCTCGAGGTCCCTTCCAGTCCTAGTATTCTATGATTCTATGATCAGGATGCAAGAAAGGGGGCCAGCAGGAGTCACCTTAGAGCAGACAGCTGAGAAGAAGGGAGATAAAGCCAGGACTATAAAGCAAATCTATGTTTGTGTAACATCATCTGTGGGCAGAATTGAACCTGGAACCTCTGGAGCTTAGTATGTGCACCACTACTGCATGAGCTAAAAGCCAACTGGCTGTTAGTTAAAGCTATAGAATCATAGAACACTAGAACTGGAAGGGACCTCAAGAGGTCATCATGTCTAGTCCCCTGCCCTCATGGCAGAACCCAGTACTGTCTAGACCAGTGGTTCCCAAACTTTTTGGCATCACGTCTCCTTTTTGATTTTTGAGAAACCCTCATTCCTCCCCCGCAAAATAGCAGCAAAACTTGTTGAGCAAAAAAAAAAAGAAAGAATGAAAAGGAACTGACCAGGGCCAAAAAACAAAAATAGCAGCAAAACTTGGAGGGGCGATTGATGGGGGGGAGGGAAAAGGAGGGAGACCTGAGTCACCTTGTGCCCCTCCTGGAATTTCTTCATGCCCCCCCGTTTGGGAACCCATGGTCTAGAGACCATCCATGATAGATGTCTGTCTAACCTGTTCTTAAATATCTCCAGAGACAGAGATTTCACAACCTCCCTCGGCAACTTATTCCAGTGTTTAACCACCCTGACAGTGAGGAAGTTTTTCCTAATGTCCAACCTAAACCTCCCTTGCTGCAGTTTAAGCCCATTGCTTCTTGTCCTATCCTCAGAGGCCAAGGAGAACAATTTTTCTCCCTCCTTCCTGTGACACCCTTTTAGATACCTGAAAATCGTTACCATGTCCCTTCACAGTCTTCTCCTTTCCAAACTAAACAAGCCCAATTCTTTCAGTCTTCCTTCATAGGTCATCTTCTCTAGACCTTTCATCATTCTTGTGAATCTTCTCTGGACCTTCTCCAGTTTCTCCACATCTTTCTTGAAATATGATGCCCAGAACTGGACACAATACTCCAACTGAAGCCTAATCAGTGAAGAGTAGAGCGGAAGAATAGCTTCGCCAAACAACGCAAAAACACTTTTTTTGTTATGTTTTTGAGCATCATAGAAGGAAATTTCAAAACAGTAATTTTGCACTGAAAAGGCCGATCTTTTAAATGTTTTTCCCCTTCTCCACAAAACAATTCAGTGAAATGTTTCAGTGTGGCCACATCGGCAGTTTTCCCCCTGAAAAAAGTTTGGGCCAAAAAATGTCACCAAACTACCTGCTGCATCTTCTTGTGGATGTTCATCCAACAAGTGTGCTTCCTGGGCCATGTTGCCAAAGGTGTGAGCATGTGCTAAGCGGGTTGCTTTTTATCCATTAGCTGTGTTCAGGGCCTGTCATGGTTACTTTTAAGACCCCTTTGTTGAGTTTCCTCTGTCAGTACAAATCCTCCAGCCAACTCTCGGCTCCCTCCTGAAGTTTCTGCCTGAGACTGTCTCTCAGAGCAAGCTTTTAAAACACAAGCATCAAGCCAATACTCATAACATCACTTACAACAACCATACAGGCCTACACACAACAAAAGTGTGTACAACAGTGGTCTGCATGCCAACCTCTCAGAGGAGTAGCTATGTATGATAGGGTATGTCTACACTAGCCCTCTAGTCCGAACTTGGAGGCTAATGTAGACATTTGAAGTTGCTAATCAAGCCCGGGATTTAAATATCCCGCACTTGATTTGCATCTTCCCGGCCGGTCGCCATTTTTAAAATTTACAAGTCCAGACTAACTGCCCGCATCTACACGCAGCAGGGACCCGGTATTTCGAATTAAAGCCCTGCAAGGAAGTGTAACAGGTAGTTCGATTTAGGGGCTTTAATTCTCAGCAGTCCTGCACTAACGCTCTTTGTAGAAGCAGAGTCCAGATGAGATGCGTGGCTATGACTAGGATGAGACGCTATAACACATTCCTATCACACAACTAGGACAGCTAATCTGCTTTTAATGCCTGAGCTTTCTAAGCAAAATCTATCCATGGTCTAGACCATTCCTGTCTGTCCGTAGAAAAGGCTGCAGTAGGGTTCTGACAGATGAAAAATTCACAGCAGCAAAATCAGTGGAGAACGAGACAAACGCACAACATTTTGTTTATTTTTCTTAATCTTTAACCAACAGAAAAAAAATTAGACTAACTTTTCAGCCAAGCAGCTCTTATCTAGGATAGCCAGAGAAATGCAAAGTGTTCCTGTCACACAATCCTTATTGGATCAATATAGGGAGAAAAAAACCCAAGTGTATATTGGATCAATCTAGGGAAAACAAGCAAGTGTAGTATTAAATTCACTTTTAGCATAAAGTAGCACAACTCCCATTGACTTCAATGGGAATACTAAGCACTCACACTCACATCTGTTGACTCTAGCCAAAAGTCATCCGACTTGATGAAAGCAAACACAGCTCCAGTGGGATTTCTCCCACTTTCAATATTTGTCCCTTTGAGATCAAAGCATTTGTCCCTTTGAGATAAAAAATAATTTGATGACTGCAATGTCACAATCCATTACAGGACAGTTATAAGCAGAGGCACCTCTGAAAGCAACATAACAAGGTTTCCTGTCTTAGGGCACATCTACACTTCCAGGAAGATTGATGCTGTGGAAGTCAATCTGATGGCATTCGATTTAGAGGGTCTGGTAAGGACCTGCTAAATCAAATGTTGAGGGTGCCCCTCATCGACCCCGGAACTCCTTGCAATCACGAGGAGTAAGGGAAGTTGATGGGAGGATTTCTCCTGTTGATCTCCCACTGTGAGGCCATCCCAGAATATCGATGCAAGCTATATCATCTCCAGCTACACAATTCACCTAGCTGGAATTATGAATCTTGCATCGATTTTATCCACCAGTGTAGACCTGGCCTCAGACATACACAAAACACTTAGGTTACGTCTACACTGCACACTTATTTCAGAATAAATTATTCCGGAAGAAATCATTCAAAATAGCTTATTTCAAAATAGTGTGTCTATGCTACAGTGAAGCTTGGAAATTAGTCCAAGGCAGGCTCCCCTAATGTGGACATGCTACTTCGATTTAGAGCTGCAAGAGGCACTGGGGAGTAATTACTTTGAATGGCCTAGGGAAGAGCTGTTTTGAAATAGCTGCAGTAGAGCATCCACACTACTGCTATTCCGAAATCGCTATTTCTGAAGAAGCATTATTCCTCGTGGAATGAGGTCTACAAACACCAAAATAAACTGCCCATTATTTCAAAATTATTTCAAAATAACGAGCTAGCTGCGTAGACGCTTGCATAGTTATTCAGAAATAATGCAGCTGTGTAGACATACCCTTACCAACCAAAGAGATCATGGACCAAAATCAGCCCTGTGTAAGCAAGGTTGGAACTTGGAGAGGATTCTTCTAATCGTCTGCAGTGCAAAGTCAACTGGAAATTAAAATTTTAAAAAGAGGAGGCAAAAGCTATGGTGTTGTTTTTCTTTTGACATCATCTCCAGTTAAAAAGGAGAGAGAGATACAGACAAACTCAGCTATCAGATTATGGCTGATGAACATGCCTGTAAAAGGAGCAAAGCAAAGGATCACAAAAATTTAGAGGCGGCAGATGCACTACGTAAGCAGTGAGTCATTTGCAGAACAGAACAGCGAGCTCTTTTGACTACTGGATCACAATATTTCTCCAAAGTCAATGATCCCTTTTCTCATGTCTAACGAGATCCCCGACACACTTGCAAGTGCCTGGAGCGTATAGGAAGTTTTCCATCTATTGTCTACCTATGCCAACGAAAGTGTTCTAAGGCAATGGTCCTCCACATGGGGTGCATGCACCCCCTGGGTATGCAGAAGTCTTCCGGCGGGTACATCAATTCATCTAGATATTTGCCTAGCTTTACAACAGGCTACTTTAAACGCACTAGCAATGTCAGTAGGAATTAAAATTTCATGCAATGGCTTGTTTATACTGTTTTATGTACTACACACTGACATGTAAGTACAATATTTATATTTCAGTTGATTTATTTTATAATTAAATGGTAAAAATGAGAAAGTCAGTCATTTTTCAGTACTGGTGCACAGTGCCACTTCTCTAATTTATATCTGATTTTGTAAGCAAGTCATTTTTAAGCGAGGGGAAACAGGGAACACAAGACAAATCAGACTCCTGAAAGTGGCACAGTTATCTGGAAAGGTTGAGGACCACATTGTTTTAAGGAACCAGGGATGCTGCAGAGATTCTGCATTAGTAAAGCAATACCACACAGCCGAGCTGTGACTTACAGATTTTGTCAGGAAGTCTGACACCAAACAAATGCAGCGCACAACAATCTGTCCATTAGTCAAGTCTGCTAAATGAGGAGTTTCAGCTTCTGGCAAGGGTGTTCTAAGGTATTGTAGGCTTTTGGCTCCACTTGATGACAGATACTTCCAATCAGAAATTACAAACCACAGCTCAGCAATATTGAAATGACCCATTAATGGATTACAACAGGTTGCTTCTTCTCCCTGATGACAGATTTTGAGATAGAAAATGGAAAGCCACTACTTGGCTGCACAATATTGATCTATTAAGGGTTGAGGGCAAGACTCTGACCTTCTTTACAATGGAGTAAATTGGGAGGCATTCCAGTAAAGTCAGTTACTTGGGATTTACACTGATACAGCATATGAGAATTTGACTGCATTAACCAGCAAGACATATTGCTTGATATCTCTGATAAAGATGACTTGCTCAGTTCTTCCTGAAACCTCATCGCTCCTCCCCAAATCTTGAATGTGTTTTGGACACACTGCGTAACAGACTTACTGTCCCACTTAAAATATTTGGGGAAGTTTTGCTGCAAAGTGTGTGTTCAGTGAAAATGGGGTAACTAAAAGCAGAATTGAGATCAACTTGTTTATATGATGTAATAAGCTTTAAAACTATTTGGTCTTGGCCATCGGCATACTGAAATATTCTCTAAAGACTCTGCTGTCCACAACTGCATAGCCATGTCTACATGGTTAAGAAAAAATGTGAACTAGATTTAGAGCAACAGGCAAAAGAATGAACACGTTCCGAAGTGTACTTTGAAGTAAAGCCTGTCTAGAGCAGTGTTTCTGAAAGTGTTTCACAAAATCACTTTGAGAAACACGTTAACTGGCCGCCCCGGTTTGTTTATTTACTGGCGCCACGGCCACAGAGCCTCGCGGCTTCCATTGGTTCTGTTTCATTCTTTGTAGCCAAGAGGAGCTGCGGGAAGCAGCGTGGGCTGGCCCACTGTTTCCTGCAGCTCCGCTTGGCTGCAAAGAGCGAAACGGAGCCAATGGGAGCCGCGAGGCTCTGAGGCCATGGCGCCAGTAAGTAAACAAACTGGTGTGGCCAGTTAATGTGTTTCTTGTTACCCCAAAAATATTCTCACTGGAGACCACCCAAGGTACACTAGCATGGGTTTATTGCTTGAGGAATGAGCACTCCACTCTTTGCACTACAAGGTTAAACCAAAGAAGACAGAGCTGCCACCAAAGTTTAGTTTCAACTAAAGAAGATACAGAGCTCTCTCTCTCACACACACATAAACAAGCACACACACACCTCCGTTCATTCACACACATTCATTCCTGCCCTGAGGCACTCACACACTTACACAGGCATGTGGGTTGCAGGAGGAGCCAAGTCATGTAGATCCTGAAGGGTCTGTGTGCTCATCATGGTTAGGGAAACTGATCAAGAGGAGAGACACTGACTATAGAGAGGAGTTTTTCAGGAGCAGGGGAAGAAAGAGAGAAACTCACATGTGCCCCCTTCTCCTTTATATTGTGTCTGTATGGTCCCTGTGACTCATCCACCTCATCACCAGGGAGCATGCCCAGACTTCCCTTTATCCAGCAAAACAGCAGTCTGTGATGACTCATCACCATGTGCTCCAGTCTTAGCTTTGCAGTTACAAACACACACACACTCTTCATCACCCAGGGGAAAATGCAATTTAGAGCAAGTTACAAAGTATCTGAGAGTTACAAAGGTTACAAAGTTGCAGCTTACAGTAAGTTTGAGAGTTACAAAGATTAGAAAGTTTTACAAAGATTAGAAAGTTTTACAAAGATTACAGTAAATTGCAAGGTTTGACTAAGATTACCATGAGTTGCAATTTAAAACCTTAGATCTGACAGTTAGTGTATTTTCAGAAAATGCATGTTTAAAACCAAGTAAGCTCAGGTGGAGGCTATTTTATGCAACATTTCTCAAAGAGATTTCGCAGAACACTTTCAGAAATACTGCTCTAGAGAGGTTGAACTCTGTCGGTGCTCTGAGCCAGTGTTCACTGTAAGCAGAACACTTGGATGGCCACCTACAAGAGATTCAGGTGCCACCCAGATAATTCGCAGAGCACCTACAGCCACCCCAAACCAGCAGCTTGTGTTTCTACTGGTGGTGCACATCCATGCATGCATCGGTGCACATAACAAAATTTATTTTGCACATGGATGAAAAAATTAGAGGGAACATTGTTCTGTGTTGTCTTCGCCCATAACCCTCTTGACTAAATTCCCCTTCCAGCTTCCACAACATAATGTCTTACACATTCCTTCTGGATGTCAGGTATGCTCCAAACATTTTTTTAATGTGTGCATGAAACACCATGAAGCATCCCCATAGAATCACAAACTGAGATTAGGACCTCTCTCTTATAGGCTTTGTACAAATACATGCAGCTTCACTACGGGTCGTTGGCATCTATGTCCAACATTTAGCTGCCAGTGGCAAAATCCTTGCTCGGTTGCTGCCTAACCTTGTAAGCACCTATGGTCCCACCCTTAAAATCCCACGGTAGCTACATTTCATGAATGGGACATGCACTGTCCACTGCCCAGTTCATGCTGGTACCCCAGAGCAATTTTCAGAACTGGCAAGATCTTGATCTTGCTTTTGGAGCCCAAACCAATAGACATTTTCAGACCCCAAACCCCAACCAAACTGTGCTGGAGAAGGAGTCCCTAAAACCTTCAGGCCCTGGGATCAGGGCATTGTCCCAGGTTCAAGTTCCTCTCTGCCTGAAGTAGAGCAGGGATTAGAACTCAGATCTCCTACACTTGGGCGAGGACCTCAACTGCTTGGCTCTGGAGTGGTCTGGGACAGGGCTGTCTCCATCCCTCCTGTTGAAGCAGTTATACTTTCTACAGCTATTTAACTAGTCCCTAGAGCAGGAGCGCTGGAACCTGGCTTTCCCTTCCTCCTCCTGAATGCCCTAACCAGGGAGCTATAGAGTGAGCCAATGACAATTTAAGTTTTTATACACAGAAGGGCTACTTCATCAGGAGAGCCTGAGACAACTCTGACCCCAAATACCCCATTGCCCAGTGGTTAGGGCATGGTTAGGGTGCTCCGTATCAGGCAGAGGAACTGAACCTGGTATAGTCCAGGTGTGTGTGCTAAAAGCCGTGAGGAGGAACTGCCATTGTTTGCCTTTAGAAACAGGACTGCCTCTATCCTGCAACACTAATTCAGGATCCTGGAGGATCCCAAAATAGCTATTTTGTGTCTTCACAGCAAGCCTGTTATTTTGGGCTCGCTATTCCAACGTCCCTATAAACCTCACTCCGCAAGGGGTAAGAGATGTTTCGGAATAGTGGGTTATTTCGAAATTTGGCACTGTGTAGACAGTGCCAAATGATGAAATGAGCTATTTCGAAATAAGAAAAGCTATTTGAATTGCGTAGCTCAAATTACGTATCTTATTTCTACCTGCAGTGCAGTGTAGACTTTCCCTAGCTGACCTGGTGCAGGTACCTAACTTGAAAGGATTTCATGGCTGTGACTCCCCAGTGCTTCCTGGAGCTCTAAGTCCAAGGTAGCACATCCACCTTAACGGAGCCTGCCTTGGACTCATTTCAAGGCTTCCCCGTTGTGTGGACATGCTCATTTGATTTTGTTAAATCAGGGGTTATTTAGTTGAATGTATTAATTTTGAAACAGTTTCCTAGTGTAGACATGGCCTACGGTGCTACAGGACCACTTCTTTTTAATGATCTACATGCTCAGACTAACATCCAATAATGTCACAATAGGCCACACTTTTCACCTGTAACAATTGCAGTTCCGGGTCAAGGAGGGGTATTCAATTGCTTCCTGTCCTCTGTGGTCTGAGGTGAGATTTAGGTTCCACAGGCATGCAGATGTGTGTGGGAAGGGTGGGAGGGATATTTCAAATGAAAAATTTTGACCTGGGCCCTTTTAGCCAGCTTGCCCCACTCCCCATTCACTATATCTAAGCTGTACCCAGAGATACTATGTTTCTGTGTTTTAATTTGTTTTTTCTTAGTTGCTCTGTAACACCTACCAACCAAGTATGCCTTATGAAGTATATCTTTTTGTTTTGTTGATAAAATCATCTTTTTTAAGGTGATAATTTGATTCTTGTGTCCTGGAAAGTAGCAGGAGTTCTGTGTATGCGTGCCTAAGATGGACAAGTCAGCTATCACCGAATGCAATTTGTTTTCTGTTTTTTCTTTTTTTCAAGCTCTTTTGTGGTAAAAGTGCTACTTCCTGGGTTTAACAATGGAGTTATTTTTTACATTTGATGGTGGCAGCTACCTCCCTAAGGCAGGAAATCTGTGACCTTGGGGAGTTTTTTTAAAAAGCAAAAGCCTATAGAGGCAAGGTTTTTAAGGTCTCTTGCGGACCCTCACCTTCTGCACTCGGAGTGCCAGGGTTGGGAACAGCCCTGACAGTTGATCACATGGGGTATGGCTGGCGCAGGTCAGCTGACTCTGGCTTGCTGGTCTGGGGCTCTTAAGTTGCTCTGGAACATTTGGGCTCAGGCTGGAGCCTGGGTTCTGGGACCATGCAATGCGGGAGGGTTTCAGATCCCATGCTCTGGCTGAGCCCGAATTCCTTCATATTAATTTTTAGCCCCACAGCCTGAGCTCACATCAACTGACCATTTCTGCCACAGGCTTTTTATTCTAGTGTAGACGTACCCCTAGGACTTGATCCCCAACTGTACAGTTTTGTGTCAACCCAGTAGAGGGCAGCAACAGGGATACTTGCTAGCCAGTTGATTTGACTCCTCTATGACTCTTGCCAGATCTAACAGAAACCAGAGTTTGGAACTTTCCGTACCTATTTTATTTAATTCCTTCCCATCTCCAATTCATCCCTCTTCCCACCACCCTCATGCTAGCTTCTATATAGTGTTTCGTTAATATATGCATCCCTGCTGGAAATCCTTTTTCTTAAATAAAATATCAAACTAGGGAAATAAGATTAGGTCTTATTAACCGGAGAGCTTTATTTAAAAAAGAACCCATACTTAGTCCTTTGTGGGGGAAGGGGTGTTAACTCAGGCTCCCAAATGAGTATTCATTGTTGTTGGTTTTTTTTCCCTTGAGTATGGCATGAAGCCTGCCACTTAATAAGAATGATGAAATGTCAAGCGCCACATGTTGTGCACTATAATTAGAAATCACCATGCCAGGGTGAATGGGGAGTGTTAGAAGAAAACCACTGGATGTATACAAGCCTGCAGGGCTTTTTCAAAGAGATAGCACCCATGTTGTGAGACATGGGGGAAATTCTCTTTAATAGCTGGGGTTATTCCTCCCTCCCGAGGGATAGGAGAAGCCTGGAAGAAGAGTAACCCATCTGCTGACTTCCCTGTTCAATTAAATTATGAGATGGGCAAAAGAAACACATTTACATGGTGTTCACTGCTCTGTAAAAGGCCTTTGAACACGTTCCAAGGGACATCATCTGCAGAGAGGAGGGAGAAAATGGCAGCAGAACTTTGTGTGCGGCTTGTTCAAGCCACATAGGTCAATGCACCATCGCCAGTCAGAATTTCTATAGGTGAAACAGATGAGCCACTGATAAAGATGGCGGCACATCAGGGAATAGCACTTAATCGTTTCTTGTTCAGCCTCTTCCTGGATTCCCTCACACGTAACATATGGAAGGAACTTTGGGGGATGTTGTTTGCAGATGACATCATTCTATGCCGTGAGGACAAAGCTAGCTTGGAAGAGGATCGTGATAAAGGAGGAGATGTGTAAGCAAAGGAAAAACATACGGGATAAGATATGTGTCAGGTATGTAATTTCAGTAATGTCAACACTTAAAGAATTATCCTCAAAACAAAGTTTCGAGCAGCTGGGATCCAGAATTCAGGAAAATTGGGAAACAGTGCATGAGATTTGAACTAGGCCAATAAATGGAGTAAGATAGCATACTCTATGACAGGAAGATACCCGTAAGACTTAAAGGGTAAGTCCATACAGGTTCGTCTACAGCGTGTGGCTATTTCGACATACCAAAGGTATCCCGAAATAGATACCCTCTGTCTTAACAAGCCGCCCATGATTTCAGAATATTTTTTGAAATATCAGGCACACTATTTCAGCATCCCTCTAACCTTCATTCCACGAGGGTTAAGGGATGTCTTGAAATAGTGCATTATTTCGAAATTTGACGATCTATAGACATGCCGAATTTCAAAATAGAATCAAAATAAGATATGCAATTTGCATCACACAAACTGCATATCTTGTTTTGAGTTCAGGGTGCTGTGTAGATGCACCCTAAATGGAGGTCCATCCAGTTGAAATCTATGGTGCTGAGCATTGGGTAACAAAAAAGAACATGAGAAAATGGAAAGTTCCCCAGAAACGCAAATGTTGAGGTGGAGGAATGATGTAAGCAAGAAAGATCACGTGAGGCTCTGCACATTTCAAAAAGTTAGGTCCTTTTAAGGATTCTCAAATTAGGCACCAAAAATCACTAGTCACTGAAAATTGGGTCACGATATAGGATCTGTTACACCCATGTAAATCCGGAGAAATGCCATTAAAATCAATGAATTTACACCAGTATGACTGGGCTCAGAACCTTGCCCAAATTTTTGAGCTTGGAGGGGGGTCTAAAATCCCTCACTCAGGGGAAACCATGGCCATTTCTAGAAAAATGCAGTGGTAGCGGTCAGAAAGCAACAGACCAGCTGCACTCATTTATTAGATGAAGTGATGAAGCATGTGCAAAGAGTTAGGCTGAGAAAGCTTGAAGTGCTGTCCTGTACCTGCCTGGACCATAGACACTAACCACAGATTTTAAGGCTGCACTTTTTTTTGCTTAACAATGATCCATTTTAACATTTTAAACAGAGATTATTCTCAGACAAAGCCCTTTGAAAACAGAGCAGTACAGTGGTAAATACATACAGCCCCAACTGCTTCAGGGAAAATATAATTAGAACATAGCAATTTAAAGTCAAACACAAATGTTTGAAAAACCTGGGTGTTTTTTTTAAACCCACAGTGACAAAACACTGCCAAGTTAGAGTTAAGGTTCCATAAACAGCCATAAGGCTAATCCCATGTTAGGGTGTGGGGACTAGGATAAAAATATAGTCTTCCGAAGACTGATAGCCCAGAATCACATAGACTGGACACACACAAGTGGGGTAACTAAATAAAAGGAATGAATTGGACAGAGTTCATACACCAGTTTGAAATCACATAACTACCCATTTTGATATCCTCTAAAGGTTTAAATAAATCCATGCACATCACTAGGGGACATCTGGGAGAATCTACCCTCTCCTCACCTTGGCAATGAGAAAGGGAAACCATAACAAGGACTTACCATCTGCAAGAGAAGAAGTGAAAGCCAACAACTGCTGCTTGCAAAATCATCACTATAGGGCAGCAGCTGTTTGGCTCTGCCAAATTTAAAGGGACAGACCCAGCAAGGAATTCTGGGAGGCAGGGGTAGGGAATTCTGATCCGTGTACTGGGAAGGGTACACACAGACCTAACACTCCCCAAAGAAGGTGTCTGGGGATAAGGAGGTTGCTTTGCTGTTGGGCGTAGCACCTTTTGAGCAATATACTGACTATATGGCCCAAATCCCTGATTTAGATGCCACTATAATCCATATGAACAGCCATACTGGGTCAGATCAAAGGTCCATCTAGCCCGGTGTCCTGTCTGCCGACAGTGGCCTATGCCAGATCCCCCAGAGGGAGTGAACAGATCAGGGAATCATCAAGTGATCCCTCTTGTCACCCATTTCCAGCCTCTGACAAACAGAGGCAAGGGACACCATCCCTGCCCATCCTGGCTAACAGCCATTGATGGATCTATCCGCCATGAATGTATCTAGCTCTTTTTTGAACTCTGTTAAAGCCCTGGTCTTCACAACATCCTCTGGCAAGGAGTTCCACAGGTTGACCATGTGCTGCATGAAGAAATATTTCCTTTTGTTTGTTTTAAACCTGCTACCTATTAAAACACAGAGAGGCACAGGGCAAACTCAAGCCCACACCCAAACCTCTAGGCTACAGAAGAAGTCAAAAGCACTATTTGGCTGCTGCCTCACCTATAGGTGCCTAAGCTGTTACTGGCCTAAATTGTCACTATAAAAATCCTCTAGATTCCTAAGTTTCTTCCCCTGGTTGTGCACTCTTCTTTTACTAGTTTCTATCTAGCTATGGATCTGGTGTTCTACAGGTGGTGTGGAAATGCCCTTCAGGCACAGAAGCAGCTAAATCTGTATCTGAGCTAGAGAAGGAGGGAAGCTGAAAGGGGCCCAGCATAGTACCGCTACTCTGTATATTCAAGAGTAGATCACATTAATTGAACTGCTAGGCTCTTGATGGATTATCTGGACTCTCCACCCCCTGTTTCCATTTTAAATGACAGCCAGGAACGTCAAGGCTTTATACACACGGACGTAAAGGTTGAATTTATTCATGGCTGAACCGAAGAGCCCAGAGTTATTGCGGCATGAAATTGTGCCAGTCCATTAACGCTCCAGTCCCTGCAAGCCTCAATCAATGAAGCTGTTTTAATCACAAAACACGGATTTTCCCTTTCCCCTGCTGTGAGACAACACCTCACGTGGGCCTGGTTTGAGAGTTGTAGCCTTTCGTCATGTGTTATATGACTATTCTCAAATGTTTTTTTTTCTTTCTTCTTGTTGTATTCCAAGGTGACATAAGGTTAGTTCAAGTGGAAAGGCAGATTGAGTTGCCTTGGTGTTTTTGTACAGCTAAAGTAAGTGAATGCATGTAAAAAAACCTAACCCTATGAACTATATTTAGGCTGGGTGACGCTGAGCTTTGCTATTGAGGTGTTTTGTACAGCTAAGAATGTGTAATTTTTCTATTATTTTTGTTACATAGTTAACACAACCATTTGAATATTCTGCTTGCTGGTTACTGTAACACTGAGGGTGTGTCTAGACTACAGGGTTTTGTCGACAAAAGTGGACTTTTGTCAACAAAACTATACCTGCGTCTACACTACCGCTGAGTTCTTTTGACATAATGTCGACAGAACTCAGCAGTTTTGTCGACGGCTGTAAACCTCATTCTACGAGGAAAAACACCTTCTGTCAACAGAGTTCTGTCGACAGAAGGTGCTATTGTATCTACACTGTCCTTTGCGTCTACACTGTCATGTCAACAAAGTAGCTTGCTTTGTCGACAGAACTGGATGTAAACTAGACGCTCTTTGTCAACAGAAGCTTTGTCGACAGTATCTGTCGACAGAAGTTTTGTCGACAAAAAGCCTGTAGTATGGACATACCCTAAGACAAGGTCTACACCACAGCGTTATTTTGGAATGACTGGCATTGTTCCGAAATAACAAAGAGTGTTTCTACACATAGTCTTAGTGTTATAGTAACTAGTTTTTTTACATGCATTCATTTACTAGTTTCTATCTAGCTATGGATCTGGTGTTCTACAGCAGCTCACCCTGTTTGGAGATGCAGGACTACTAGCGCTCATTTCCATCTTACTCTGATTCCCGTAACCCTCATTTCAGAAGGAGCAAGAGAAGTTGAAGGAAGAACTATCTTCCTTCGACTTCCTGCAGTGTAGACAGTGCCTACAGTCGAGGTAAGCTATTGTGACTTCAGCTACGCAATTGACGTAGCTGAAGTTGCCTTGCTTAATTCAACTTTTGCCCTGCTATGTAGATGTATCCTTGTTGTATTTGTTCTCCAAACATTTACCTTTCTGCCTGGCTCTTGGCATGGCGACTGCATGTGGAGATATGTTCTGAAAAGTAATGATTCTGTCCCCTGGCTCCAACGATAACAAAACCAATAGGCCAAAGGAAGGTGGGTTGGTGAGCATGAAGAATGCTTAGACGAGGGGCAGGAAAGTGGGGAAAAGCATCCCCCCTGCCATAACTCTATTCGCTTCAGATGTAACTCTATTCATTTACACCCAGGATGAATTTGGAACTTTGTATTTTAGGGTCTGATCCTGATTCCTTTTGCTCCCCAAACCACCCTGATTGGCAGTAGGTGGGATTGAACCTGGGACTTTCGGGGCTAAAGACATGGGCCTCTACCACATGGGCTAAAAGCCAACTGGTGCTTAGTTAAGGCTGTAGAGCAGACTTCACTCGCCCTTGCAGAGATCTCACACCACACCATACAGTAGGTTAGTAACAGAACCATCAGTACAGCCCAGCTGTCTTGAGTTGGGGCACTCAAACCTAGCCACCCCTCCTCCCCCCACTAGTCTAACAGCAAGCTGTTTAGTATCTGTGCTTATTAGTTTGAATGGTCTCATTCTCCACTCTGTAAGAGGGGCTCGTTTCACAGCACAGATGGGCGCGAGCGCTCGCAGCCCCGTATCTCCAAACAGGGTAAGCTGCTCATTTGCATAACGATGAAACGCTCTTTAAAAGGTGTTAATTACATGTTGATCTTCAACGAGGCAAAGGGATACATTTGGACATAAGGCATGTTTTCCTGCTGTTCTCCTGGACGGAAAAAAAATCACACGAGGAAAGGAAGCTGCCTGACACAGGATACTGTTGAAATAAAAAGTCTGGGGGCAGCTTAAAATGAAAGGACGCCATTGAATCCAAAACTATGTATGCTAGCACCATCCTCAGGAACTAATCTGGTGCCACCTTCCACGCCCCAGCCCTGAAAGATGTAGGGAAGCTCTCCTGACCCTGGCAGCTTCTTGTGCAAGAACTGTTTTGTGGAAGAGTTCTTGCACAAAAAGTCTTCCGCAAGAGCGCATCTACACTGGCATGTAGCAAGACACGAGAAGTCATTCTTCCGCTCTACTCTGCGCTGGTTAGGCCTCAGTTGGAGTATTGTGTCCAGTTCTGGGCACCGCATTTCAAGAAAGATGTGGAGAAATTGGAGAGGGTCCAGAGAAGAGCAACAAGAATGATTAGAGGTCTGGAGAACATGAGCTATGAAGGAAGGCTGAAAGAATTGGGTTTGTTTAGTTTAGAAAAGAGAAGATTGAGGGGGGATATGATAGCAGTTTTCAAGTATCTAAAAGGGTGTCACAAGGAGGAGGGAGAAAACTTGTTCATCTTGGCCTCTGAGGATAGAACAAGAAGCAATGGGCTTAAACTGCAGCAAGGGAGGTTTAGGTTGGACATTAGGAAAAAGTTCCTAACTGTCAGGGTGGTCAAACACTGGAATAAATTGCCCAGGGAGGTTGTGGAATCCCCATCTCTGGAGATATTTAAGAGCAGGTTAGATAAATGTCTATCAGGGATGGTCTAGACAGTATTTGGTCCTACCATGAGGGCAGGGGACTGGAGTCGATGCCCTCTCAAGGTCCCTTCCAGTCCTAGTATTCTATGATGCTATGATTTTGCACAAGAGATGTGCTTTTGCGCAAGAGCATCCATAGCAGTGTGGACGCTCTCTTGCACAAGAAAGCTCTGATGGCCATTTTAGCCATAGGGGCTTCTTGCGCAAAAAATTCATATTGCCTGTCTACACCGGCCTCTTGTGGAAGAGCTCTTGCGCAAGAGGGCTTATTCCTCGTGGGGGGCGGAATAACTCTTCTGGAAGAAGCCCTGTTTAACAAGGCTATACTGTAAATTTACTTGCAGAAGAACACGCATGCAGTGTAGACAGCCGGCAAATGTTTGCTCAAGAGCAGCTGTTCTTGCGCAAGAAGCTGCCAGTGTAGACATAGCTCTAGTGTAGACAGTGCGAGGCTGACAGACAAATTTTACCCGGAGAAATGGATTAACTACAGGAGACTTGAAAACTTCTCCTACCACTGTAGCAAGGGTTTACACTCCACTGCTCCTGCCAGGGGCAGATGACCATTTTGAGGGGCCCAGGGCAGGCCAATTTCACGGGAACCCCCTGTGCCACAGCGCATGTGCAGTGGTGCCATGTGCATGCACGGTGGCACCATGGCGCATGCGCAGGGCTTCTTGAAGCGCGGGGCCCGGGGCGGCCGCCCCGCTCGCCCTGCCCTTTATCTGGCTCCTGCAGTAGTAGCTGTGTGGTGTTTTAAATGTGGAGAAAACTGGAAAGTCTTCAGCCTAGTGATAAGCACCCGAGGCTCAGGCGTGGGCCTCCTTCATCTCAGTGGGCTGCAAGCTTGTGTAACCAAGACGCTCTCCCACGACAGGGTAGTTTGGCTCACTGTGCGTGTGCACCGAGCGTTTGCAGGGGGCGCTGAGGGAACCGTAGCAGCGCTTTGATTGGCGGCAGAAGGAGCACCCGGCTCTCAGTCAGTGCTGTGTGCAGTCAGCGCGCACCCCACTTCGCGGGCCCTGGCTTCACGGGCCTGTCACTCTAGTAACGCCAGGCAGCAAAGAACAACATGGATGGAAACTAGCGGAACCCGGCATGTGGGCAACAATCAACACTGTCTCGTGGGCCACACACAGAACCCACAGGGGTTGCCCACCTCCACTCTGGCCACATAGTGCAGATGATCTCTCAGAGAAACAGCCTGTCCTTTTCCGCCTTATCCTCCTTTTAGACTTGGGCCGCGGGAGGGGAGAATTCACACACTGGGCTGCTGAGGCAAGGGGACCGTCAACCCCAAAACATGTGTAACCCATCGGGATGGGTGTCGTTTAAGGGTCTCCTGATTTGACTGATCCTGTGCTAAAACAGCCCCACTGAACGAGCTTTGCTTCACTCTAGCAACGTATACTTTAGCACCTGGTTCAGTCCTGGGTATCATCCGAGATGCCAGACTTCATGGATAGGATGTGACTTTCCAGGAGGGGTGGGGGAGCCGAGTATCCATTGCAGGGTTTCATTTCATACCCTTTTCTCTGAAGTGTCTGGTTCCCGCCACTGTCAAAGAGAGGACACTGATTGGGAAGAACCACCGGTCAGAGTCTGCCTAACAATTCCCATGTCCTCGCACGACTGCAGTCACACAGAAACCAGCTTGAATGCTCTAGCCCCGGGATCCAGAAATAGCATCTCTGTTCAGCCAGCTGGGAGAGGCCAGCTCAGAATAGATCCTCCTCTCTCCTTCCAAAATCTAGCTAGTGAGAGGCAGGCAGAGACAGGGCAGAAGAGAGCGTGTAGAAGAAAGGAACATTACGCCCGACGGGTCATGCAGGAGCAAAGCCCGATCCTGGGGAGCCAGGGCCCACCCATCCTGACTTGCACCTGTTTGCTAGCAGTTGGTTGTGCCCAATCTCTTGTTCTCTGTATAGAGATTATTTTTACTGGTCTGCCCTGTGTGTGCGGTGAGGAACATGTGCCCCTAGTGGGGGGGCAGTTAGAACACGAGCACCTCCCAACATAGTAGCTGCCTGATGTGATTAGTAACGTGGCCCATCACATCAGACAACTGAATGTAAGACCCGGAGCCCTTTCCACGCCCACTAATCCCCTCTGGCTCTGCCCCAGTGGGCTACTGGCTTTTGGTACAGCCTTCACTTGCCACCTGTCGTAGAGGATCCCTATAAAACTCCAGGTATCCTCTGTGCCTCTGCCATTTGGCCTCAAGAGGTGGCTAGGTCGTGTTCCTGCGGGCAGAGGCTGTAGCTTGCACATTCTGGCTGTGATCCTCATTGTATATTGCCCGTTGTCTTTCTCTCGCTCTCCCGCCATTAGCATCCTGGGGCCGGTAGCCATTCATTTATTCCCCAGCCAGCGTCTCTAGGCAGTCTGCCATCCCTTGCCCGTGGTCTCGTACATAATGTGGTGACGCATCCCGGGCTCTGGATTCTGCAGAAGCTAATAATGCCAAATAAATGCTCCGGCGCCCCCTTTGCATTTGGCTGGCAGCAAACAATTAACTTAATAAGATGCTGCTTCCTGTGCAGCTCAGCATTGATCTATGGGAAGGAAATGGTCTGCGGGCTGAGGTGCCTCGCATCTTTGTTTTTAACGGGCGCTGATGCCTGGATGCAGCACATCAAATGCAATCAGAGGGGAAGAGGACGACAACTTAAATGTGCGATAACGGCCAATCAATGTGGATGCTCTCTTTCGACAACGCACATCGCTTTTTCTCTGTGCTTTTGCTATGTGCACTCTATCTTTTGAGATAACATTTTCTGGACGAACGCTGCCGGAAAAGCGTCTTCTGAAAGAAGCTTGCAGTCTAGACATAGCCGGGGGGTGGTTAACCTCTGGAATAAGTTGCCTAGGGACGTTGTGGAATCTCCATCACTGGAGATATTGAAGAGCACAGTGGACAGACATCCATCAGGGATAGATGACATTTTTTTTGCTGCAGATTTCAAGAGAGGTTTCTTTTGATTCCACCTGCTGGGGTTTTTTTGACTTGCTAATGAGCGAAAATAATCCGCCCTAGTGGATCCAGGGATGCTTAGCACACTGCGGCTCTGCTCTATGCCTGGCAGAGTAATACCACTCTTGGCTGAAAGAGCTTGACCTAAGGATTCCACCAGCTGAAGACATGAAACTCTACAACTCGAGTGAAAGGGCCAAGCTCCCTAGAAAGTCTGTAATGGCCTTGCATCGTTGGTGGAGCGGGCACACACAGAACACGTTAACCCAGTGAGTTATACGCATCAGAGCTCAAATAGAAGACCATGGTCAGGTCGGAGAGGTCATTTGCTGTAATCCAAAGAGCCTCTGTATGGGCGATCAGAGGACATGGAATCCACTTCAGTGCAGCCTCCTGCTGGATTCTGTCCCGTTCACTTCAAGGACACATCTCAGCCAGGTTCTTGTTCACTGAGCTCTTCATTTTCCAACCTCTGAGCAATGCCTACTGGAGACGCCGTCATAAAAACGATAATTACCAGCTCTGTTTGTGTTTGCAGCGCGGGCTCCAGCTGTGAGCAGATGAGCGCTAAGTGAATCTGAAAGCCCACAACGAAGCCGCCTGTGGGGAAGCGTTACTAGGATCTTGCCCTTCGGGGCAAGTTTAGCTAGTTTGCTAATTAACCGGTTCCTGAAGATAAGCACTGAACCACGGCAACACAGAGAAAGTGAGCGTGTGTGTGTGAGAGCAGGACTGGGCTTACAGTAGTGCCATGCTGAGGGGTCCATGCTCGGGATGCGCCCTCTCCTTGCTGGTGCCTCTCCACCCCCTAGCCACACCCCCCAGTGCAGCTCCGGCGCCAGCTGGTCTCTGATGCCTGCTGCCTTTGGGGCCTCGCTTGCCTGCCCAGAAAGGTGGCCAACCCTCCCAATTTTGCCGGGAGTCTCCTGGAAGTGAGCTCTGCCCCATGGCAGGTGTTAAACCTCTACAAGTCCTCTGGCGAAGGCAGACTCCCTGCCTGCCCTGGCCCCGCACTGCGCCCAGACAGACAGCATGTCCCTGCAGCCAGGGAGTTTCCTCACACTGCCCCTGCCCTGAGTGCTGATTCTGCAGCTCCCATTGGCTAGGAACTATGGCCAATGGGAGCTGCAGGGGTGGAGCCTGTACGGGGCAGCACGCAGAGCCCCCGACTTCCCACCCCTAGAGGCTGCAGGGACATGCCAGCTGCTTCCAGGAGCAATGCAAGGCCAGGACAGGCGAGGAGCCTGCCTTAGCCCTGCTGCCCCGCCAACCAGGAGCTGCTTGAAATAAATGCCACCTGGCTGGAGCCCTCACCCCAAACCCACCCCCACACCTCAACCCCAGCTCCAGCCCGGAGCCCCCCCCCGAGTCAGCCCCCTACATCGCCTGTCTCCTGGGCCCTGCCAGGGTGTGAGGAGCCGACTCGGAGCCCGTCTGCCAGCCCAGTTGGGGTACCATGGAGGTCGGTCACCAGAGCAAGGAGCCGGGCCAGGGAGGGGCCTGTCCCCATAGGGAGGGAACAGGGCAACCAGGCTATAGTGGGGCAGGACAGGATTTTCCCTAGGCGGCACCGCCCATCTCTTGCTGCCTGGTCTGGCCACTGTGCTCTGTCAGGTGGCCGTCAAAGGGCAAAGCGCAACTCCTCTGTGTGGCTCGAGCTGCAGGCGTGTCCCCCCACGCACTGGCAGAGGCTGGTTCCTGCGGCCAGCCAGCCTGTTAGCCGTCAGCCCTTCCAGTCAAGAACTGGACACCCCACATGGGACTCTGCGCCTAAGGGGCAAGCGGGATTCCCTGCCCTCGGCTGCACTGCCCACTCAGCCCAGCAGACATGGTCGCCTCCTCGCAGGGTGGGCGGAGGTGGCCAGGGGGCTGGGCGTGGAAGAGTGGGTCTCTGAGGGGGTGCTGGGCACTGAGAGAGCAGGGGAGGTTTGTGCATTTTGGAGTACTAGGCAGTGGAGGTGCTGTGTCATTGTGGTGGTAGGGGGCTGTGGGGAAGGGCACCGGGCAGTGGCAGGACTCTGTGGGGTGTGGGGGTTGTGTGTGTGGTGCTGGGCAGTTGTGGTAGGGCTGTGGGGAGTGGCGGAGCTCTGTGGAGCGTAGGGATTGTGTGTGTGGTGCTGGGCAGTTGTGGTAGGGCTGTGGGGAGTGGCGGAGCTCTGTGGGGCATGGGGGTTGTGTGTGTGGTGCTGGGCAGTTGTGGTAGGGCTGTGGGGAGTGGCAGAGCTCTGGGGGGCATGGGAGTTGTGTGTGTGGTGCTGGGCAGGTGTGGTAAGGCTGTGGGGAGTAGTGGAGCTCTGTGGGGTGTGGGAGTTGTGTGTGTGGTGCTCGGCAGTTGTGGTAGGGCTGTGGGGAGTGGCAGAGCTCTGTGGGGTGTGGGGGTTGTGTGTGTGGTGCTGGGCAGGTGTGGTAGGGCTGTGGGGAGTGGCGGAGCTCTGTGGGGTGTGGGGGTTATGTGTGTGGTGCTGGGCAGGTGTGGTAGGGCTGTGGGGAGTGGCGGAGCTCTGTGGGGTGTGGGGGTTATGTGTGTGGTGCTGGGCAGGTGTGGTAGGGCTGTGGGGAGTGGCGGAGCTCTGTGGGCCGTGGGGGTTGTGTGTGTGGTGCTGGACAGTTGTGGTAAGGCTGTGGGGAGTGGCGGAGCTCTGGGGGGCATGGGAGTTGTGTGTGTGGTGCTGGGCAGGTGTGGTAAGGCTGTGGGGAGTAGTGGAGCTCTGTGGGGTGTGGGAGTTGTGTGTGTGGTGCTCGGCAGTTGTGGTAGGGCTGTGGGGAGTGGCAGAGCTCTGTGGGGTGTGGGGGTTGTGTGTGTGGTGCTGGGCAGGTGTGGTAGGGCTGTGGGGAGTGGCGGAGCTCTGTGGGGTGTGGGGGTTATGTGTGTGGTGCTGGGCAGTTGTGGTAGGACTGTGGGGAGTGGCGGAGCTCTGTGGGCCGTGGGGGTTGTGTGTGTGGTGCTGGGCAGTTGTGGTAAGGCTGTGGGGAGTGGCGGAGCTCTGTGGAGCGTAGGGATTGTGTGTGTGGTGCTGGGCAGTTGTGGTAGGGCTGTGGGGAGTGGCGGAGCTCTGTGGGCCGTGGGGGTTGTGTGTGTGGTGCTGGGCAGTTGTGGTAAGGCTGTGGGGAGTGGCGGAGCTCTGGGGGGCGTGGGAGTTGTGTGTGTGGTGCTGGGCAGGTGTGGAAGGGCTGTGGGGAGTGGCGGAGCTCTGTGGGGTGCGAGGGTTGTGTGTGTGGTGCTGGGCAGTTGTGGTAAGGCTGTGGGGAGTGGCGGAGCTCTGGGGGGCGTGGGAGTTGTGTGTGTGGTGCTGGGCAGGTGTGGAAGGGCTGTGGGGAGTGGCGGAGCTCTGTGGGGTGCGAGGGTTGTGTGTGTGGTGCTGGGCAGTTGTGGTAAGGCTGTGGGGAGTGGCGGAGCTCTGGGGGGCGTGGGAGTTGTGTGTGTGGTGCTGGGCAGGTGTGGAAGGGCTGTGGGGAGTGGCGGAGCTCTGTGGGGTGCGAGGGTTGTGTGTGTGGTGCTGGGCAGTTGTGGTAGGGCTGTGGGGAGTAGTGGAGCTCTGTGGGGTGTGGGGGTTATGTGTGTGGTGCTGGGCAGGTGTGGTAAGGCTGTGGGAGGGGGTTGCTGGGCGGGGCAATGTTATACAGGGAGCTATACTTTTGTGGTAGAGGCATTTGGGGGGTGATGGGCACAGCAGGGCAGCAGTGGGTGCCGGATATAGAGAGGTGGGGGGCTGGCGGGCAGCCTGTGAGGGGCTGGGGGGCAGGTTAGCATCACTGAGCCAAGTGGGCCCATGTGCGTCTGGTGCCTGCCAGTTTGTAAACAGTGCCCGTACACTGAGCTGGGCATGGCTGGGCCCCATTGCTCCTGGCTCGCCCCTCACGCCAGGGACTCTTCTGGGTGTGTGTGACTGAAGGTCACGTACCCAGAGCCACTACGCAGGGCTCCCCCCCCACACACACTCTAGTCCCACCATTCCCACAGCACAGGGGAGGAGAGAGCCAAGACCAAGCTGCACTGTGCAGAGTAGGAGCCCCAGAGTAGAAGAGGTTTGGGGGGCAAGAGAGGCCTCCAGGCTGGGGCCAATGGATTCAGATTGCAGTAGGGCGCAGGGTTGGAGCAGGAAAGTTGGGAGGAGTATGGAGTGCAGGACGGGGTTTGGAGCTGGCGCAGAAGTTGGGGTACAGGAGGGGGGTCAGGGTGTGGGCTCTGGGCAACGCTGACCTCAGGTGGCTCCCAGCAAGTGGCCAGCATGGCAGCTGAGGAGCTGAGGAGCCATGCTCAGGGCAGCCCCTGTGGGCTTCTGGGTCTGCACCTCTAGGACAGACAGGTAGCCTGCCTTAGCCACCTCCCCGCTGCCCCACTGGTCATCTGACCCCCTTCCCGTAATTGGCAACCAACTCCAGATTGGCCATTCGCAGCCCACTCTGCCTAAAATCCCTCGTGCACTAGAATCGATGGCCTGAAATGGGAAGTGCTGGGATGAGATGTGAAGGGAATCCCTCCACCTCCTTGAAGTTTGGAGACCATGTATCAGCTCCAGCCCAATCAACTCTTGTCCTGCCTCGCTCTGGAAGAAACAGGTGGCAAAAGCACAGGGAGGGACGTTGTCGGAGACGTTTTGTCGGGCGAGGAAAACACAAGGCAGGGAAAAGATTCCGAAGAAAAGAAGCAGCGGAACAAAAAACAGCAGACACGGTCGGGGACATCACGTTTATTTTTCTGTTTGCTGCCAGTTTTAGCAGAGGATGTGTCTGAATTGTACTGTCCTTGTCATGAGGAGATTGTAAAACTCTGGGGTGAGGCTGTTTTCACCCATCCACCCATGCGAAGGCAAACACACTGTGGGTATGTCTACATTGCCACCCTAGTTCGAACTAGGGTGGCTAATGTAGGCATTCGAACTTGCAAATTATTTAAATATCCCAGGCTTCATTTGCATGTTCCCAGGTGGGAACCATTTTTAAATGCCCATAGCTCGAACTACCTGCCCCGCGGCTACACGCGGCGCGGACTAGGTAGTTCGAATTAAAGCTCCTATTGCAAGTTCGAATGCCTACATTAGCCACCCTAGTTCGAACTAGGGTGGCAGTGTAGACATACCCTGTGGAACTAAGGGTCTACTATCCTCACTACTGTACCATGAAACACCATGGATACCTCAGCTAGAGCATCTGCATAGCCGTCAACGCGGTGTACCATGTGGCTTCCATAAAAGGACTCTAGAATGAAAGAGGATCCCTTGTCTGTCTTATACCCCAGAACACCTATATCAGACCAGGATCTTAGCTTTACTTTGGTGCCCAGCAGAGAGAGGGGCGCTTGCACATCTTACATCAGTAAATCATCGAGCCCTGGTCTACACGAGGGAGTTATTTCAAAATAACCCCCCTTATTTCAAAATAATAAGCGAAGCGTCCACACTACCAAGCCCGCTATTTTGAAATAATGGGCTGGTTATTTCGAAATTCGTACTCCTGCTTTCCTCGGGGAATAACGCTTATTTCAAAATAGTTATTGAATAGTTCAGGGTATGTCTACACTGCCACCCTAGTTCGAACTAGGGTGGCTAATGTAGGCATTCGAACTTGCAAATGAAGCCTGGGATTTAAGTAGTGTGGACACGCCGCAGCTGCTATTTCCAAAAAACAACTCCCCAGAGTAATTCAAACTATTTACTCCCCAGTGCTTCCATACTGAGGTAGCGCATCCACAATAACGGAGCCTGCCTCGGACTAATTTCAAGGCTCCTGCATCATGGGGAATCGCTATTTCGATTTTGTTATTTCGGGAGTTATTATTTCAAATTTAGTTCTTTCAAAATAATTTCCATGGCTACGTCTAGACTGGCCACAAATTCCGGAAAAGGGATGCAAATCAGGTAAGTCAGCATAGGGAAATCCGCGGGGGATTTAAATATCCCCCGTGGATTTAAATAAACATGTCCGCCGCTTTTTTTCCGGCTTGGGGAAAAGCCGGAAAAAAAGCGTCTAGACTGGTGCGATCCTCTGGAATAAAGGTAGGAATAAGAGATCCTCCGGAAAAGGGCTTTATTCTGGAGGATCGCGCCAGTCTAGACGCTTTTTTTCCGGCTTTTCCCCAAGCCGGAAAAAAAGCGGCGGACATGTTTATTTAAATCCGCGGGGGATATTTAAATCCCCCGCGGATTTCCCTATGCTGACTTACCTGATTTGCATCCCTTTTCCGGAATTTGTGGCCAGTCTAGACGTAGCCCTAGTGTAGACATGCCCCTGTGTAGCTATTTCATGAGAGTGACCAGCTGGAGGGAAGGGAGAAGGACAGGGGAGGATACAGACTTCAAAGCTGGAAGTGGGGGGTCAGTGTGACTAAAAAGACAAGCAGGCCAAATTGTGGAGGGTGGGTGGGGAGCATGGTCAGTTTCATGTTACAAGAAACCCACGCTTTGAACTAATTACCCACCTGTCTGTCAATATCCACATAGCTACATTGGTATATGGCATGTCCTGCCCTTTGTCCACCTGTGTCATTGTGGATTATATGCTCTTGAGGCAGGAACTGTGTCTGCTTACACGTTTGGAAAGTGCCTCGCTCATTTTGGGAGCGCTCAACCTCTAAATAATTGTCAGCCAATTCTGGAGGTTGGATACCGAGTTTGTGGGGCTGGTAGTTTGATCTGGTATGGGGGGAGGGAAAGGACTACTTCTGTAAATCTCTCTGCCCATCCCAGCTTGAAGTCAGAAAAAAAAATTCCTCCTATTGATTTAAATAGGGCCAGGACTTTGTATTTTGAAAGATCCTTCTAAGACCCTCACGCTCAGACCAGATCGTGTGTCCGTCAGGTTCACTGACTATATTTCCATTGACTTAAGATGTAATTGCTATCTTGAGTCAATGAAAATACAGTCAATGAACCTGATGGAGCTTAAAGGGAATTCGTCTTAAGAGAACTTTGAGATGCATTCTCACTCCCAATGTAACAGGAACTCCCTTTACTATATACATCAGTCTTGCCTTACTTTTTGTAGGACTTAAGAAAGGAAATCTCTATGAAATAAGAGCCCATGAGCTGCCATGCATTACTACAACCTCTTCTTCAGCCTTGACAGGAATCATTTTAAATTCACAAGGAAACCTGATCCAAAGCCTTGAGAAATCACTGAACGTTCTTTCAGTTGATTTCAGTAGGTGTGGGCTCGGGGCCAAACAGAGCTCTGGAAAAGGGTGGAAAAATGCAACAAAAGTATTAATACATTAAAAAAACAACAACCTAGACTGGAATAAATAAACTTGTTTTTTAAAAAGTGATACATTGTTCAGTATATTTCTCATGTTTGCTGTACATTATAGTGCAGCGCGTAAGCAGTCAGTGAAATAATACATTTTTGTCTCTTGTCAACCAAAGCATGCTTTTATGTACTGCCTTGATTAATCAATTAGCCACAAAATTAGGAAAATACATCACTTGGCTGAGAATGAACTATATTATATATCCCAGTAAATACAGAAGTCTTTACTTGCTCTTTGTTTCTCTGATATAAATATGCTGTTAAACGTCTATCAAACTACAGACGAGGTTTTTGCATTGTTATTTGTAAGCATGCCAGTTTCCAGTACTGTAACACGAGGGCTTGGGGAAAGAGAGTCATTGATACTGTTTCTTGCCATGCAAATTTAGAACTGGCTGGCGAGTGTGCAATGGAATCAAATCAGTTGCAACTGTTTATAAACAGGGATGCAAAGTGTACAATGGTTAGAATGGGTTTAATTGACACCCATAATGCAGCCCCATAGCCAATGGTCTCTCTAGTCTTTTCCAGCCATATGTGGATTTTTCCATGTGAGGAATAAATGTACATGCATCGAGGCATGTGCGAATGCGCACCACCAGTTGAAAAATAACCCTATCTGTGGGCACTCTGCTCATCAGTTGGGTGGCATTTAAATCTCTTCCGTGCAGCTGCACATGTGCCCTGCTGAGAGGCAACCCTCAATAGCTGCTCTCGTGTTCGATACAGAAATGCAGCCTGTGATCCAAGAACAGCATGTCATGCTCTCCTCCCCAGGCAGACCTCAAAGCCTTTTGCAAAGGTGGGTACCATTATATTTTCTTTGCGGCACGGAGCAATACGATGACTGGCCCAAGGTCACACAGTCAATCAGTGGCAGAATTGGGAAGAGTGCGCAGGAGATCCTGACTTGCCTTCTGAGGCATCACATCTTGCCATGAACTGCCATCTCCATGAGCTGCATCTCCCTTTTAAAGAGGAAAAGGGAAGGATTATGAGCTCTTCTGTTGTAGCTGTGACCCTCTACTGCTCAGTGCTTGGGACACCTCTTGGGTTACACGCACTTGTGCAATCTTGGCAATGGTTCACTCAGGCGAAGAAACAGCACTGCCCATATTTGCCCTGCCTGACTGGCAATCAACCCTGCGGTAGGCGAGATGGAGGGGCAGTTCTTTAATTAGTCGCTCATGATAGTCACTTGCATTAGGCGGGGGAAGGTGACCCTGTGGGAGATCTACAAGATACCCTCGTGTCTCTCTGTGACTTTCAAGGCCTCGTGCATGCTTGCGGCAGACAGCCTCCTGTTGATGTTCCTGTACCTGCATCGCAGAAGGTTCCAAAAAGTAGTCCTCAGGTCGCGGTTGAAGAAAGCATAGATCAGGGGGTTGATAAGGGAGTTGGTGTAACCCAGCCACAGCAGGGTCCTTTCCAGTCTTAACGGCATGCAGCTACACTGGATGCCACAAATGAAAGGCCGGGCCGTGGACATCAGGAAGAAGGGGAACCAGCAAAAGGTAAAGGCCCCCACAATAATGCCCAGGGTCCTGGCTGCTTTCTGCTCCCGTTTGAAGATGGAAATGTTCTTTCGATCTTGCCTGAGGAGTTTGGACAAGGTGGCGCATTCCTCCACCGCCTTGCTGCGCTTGGAGCTGTGATGGCCTCGGACGCCGACGTCCATGCAGTACGCCCCCTCTTGCTCCTGCTGTCTGGGGAAGTTTATGAAGTGGTGCTTCTCGGCACTGACCTTGGCGGCTTTGTAGATCCGGCTGTACATGACAAGCATGACCGTCATGGGGATGTAGAAGGCGACCCCGGTGGAGTAGATGGTGTATCCAAAGTCCTGGCTGATAAGGCAGACTCTTTCAACGTTGACGTTCTTGGCCCAGCCAAACAGTGGAGGGAGGGTTATGGAGGCAGAGAGAAGCCAAACTATGAACACCATCTTGGCCATTAGTTTCCCGTTTTGTCTTACAGGGTACGTCAGTGGCCGTGTGATCCCCAGATACCTGCAAAAGAGATTGAAAACTGGTCAGGGTTGCTTTTTGTTCCACGGGAAGGTGTGAGTTGTCAAAGGTTTACTGAAATCCTGCTGGTAAGTCAGCTCAGTCATAATGAAAACTGGTTAGGAATAAAAAACATTTTGCTCTCCATGGCGTATTTTGCACGGTAGATGTGCTCAAAAAGGAAAAATTATTTCACGTGTGTTGGCATTTTCCATGCAAAATTTCAGCTTTCTAGTGAAAAAAATCAAAATATTTCAGCCTAATCCCCTGAAAGCCCATTATGAAATGCCAGTGCAATGCTTCATGGGAGCTGCAGTTTGCATACTTCATATACCCACTGCTCCACTATAGGCCAGACTCCCTTGTTGGACCACACTTCCCAGGATTCATCACAATAGTTCTGTCTACAGAGCCACCCTGGTGTTCCATAGGAATCCCAAGGTCGGAACAAGGTGCAACATGGAAAATGTAGTCTGGTATCTGACTCAGCTGGAAATCAAGACTACTCAAAACTGGAAATCACTCACTTTGTGAAAAAAAATTCATTTAATCAAATCCCCAATTTTCCACTGAAAAAAAATTATGGACATTTTTCAACCAGCTCTAGTGACAACAACAGATCCTCTAATCACACCAGCAGGCAAAAGCCTAAGTCCAAAGGTATAACTTTCACCATCACTAGAAGATCATGACTTGGGGCCAAATTCTGCTCTCCATTACTCCAGTGTAAAGCAGGAACAACTCCAAGTGAAGTCAATGACATTGCACCCTTGTGTCACAGAGAGCAGAATTCAGCCCTTGGCTTTGTCTACCCAAAAGCTGATGTGAATTCCAGAGCTGAGACCTCCCCCTACAGGCCTGCAAAGTTCAAATCTACAGGTTGTGGGCAAAAGTGCCCCAGCGAGAGAGAGAGAGAGGCAGGCCCACATCTGGCAAATGAACGAAACAGAGTCTAAGCTGGTGAAAATTACTTGCCAAGGGGTTAGAAGAAAGAGGCGGGGCAGAAAAAGCTTCTGATGGGATAATGGAAGAAGATGCAGGATTAAGTAGCCTTCCTTACCTTTATCTTACACCTTTTCTCACATCCCTACATGACACACCTAGCACCTAACCACTCACCTCTTTAATTAGCCGGTGTTCTCTGAAGCATCCAGGAACCAACACATGTAGGCTGTGTCTACACTGGCCACTTATTCCGGAAAATCAGTCGCTTTTCCGGAATAACTTGCCAGCTGTCTACACTGGCCCCTTGAATTTCTGGAAAAGCACTGACAATTTACTGTAAAATCATCAGTGCTTTTCCGGAAAAACTATGTTGCTCCCGTTCAGGCAAAAGTCCTTTTCCAGAAAACTGTTCCGGAAAAGGGCCAGTGTAGACAGCACAGATTTCTTTTCCGCAAAAAAGCCCCGATCGCGAAAATGGCGATCGGGGCTTTTTTGCGGAAAAGCGCGTCTAGATTGGCTACGGATGCTTTTCCGCAAAAAGTGCTTTTGTGGAAAAGCATCCTGCCAATCTAGACGCGCTTTTCCAAAAATGCTTTTAATGGAAAACTGTTCCGTTTTAAGCATTTCCGGAAAAGGGTGCCAGTGTAGACGTAGACGTAGGGATTCTATGGATCTATGCCAACAGCTTAAGTGGCACCCAGAGACACAACTGAAGCCAGAGCACCCTACTGAGAACTGGTGCAATAGGCACCAAGCAAGCCATCATGCAACTAACAAGGAGCCTACAAAGTCATTGATGAATTCATAGGTTTTAAGGGCTGACGGGAACTGAATAATCGTTTACTTTGACCCGCTCACATAACAAAGGCCACAGGGCCTAACAGTTTCTGAATCACACCCATATTTTTTGTTTGAGCTACAGCAGATCTCTTAGAAAGACATCCAGTTTTGACTTAAAGACTTCAAGTGATAGAGAGCCCATCATACCTTAGATATATTGTTCCGGTAGCTAATTACCTGTCACTGTTAAAAAATGTGAACCTTATTTCTAGTCTGCATTCATCTAGCTTCCGCTTCCAGCCACTGGCTCTTGTTACGCCTTTTTCTGTTAGCTTAAAGAGCTGTCTGCTGTCAGGCATCTCTTCACCCTGTACGTATTTGTAGATGAGATGATGTCGCCTCTTAACTTACTCTACAATACATTAAATAGAAGGCACTCCTTTTGTCAGTCATGGCAGACTGATTGCCTGAAGGGAAATGTCATCATTACAGCTGCACAACAATTTTCACCGAAAACCTTTTTTTGTGATGAAAACCCCCTTTTTTTTCTCATTAGAAGGAAAATATCTGCAAACAATTTCCACATTGGGTTACATTTTGGGGTGTTTTGACTGCAACATTTTCAACACTTTTTTTTTCTCAAGTGTGTGATATTTTACCTCTCTTTCTTTTCCAGTGCACCCCAAGAAAAGAAAAGAAGGCAGGGGAGGAAGTCACAGAAAATGGCGGGGAGGAGGGGGATCAAATGTCCCACCTAAAGCATTTTAAATAAACCAAAAATTCCACAAAGAAAATTTTCAGCACAAAAGGAAACTGTTCATTTCCTTGGAATTTTTTCTTGACAAGGGAATCATTTTTTCAGATAGCGGGTCACAACCACTTACATAAGAACATAAGAACATAAGAACGGCCGTACTGGGTCAGACCAAAGGTCCATCTAGCCCAGTATCCTGTCTGCTGACAGTGGCCAGCACCAGGTGCCCCAGAGAGGGTGGACCAAAGACAATGATCAAGCGATTTGTCTCCTACCATCCCTCTCCAGCCTCTGACAAACAGAGGCCAAGGACACCATTTTATCCCCTGGCTAATAGCCTTTTATGGACCGAACCTCCATGAATTTATCCAGCTTCTCTTTAAACTCTATTATAGTCCTAGCCTTCACAGCCTCCTCTGGCAAGGAGTTCCACAGGTTGACTACACGCTGTGTGAAGAAGAACTTTCTTTTATTAGTTTTAAACCTGCTCCCCATTAATTTCATTTGGTGTCCTCTAGTTCTTCTATTATGGGAACTAATAAATAACTTTTCTTTATCTGCCCTCTCCACACCACTCATGATTTTATAGACCTCTATCATATCCCCCCTCAGTCCACCTAGCAAAAGTGCTGATGTCCTCCCCAGCTATCTGAGAATCCAAAAGATCTAGCAGGAGACTGAGGCATAGTGGGGGTACTGCTCTGTAACCCGGAGTCCCCCTTCTTCCTACTGACTCACCCACATGTGTATTAACCCAGACACCCCGGCTCAGCCTCCCAGGGAGAGAGACAATGGGAGGAAGGCGGAGACTAACACCTGGCTGGGGGGCAGGGCCTTGGGGGGAGGCAGTGGCTGTCGGGGAAGCATGAAGAGAATAGGCTAAGCTGGGGGCTAGGGGTGATGGACTCTAACCCTAGGGTCTGACGCATCCTGGCCCTGCCCCCGGTAGCCACATCATCTACGTGCTGTGCTGTATTCTGGAAAATCAATAAACCCCTCTCTATTCTACTGGCTGGTGGAGACTGTTCTGGATGCTACAGGGGTGCAGGATCGGGGCAACCCCCGACTGCGCCATCACAGAGACTCACTGAAGACTGGTGAGCACAACCTATCAACAGAAGTGCATTGTAACCACTGGTCTGTGCGGAGATCAGCCCGGTTCCTCTCCTCCATTCCCCTCTCATAGGCCAGATCTACACTAAAACGTTAAGTTGACCCAGCTACATTACTCAGGGGTGTGAAAAACCCACCGTGCTGAGCAATGCCTTTAAATTGACCTACGCCCTGAGGTTGTCGGCTACGTGGTAGCGAGTGGCTACATGGACTCACTATAGCAGCACGGTTTAAGTGTAGATACAGCCTCAGCAAGGCTCTTGGAAAGCAGCATGCGCTTGGACTCTGATCAAAGAGCCTGAATGCCTACAGACTTCTGATGCCAGTACAGCCCATAACTCCCTCAGCTTATACACAATGGTTAGGACGGCATGACATAATGGAAAGACAAAGAGCCATCTTGGCTGAAGAGTATGAAGATCCATACTCGAGAACATTCCCCCGTGATTTCTCACTAAAGAGACGGGTCAGAGACAACTCCCGGGAAAGAAACATGCTGTAGAATCGTCATATGATGGTAATGCTCTTTCTATTCCACTAGTATCTCAGGAAGATATTAAACAGAAGCTACTAATGGTAGACATTTTAAACTCAGCACGACCAAATAACTTACATCCAAGAATTCTAAAAGAGCTGGCTGAGGGTTTTTCTGAACCATTAATGTTGATTATCGTTGTCTTGGAAAATTGAAAGAAAGCTAGCTAATGTTGTGCCAATATTTTAAAAAAAGAGTAGCCAAGGTGACTCAGTTAATTAAAAACCTGTCTGTCTAACACTGAACTCAGGCAAGTTAATGGAGCAGCTGTTAGGGGGCTTGATTAATAAAGAATTAAAGAAGGGTAATTTAATTAAGGACACAACATGAGTTTATGGAAATAGCTCGTCGGACTAACAGTGTCTTTTTCTGATGAAATTACAAGCTGGGTTGATAAAGGTAATAGTGTTGATGTTATATATTTAGACTACCTGTAAAGCATTTGACTCAATATCACATGACATTTTGATTAAAGAACTAGAAAAATAGAAAACTAACATGGCACGCATTAAATGAATTAAAAACGAGCTAATTCACAGAATTCAAAACGTAATTTTAAAAGGCTAACCAAAGACTAAGTGTATTTCTAGTAGGGACCCACCGGGATTGATTTTTTCCCCCTATGCTGTTTAATATTTTGATAAGTAACCTGTAAAACAATACCACAATCAAGTTTGCTGATGGCACAAAAATTGGGGCGTGGTAAATAATGAAGAGAATAGGTCACTAGAGTGATCAATAAGCGTTTTAATGTGACTAAATGTAATGGTATAAATCTAGGAACAAAAAATATAGGCCATAATTACGGACCAAGGGCCCCTATCCTGGGAACGAATGGCTAGTCACTGAAAAAGATTTGAACGGTCATGGTGGGTAATCAGCTGCCATGTGTCATCAATGCAATGCTGTGGTCAGAAAGGCGAATGAAATCGTTGTGGGGGGTAAACGGGAATCTCAAATAGGAGTCGAGAGGTGATTTTGCTTCAGTATTTGGTGGCTGCCACTAGAATTCTCTAGCCAGCTGTCCTGTCCAGAATGTTGATACACTGGAAAGGGTTCCAAGAAGAGCGACAAGAAAACACGCCTCCTCGTCATAGACACCAGGAGCTCAATCTGTTTATCTTAACAAAGAGAAGTGTGGTGGGGCAGCTGGCAGGCTGCAGGCCTTGATCCAAGGGCTATGAGGTGCAAGGGTCACAGGGAAAAGGAGGCAGTTGGAAGGGGAGTAAAGGAGGGCAGGACGAGGCTGTCACCAGAGGGACCATGGGCCAGGACTCAGAGTAGTGACTGGGCCTAGGTCCCTCCCTTCTCACTTACATCACACCGTGCCACCAAGAACAGTGGCCTACACAGACCATGGCTATCCCCTGAGGTAGAGGGACTAGGCTTTAGGGCTGCAGTTGTACATAGCGGCAGGTGAAACTGAGGACTGCTGGCACCCCCCGCAGGGGGCGAGAGACCACTGGAGTAGGCACTGCCGGAGGGCAGGGTCCCGAAGAGGACCCCGGGGTCAGGGAGCGATGCAGGTCCGGAAGGTGAGTGTGGAGCACGGACGGAGGAGACACCAGCCAGAAGGAGGCGCCCTGCTGATGATCGAACTAATTCCCTGGAGCAACCAGCAGGAGGCACCGCAGCAGTGAGTCCCGCCCCGTGACAAGACGTTTAAGGCGGGACTCGATCACAGTCTATGAGCGCCTATGTGCAGAACAAATATTTATTAAAGCACTTTTCAGTCTAGCACAGACAGGCATACATGGAGCCAAGTGCTGGAAGATGATGCTAGGCAAGCTCAGACTAGAAATAAGGTGTACATTTGTAACACTGGGAGAAATTAACCACAGGCACAGTTTACCAAGGGGGGGGGGGATTCTCCATCACCAACCATTTTTAAATCAAGATGGGGTGTTTTTCTACTATCTCTGCTCCAGGAATTATTTTGGGTGAAATCTATGTCTGTGCTATACAGGAGATTTGAGCAGATGATACAGTGGTTTCTTCTGGCGTTTGGGTCTACGAATCCGCCTACCCCTGCCCCTCAGGTACTGTCTAGGCAGCAGGCTTCTCCTGAGATGACTGCCTTTCCCAAAGTACTGTTTAGACTGCATGTGTCAGGTCTATAGCAATCTGCATAACAAAGGGGTAAAACAATCAGCATCTTCAAGGAGCTGATAGAGGAGGTATCTGAGCCTCTTGCTATCATCTCTGGAAAATCATGGGAGACAGGAGAGATTCCAGAGGACTGGAAAAGGGCAACTATAGTGCCCGTTTATAAAAAGGGAAATAAGAACAACCCAGGAAACTACAGACCAGTTAGTTTAACTTCTGTGCCAGGGAAGATAATGGAGCAAGTAATTAAGGAAATCATCTGTAAACACTTGGAAAGTGGCAAGGTGATAGGGAACAGCCAGCATGGATTTGTAAAGAACAGATCATGTCAAACCAATCTGATAGCTTTCTTTAACAGGATAACGAGTCTTGTGGATAAGGGAGAAGCGGTGGATGTGATATACCTAGACTTTAGTAAGGCATTTGATACGGTCTCGCATGATATTCTTATCAATAAACTAGGCAAATATAACTTAGATGGGGCTACTATAAGGTGGGTGCATAACTGGCTGGATAACCATACTCAGAGAGTAGTTATTAATGGTTCACAATCCTGCTGGAAAGGCATAACAAGTGGGGTTCCGCAGGGGTCTGTTTTGGGACCGGCTCTGTTCATCAAAGATTTAGATATTGGTATAGAAAGTGCGCTTATTAAGTTTGCAGAGGATACCAAGCTGGGAGGGGTTGCGACTAATCTAGAGGATAGGGTCATAATTCAAAATGACCTGGACAAATTGAAGAAATGGTCTGAGATAAATAGGATGAAGTTTAATAAAGACAAATGCAAAGTGCTGCACTTAGGAAGGAACAATCCGTTTCACACATACAGAATGGGAAGCGACTGTCTACGAAGGAGTACGGCAGAAAGGGATCTAGGGGTTATAGTGGACCACAAGCTGAATATGAGTCAGGAGTGTGATGCTGTTGCAAAAAAAGCAAACACGATTCTGGGATACATTAACAGGTGTGTTGTGAGCAAGACACGAGAAGTCATTCTTCCACTCTACTCTGCGCTGGTTAGGCCTAAATTGGAGTATTGTGTCCAGTTCTGGGCACTGCATTTGAAGAAAGATGTGGTAAAATTGGAGAGGGTCCAGAGAAGAGCAACAAGAATGATTAAAGGTCTAGAGAACATGACCTATGAAGCCAGGCTTCATGAACTGGGCTTGTTTAGTTTGGAAAAAAGAAGATTAAGGGGGGACATGATAGCGGTTTTCAAATATCTAAAAGGGTGTCACAAGGAGGAAGGAGAAAATTTGTTCCTCTTGGTTTCTGAGGACAGGACAAGGAGTAATGGGCTTAAAGTGCAGCAGGGGAGGTTTAGATTGGACATTAGGAAAAAATTCCTAACTGTCAGGGTGGTCAAATATTGGAATAAACTGCCAAGGGAGGTGGTGGAATCTCCCTCTCTGGAGATATTTAAGAACAGGTTAGATAGACATCTGTCAGGGATGGTGTAGACGGAGCTTGATCCTGCCTTGAGGGCGGGGGGCTGGACTCGATGACCTCTCGAGGTCCCTTCCAGTCCTATTATTCTATGATTCTATGATATGAGAGCAGTGTGGGCTAGTGGCTAGTGCGCTGAACTGGGACTCACTGGGGCCTGCTGGGTGACCACGAGCAAACTGCTTTAGCACTCGGCGCCTCAGTTTCCCCAACTGTCAAACGGAGATAATGATACTGACCATTGAAAAGCACGCTGAAATCTGTAGAGGAAAGACAGTGGGTATTCTTGTTACTACTAAAGTACTATTGTGAATTCCTCCCCCACAGTAACGGAAGCGCAGGAACAATCCCGTGACGCTGACAGGCAGCACTACAACCACGGGGCAGTACAGGCGTGGCAAGTGCATGTGCCAGACAGTGTGTAGGGACGGTCAAAAAGGCAAATAGGATGCTAGGAATTATTAGGAAAGGGATAGAAAATAAGACCCAGAATATCTGACTGCCCCTGTATAAAACTATGGTACGCCCACATCTGGAATACTGTGTACAGATGTGGTCTCCTCACCTCAAAAAAGATATTTTGGCCTTGGAAAGGGTTCAGAAAAGGGCAACTAAAATGATTAGGGGTTTGGAACGGGTCCCATATGAGGAGAGGTTAAAGCGACTGGGACTTTTCAGTTTAGAAAAGAGGAGACTGAGGGGGAATATGATAGAGGTCTATAAAATCATGAGTGGTGTGGAGAGGGCGGATAAAGAAAAGTTATTTATTAATTCCCTAAATAGAAGAACTAGAGGACACCAAATGAAATTAATGGGTAGCAGGTTTAAAACTAATAAAAGGAAGTTCTTCTTCACTCAGCGTGTAGTCAACCTGTGGAACTCCTTGCCAGAGGAGGCTGTGAAGGCTAGGACTATAATAGAGTTTAAAGAGAAGCTAGATAATTTCATGGAGGTTAGGTCCATAAAAGGCTATTATCCAGGGGATAAAATGGTGTCCTTGGCCTCTGTTTGTCAGAGGCTGGAGAGGGATGGCAGGAGACAAATCGCTTGATCATTGTCTTCGGTCCACCCTCTCTGGGGCACCTGGTGCTGGCCACTGTCGGCAGACAGGCTACTGGGTTAGATGGACCTTTGGTCTGACCCAGTACGGCCGTTCTTATGTTCAGACCGCACTAGAATCTCACTGCCATCTTCTGTCCCTCGAGGCCCAGGCAACCTTAACTTTGGGTAGAGCTATGCTTACAGCAGTGCATACAGTGCAAACAGCAGATGTCCAGAGAGCACAGGTCTAAACAGCCCTGTAGATGGTGAGTGGAGTATAGCCACACCTGAACGTGCACATCCTACACACCAATCGATTGGCCCAAGCAGCATCTCTAGCCTCTACACTATTTTCGGCCTTGTAGCGTCCCAGCGCCACACAGGGATGTAAAGGGTTAACCAGTTACCTAGTAAGCATTCATCTTACCAGCATGCTTATTGGGGTGACTGGTTAACCGGCACCCAGCCTAGTCAGGGCAGCCCCCACCCCATGGCGCAGTTGGCCTGGCGGGCCCGAACAGGCTGGAGCACTCACCTGCATGACAGGTGGTCCCCGGCAGGCTGGTTAACTGGTTTAACATGTAGTTTAACCAGTTAACAGGATTTTACAACCCTCTCACCAGAGCCTTTCCCTGCCGTGCGGAGCTACACGACACCACACACTGCCACAAGCGTAGACGAGGCCTAGAGGTGTTACTGCCTGTTCGGTCTATCATATACATGCAACGTATATACGCTGAGGAAAATCCAGTTGTATTCCAGACGGTCTTCGATGCCTTTACGTATATGCTCATGAGCCTGGCCGGCCGGCATTGATATAAATTAAGCACAGAAGTGAACCCTACTGCTCCAGCCTGGTTTGGAATAGAATTCACCCCTTGCCGAGGGCCAGAATGTGGCCTAGCCATCCTTTACCGTTGTGCATAGTGGTGGACAACACCTATCAGACACACCTTGGTGTCTCTGCACAGGAGTGAATTTCATACTCAGTCCTGAGTGCCCAAAATTCCCAAGTGTTTGGATCATGTTGTGGCTGGCTGATAAAAGGAGTGATTTTTTCTCTCCCTCTATTTCTTTCCTCACATAAAAGCTAATATAATTCTCAAGCCTTAGGTAGTAATGTGATGCCAGTCACATAGGCTACCAAAGAAAAAGTCATTGAGTATTTAAAAGTCCATTTATGTATTAAGTGTGTCTTGTGAGGGCCCAGGGTCTCAAACTCCAGAGTTAAAACTGAAACCAGAGCCCCAGAAAGGGTATATCTACACTGCGGTGCTATTTCAGGATACTTCTGGTCTTATACTTCCAATACTATTCCGTGTCTTTTGAACAAGCTGGTTATTTCAAAATATAACAGGCTCACTATTCCAACATCCCTATATGTAAGGGGACTGTTAGCTCCTTACTAAAACTCTGTGGGAGTTTTTGGTTTGCCAGCTCCCAGTATCAAAAGGGGAAGGGTCCATGAGAAATCAGGGCCCTGAGACTGACAGACCCCAGAGACAATGGAAAACAGCCAACACTCCAGCTCGGCCTGATTGACAGGTTGGACAGGCCAGTGAGGAAAGTGAGAGGCCAGGCCCTGTCCTCCCTGTGAGCTGGGATTTTTCTGGGTCTCTTTGAGCAAGGAGAGAGCTGAGAAACAGCTAAGGGAAGCAAGCTGTGTGGAGAAGCAGTCCTGCAGCAACAGAGCCAGGCACATACAGCCCAAGGAGTGCAAGCCGTGCTGAGGGGCAGTTTTGCAGCAACAGAGCCAGGCACATACAGCCCAAGGAGTGCAAGCCGTGCTGAGGGGCAGTTTTGCAGCAACAGAGCCAGGCACATACAGCCCAAGGAGTGCAAGCTGTGCTGAGGGGCAGTTTTGTAGCAACAGAGCCAGGCACATACAGCCCAAGGAGTGCAAGCCGTGCTGAGGGGCAGTTTTGCGGCAACAGAGCCAGGCACACACAGTCCAAGGAGCGCAGACCCTGTGTTGAGCAGCAGACTGGCAGTGCTCAGAGAGCCAAAAGGGACAGAGAAGCAACGCAAGGAGCTGGAGACTGGCAAAGCAGCACAGCCTGCAGCTGGGTGTGGTGAGCAGCTGGGACCAGCAAAGTGCGGGGAGAGGCTCTGGGCAGGGAGATATCACCAGCCAAGAGGCCCAGCAGGCCAGACTGGGAGAGGGGTCCGGCCACTTAGAGCGTTAGGCTGTGTGGTCACTGCCAGAGCAAGCGTGTCCAGCCTGCAGCCCCCCTGCAGCACATCCAGGGCCTCTAAGGGGCCTATAAGGAAGAGACTGTGAACTGTCCTTACACTCTGCAGGCTGCTGTTTTGATGTCCCTGTGCTACAGAGCAGGGCTGTGTGTTCTCATTTAACCATTCTCATTTTTTCTTATTCTTTTCTCTTTAATCAGTTGGGCTACGTCTACACTGGCCCCTTTTCCGGAAGGGGCATGTTAATTTCAGAAGCCGTAATAGGGAAATCCGCGGGGGATTTAAATATCCCCCGCGGCATTTAAATAAAAATGTCCGCCGCTTTTTTCCGGCTTTTAAAAAAGCCTGAAAAGAGCGTCTACACTGGCCCCGATCCTCCGGAAAAAAAGCCCTTTTCCGGAGGATCTTATTCCTACTTTGAAGTAAGATCCTCCGGAAAAGGGCTTTTTTTCCGGAGGATCAGGGCCAGTGTAGACGCTCTTTTCCGGCTTTTTTAAAAGCCGGAAAAAAGCGGCGGACATTTTTATTTAAATGCCGCGGGGGATATTTAAATCCCCCGCGGATTTCCCTACTACGGCTTCTGAAATTAACATGCCCCTTCTGGAAAAGGGGCCAGTGTAGACGTAGCCTTGATGTTTAAAACATTGTATTTGCTTTGAACCTTATGAAATGATCACTGGGCCAAGAAGGCCTGCAGTGTAAAGAGAGCACCTCGGAGTGGGGACACCCTAACTCCTGCCCCTAGTGACTACAAGGTCGGGGATTAAGCCCCAGGAAACCTGGGCCCAGCCTTGTTGGGGTTTCGAGGACTCTGCTGCTCAGGAGAGTGGAGGGGGAGCCCTCAGGATCAGGGAAGCCGTGGAGTAAAGGAAGTGGGAGCGGGGACTCAGATCCTTTCACTGGTCCATTTCACCGGGGTGGTATGGAAGCCAGGAAAGTTCCCCACAATAGCGGGACCATTCCCCCGCTTACATATAAACCTTGTTCCATGAAAATTAAGGGACGTTTCAGAATAGCGGTTTATTTCAAAATTTGGCGCTGTGTAGACAGTGCCCAATTACGAAATGAACTCAAAATAAACTACGCAATTTACGTAGCTCAAATTGCGTAGCTTATTTCGTGCTAAGGGTTCAGTGTAGATGTACCCTAACAGTCCTATTTTGTAAAAATTCACTTCATGTATTTCAGGAACAGACTAGATTCTGCCTTAAAAAACGTGCTTGGGAATTCTTTCAGCATAAGCATCACTGATTCCATAGTCTATCTAATCAGAGATATACATCAGTGATATATAGGCGGAAAGCATTTGTAAAAATGTATGGGTCAGAGTTAAGGTTAAGTATAATTTATATTACAGCCACTTAATATTTAACTAAAGATTTAAAGCTAGGTATTTAGAAGATCAGGTTATGCACCCAGAGAACCAAATTGCTGAAGTTTCATTTATGCATAGACTTATATAGATAGCCTCCATCACCACACCATATAGCCTCCATCACCACACCATATCTGAGCACCTCATAGACATTAATGTTTTAGCCTTGCAGAACTTCTAAGAGGTAGGAAAGTGATGTCCATTCTGTTTTCTAGATGGGGAAACTGAAGCACTGAGTGATGAAAGTGACTTGCCGTAGGTCATACGGGACAATGAATTTGAACCCCAGACCAGTTCTTTCACCCCAAGACCACCTTGCCTGCCAGGGAGAAGACTTGCTCAGCACAGGGCTGGCTGGGGTGACAAAGAACAACCAGGAGTCCTGTGGCACCTTAAAGACTAAGAGATTTATTTGGACATAAGCTTTTGTGAGCCCACTCCATGTCCCTGACGTACCCACAAAAGCTTATGCCCAAATAAATCTGTCAGTCCTTAAGGTGCCACAGGATTCCACATTGTTCTTGAAGATACAGACTAATACAGTGACCCCTCTGATGTTTTAGTAAAAACTAGGGCTGTCAATTAACGAGCGGTAATGCCTGCGATTAACGCAGGGCAGAATTAACAGGTTAATTTTTTTTAATGCACGTTAATAATAGGCATATCCACGGCACTGCCCCTTTGAAACCACTGTGGTGGTGTTTCAAAGGGGCAGCGCTGCATGGAGCCCGGGGTCAGCTGGGGACTCCAGCTGATCCTGGGCTCCCACGGCTCTGCCCCTTTGAAACACCATGACAGCATTTCAAAGGGGCAGAGCTGCACTGAGCCCGGGGTCAGCTGGAGTCTTATTATTGTTGATTAATCATGCGATTAATCACAATTAATTTTTTTAATCATGTGATTAATCATGATTTTTTTTTGATCGCTTGACAGCCCTAGTAAAAATACTCTAAAAAGGTCAGGTACTGTCCTGGGAATCAAAGCCATGAAAAACCATCCCATCTTAATTACTAACATTATTAGGCTGCGTATTTCTTGGGAAATGCAGAGACAAGTTGAAATTAGCAAGGCCGTTCTGGGCCATTTTCGGGAAATAGCCAGATTGCCATTCCATTTGCTACAGATGTTCTGGGTTTATTTATTAACTAGAGAGGCCCAGCTGGAGCTAGGAATACTCTGAGCTCTGAGGGACACGATCGCTGGGGGGAGAAGCAAGAGGGAATCCCAGGAAGCAGCTGTTTGAGATGTCATCTCTCAGGGTTTTTCTCCCTCTCTCAGTGGAGACTGAGGCCCGGCTACAGTATAACAAAGTCAGAGTTCAGCAAGAATAGCTGGGGAACCCAAAAGGAAAAGCAGGCTGGAGAATCTGCTTCTTCCCCCACTCCTATGGAAATTTTTGACACCCCCCCCCCCCCCCCCCCAAAAAAAGTGGTTTTGTAAGAAAAAAGTAACATTTCCCTCAGGTTTGTGTCTAAGATCCCCAAACGATATGCATGGGTCAGAGTTAAGAGAAAATATCACTTAATATTTAACGAAGGCTTGAAAGCTATTTAGAAGCCTCTTCTTATTTTTTGGCAACCAAACCACTTTCAGAATCTTGGATTTTGTGAGGAATCCCTCACGAAGATAGACATTTCCTGCAGAAAAGTCTGTTTTGATAAAATGCATTCCATTAAAAAAACATTCAGAACAGCAATTTCCGCCCGCTAACCCCAAGAGAATTTTTTAAAGTACGCATTAGAAATCAATACTGCCAACAATGTTCCCTCTAATTTTTTTCAGCCAAGTGTAGAATAAATTTTGTTATGTGCACCCAGGCATGTGTGGGTGTGCCCCGCCAATAGAAACATATGCTGCCAGCTGTTGCCAGCTGTGGTTGCTCTGCTAATCTGCTGGGCGGCATACGAATCTCTCCTACGTGGTTCCCTAAATGCTCAGCTTACTGTGAACACTCACAACTGCCTCTTGGCAGCACAAAGCAGAGCCCGGGGTCAGCTGGGGACTCTACCTTTTTATAGCACCTTCTCTCTGGAAGCCTCTGAAAGTCCTGTATGTATTTTGTTCGTATTTTCTTCAATCATCAGTGAAATGCAGCCACCTCTTTGGAGGACTGGGACAGCTAACTAACAGGACACAGCAACACAGCATTCAGGACTGGAACTGAAGAAGAGAGGCTGTGTATAATAGACAGTTGAATCTGAACTAAATACCCCTTAACTCTCCTGTGGGGAGTGGGTTAGAAATAGAAACCATAGGGCTGGAAGTGCTACATAGTCCTGTATTTTGTTTCAGCTACACCAGACTAACACGGCTACATTTCTATCACTGTCAGAGAGGTTTCCCATTGGTGTTACCAGCGGCTAGTGTTTGGGAAACTTCGCCACATATTCTCCTCCTGCCCTGCGCCCCCATGTAGGAAGAACCAAGCCAAAGGAACCTAGCAGAGCCCATAGGCACATTGAAGGCCCACCGCCAAGGGGGAGAGGGCAGGGAGATGCACAATCACCTTGTGAATAACTGTGTTGAGCAGCGTTGCATTTTGGAGACTCACATAAGCAGAGCTTGGAAGAGCAACCAACATTTTCCTCCCCCACCTAATTCCTGCCTTTGGGGGCAGAGGATGAGCTCGGGGTGCACCTAACAGAGCGATGAAACAGTTATTGGAGCAATCAGAGGAGAGAAGGTGCATTTGACACCCCCCCCCCCACAGGGTGACTGTTCCCACGTTCATTGATGCATTAAAATAGCATTTAACGAATACAATGAAATAGCTCTCATTACAAACCCCACTGCCTTCTGGGTGGTAAGACCCACACCTATTATTATCCACATCTCTGGAGGGCTTGTTTGCAGGAATACAAGTAAGTCTCTGGTGAGCAGCCCACGCCAGCTATCCTTGAAATCCCGGGCGTGCTGTTGTTCCTTGAATTGCTTCCTGGTTAGTTACCCCGCTGATCTTCACTCCATCTTTCCAAAGGGATTTACAAATTAGTAATGACAGGGTGGGGAGTGTGGTCGTGAACAGGCAGCGACTTAATGGTCCAGACGGGTTCACGACAAGGTACGGTAGATCTGATTTAAGCATTCGGGGGAGAGAGCTTAACGGCAGCATCTGATTATCACTGTCTTTACTTGGTCTGCCAGCTGAACTAACTGAAAGCACAGAGGTCACATTGTATAACATCCCCCTCTCTCTGGGCCTCCCAGCCAGCACCCTACTATTTCTGCTCTTTTGTTCTTAACCCAGCTCGCAATCTGGCACGTGGGAAAGAGCCATCAGGGCAGTGGAGTGATTCATTTCACTCAACCCCGGGGAGACTCAGCTGTTGACTTTTGCAGCGGATGCAACAGAGGAGGAATTTTTGTGCCCGTAAGTCATTGGTGGAGGGAGCAGAGGGGAGGGAGGGAAAGGGGTGGGCTGGTTGTTTTCAACCAACTGATTTTGGCACCAGAAGTTTCTCAATGGATGGATCCCAGGTCCTGATGCTGTGTTACGACAGCTTCGCATCACTGGTGGCAGAGGTAATGCGTGTTCCCGGTTATGTTGGCAATGCGGAGCTGCTGCAGTAGCTCATACACCAACCTCCCACTCTCCCCCATCTATGCAGGGAGTGGTTAGGAGAAAGAGACAGCTCATGTTCTCTCATGCACCAGCAATCCCCAGCTGCCAGAATGGCTCCTCATTGCCGTAGGCAGCCACTGTGATTTAGAGCCGTCCTGAGGCTGCTCTATTTTACCCTGCAGATAGGAGAAGCATCTTTCGCCCTCTACACCTGAGCTGTGCCGAGCACTCGGATGCAACTCACAATCTGATCTACAACCACCACAGCCCACATCCTGAGCAACTAGTTCCCCGTGGATATCAATGACTGTTGCAGGAACGCTGCCCCTCTCAGGATTTGACTCTGTTGTATTTTCGGGATGTAAATGTTTTCTGGACAGAGTAACAGGCGTTTCCCTGAAAACCAGTGTCTGCTCATTATCCGGGATGGAAGAGGGTAGGCCAAATGCCACACATTCATTGCTTGCTCTGGATTTGTGCCTACTGACGCCACAGGAGAGTTTGGCCCAGAGGGGCAGAATTAATGGGTGCACTCGATTGCAGTTAATTTTAGTAAGAGGTCTGTTCTTTGTCACTTTCACATCTTGGTCTCTATTGCTCCTTACAACGGTGGCTTTAAAAAAAACCCACATTTCTCAAATTCAAGTCTGTCCACTTTATTTAATGAAAGTGTGGGTGTGTTTTAAAGGCAGTTCTGTTTCATTTTTGCTGTCTCTGTTTTAACGCCATACTCATCAATAATGAATTTACTGAAAAGCAAAAATCCATGTATCCCACTATTGTACTTTATTTTTTTCAGACACCCGATAAAGATTTTTTTCTTCTTTCAATTGGGGCTTTTGTATTTTAATGCATTTCCTCTAATTAATTGTGTCTCTCACAAAAAAACAAAACAAGAAACAGTGACACACTGAAGCTGGGACTACCAGTAATGAAAACTTCAATTTAGAAAAGTGGTTTTCTAATCATTCTGGTTTAAATATAAGGGCTGCTTGCCGTGCCAAGGAAAAAAAACAGCCCAAATGCAGCATCTAGATTTTTCAATTAACTTCCTGCTTTTTTATGCCGTTCCACACTTGGTTGGACTAGGCTACAGAGACTGACAAGCGCATGAGAGCAGTTTTCAAGTAGCTATTAGGGTGTTAACAAGGAGGAAGGAGAAAAATTGTTCTCTCTGGTTTCTGAGGATAGGACAAGAATCAATGGGCTTACATTGCAGCAACGGATGTTTAGACTGAACATTAGGACAAGCTTCCTACCTGTCAGGATGGTTAAACACTGGAATATATTGCCTAGAGGGGTTGTGGAATCTCCATCACTGGAGATTTTTCAAGAACAAGCTCGACTATGATTCTAAGTGACTCTTATTCGCTGGACAGAGGAAGAGACAGAGACACTGGAATCAGGAAGGGAGCCATTGTTTTTGAAAGTCCGTGAGCTTTCCTCCAATTTTTTACCTGTCATAAGGAGGGCCAGTCTTCAGTAGAAGTGATGTTACAGGAGGCAGGGCCATGCTCCAGGTGCCAGTGGTCCGGTGTTCCCTGTAAGCTCAGCGCTTGGGCGACACCCCCAGGAGAGATTCAAATGCCACCCTGCTGATTAGCAGAGTGCCCACAGAGGACAGCCTGTGCTTCTACTGTTGGTGCACATCTGCACAGGCCTGGGTGCACATAACACAATTTATTCTGCACATGGGTGGAAAAAATTAGAGGGACCACTGCAATGGTCCTCTCCTTCCACTTTTAGGGAGCTTCCTCCACTCCCAGGAGGTGCCTGGCAGCAGCGGACATGATCCCTTTCCCAATCCACTACTCTGGAGCAACCCACTTAGCCTCTCTATGCCTCAGTTTCCCCAGCCATAGGATGGAGGCAACAACACGTGCCCACCTTGATACAGATTCCCCACACTTGCTGAGCTCCCTTCAGTCAAGCACAGCTGGCATGCTAAAATACCGAGGTGAGAAGGCATCCTTACCTGTCGACGCTGATGACACACAATGTCATGATGGAAGCGGTGCAGCACATAACATCCATGGCAATGAACACGTTGCAAAACACCTTCCCGAACAGCCACTCCCCTCCCACCAGATCCGTAATGATCACGAAGGGCATGACCGCAAAGGCCACGGAGAGGTCGGCAGCGGCCAAGGAAATCACCAGGTAGTTGGAGGGCTGCCGCAGCTTCTTGACAATACACACAGAGATGATGACCAAGCTGTTGCCGGCGATGGTCATCAAGGTGATGATGGAGAGCACCGTCCCGATCACAATTTTCTCAGTGTCTCCATAAAGCAGAATCTCCTCCCCGCAGTCTGTGGAGTTGGTGAGGTTGGAGGACAGCAGGTCTGGCTCAGCTGGAGCCGAGGGTCCCTCAGTCATGGGTGGATCTGGGAGTGACTTCGGAGTGGGATACTCGTGCTCTGTAGTCTCCACGAAGAGAGGACGATGCTCCATCCACTGATTGGGGATGACCCTCAGCATCGTACGGTTGGCTCATTGCAAGGAGGAGCGATCGAAATCTTCTCCCACTGCTCTCACGGGCGACACCTACAATTGCACAGAGTTTTATCCCACCTGGGCTTTATTTTTCCAAAGCGCTCCTTTGCCTTTCAATCTGTAAGGCGAGCGATTACTTATTAGTGGCCTGCAAGGAGACTTAGGAGCCTAAGTCACTGCATTGCTTCTGGAAAGTCTGCAAGCCAGTCGGCAGGAGGGGGGGTTAACAATGCTAACCTAACCCGCATAACCTAACAATGCTAACCTAACTGGCATACCGAGACACCTTTGCCATCTACTGTGCGAAGGCTGCATGGTTGTTAACATCTTATTCCACAGGTCAGATCAAGGCATGGCATTGGACTGTCTTGCGCACACACACACACACGCAAACACACACACACACACACACACACTCAGTCCTATGCACACACAACACAGTCCTATGCTCCCCCCACAAAGTCCTATGCCATACACACACAGTCCTACACCACACACACACACACACACACACACACAGAGTCCTACGACACGCACACACACAAAGTCCTACATCACACACACACACCAAGTCCTATGCCACACACACACACAAAGTCCTATGACACGCACACACACCAAGTCCTATGCCCCACCTACACCACACACCACACACACAAAGTCCTATGCCCCTCCCACACACACCACACACACTCACACACACACACACAAAGTCCTATGCCCCTCCCACACACACCACACACAGTCCTACACCACACACTCACACACACACACACACAGTCCTATGCCCCACACACACACCACACACGCAGTCCTACACCACACACGAGTCCTATGCCCCCCCACACAGTCCTACACCACACACACTCACACTCACACACACACACACACACACAAAGTCCTTTGCCCCACACACACAGTCCTACACCACACACACTCACACTCAAAGTCCTATGCCCCCCACACACCACACACACAGTCCTACACCACACACACAAAGTCCTATGCCCCACACACAACACACACAGTCCTACACCACACACACACACAAAGTCCTACACCACACACACCACACACACAGTCCTACACCACACACACAAAGTCCTATGCCCAACACACAACACACACAGTCCTACACCACACACACACACACAGTCCTACACCACACACACTCACACACAAAGTCCTATGCCCCCCACACACCACACACACAGTTCTACACCACACACACAAAGTCCTATGCCCCACACACAACACACACAGTCCTACACCACACACACACAAAGTCCCACGCTCGCTGAGGCGAACCCACCGCTCTTGGCACCAGCTGGCGCTCGCGTTCTGACTTTCTCTCCTCTCGCCCCGGCAGGGTCCCCGCTGGCTGCGGGGCGAAGCCGTTTGCAAACTCTCCGCTCCGCAGAGAATCAGCCCCAGCTGCAAAGAGCCCCCTCTCCCCGGAGCCCAGCCCCCCCAGCGATACCTGTGTGCAGGGAGAGGAGCCGGCCGGCGCTGCCCCTGCTGCGCCCTCCTGCCATGGGCATCTTCTCGGGCTCAGCGCCGCTGCCACCAGCCCCCCAGAGCGCAGCCCCTCCTCCCTGCCTGCGCCCCTCCCCGTGCTCTCCGGCCCCGGAGCGGCAGCCTCCAGCTCGCCTACTGCTGGGCACACGCGCGCCCCAGCCTCCCAGAGCCGGCGGGGGGGGGGGGGGGTGTAATTTCACGCCCCTGTCTTGCAGCCGCAGCACACCAAAGCACGCCCCCTTCTGGCTGGGGTGGGGTCTAACATCCCCCCCCCCCCTGCTCCGGGCACCCAGCAGGGGAACTCATTTGGCAGGGAGGGGGATCTTGCAAAAGCTCCCAGCGCCCTGAGGGCCGCACCCCCTTCTCCCCATCAGTCCTCCTTAACCAGCCACCAGAAAGCCAAGGCACGTGCTTCTGCACGCGGCAAGGGCCTGGGGGAGCAGGGAGGATCTGAAGGGGGTGGGGGGGGGCTGATCAGCTGGGAGTTCAGCTGTGGCGAGGGAGAGACAACCCTGGCAGGCGGCTGACGGTACCTAACGCTGCTTTCTAGCCCCTTCTTGCCCCCCAAGCCTGCAAGGGTGGGGGAGAGGTTGCCAGGAGGAGGGGGGAGGAAAGGGGGGAGAGGGTGCAAGGAGGAAATAAAGGAAGAGGAGCTTTAGCGCTGCAAGGAAGAAGCCCTTGTCACAGCTGCCCGGGGAGCACAGTCTGCATGAAGCATTGACCAATTTCTGCCACTCACAGCCATCTCCTGAGAAGCCAGGCAGGAGGCTCAGAGCACAGCCTGCTGGATAAGCGCTGGGCCAGGAAAGAAAGATACAGAAGGGTGTGTGTGTGGGGGGGGGGGGGGGTTAAACCCCACAGTTCCACTAAGAGAACAGACTGGTGCTCAGAGCGACAGCACTAGCTGCACAGTGGAAGCCAACCCGGACCGCACGGAAGCCAAGAGACGTAAATGAAAAATAATTTCACGCAGCTGGCCTTGGCATGGCCCCATTTCTGGGAGCGCTTGATATCTCCGCTCTGAGTGACACAGCCTCGCTCGCGGGTGGTGCAGATTAAAACCGGGGTGGCCTGTTGCAGGTTTGTTTGACTGTTGGACTCCGTGTGTTCTGTGAGCATTCAGGCCTGTGATTTGGGTCATGCACATTTTTAGTCCACTTTGTGGCAGAAGGATGCGGGTGGCGGGAAAGGTCACAACAGGTGTGTGTGTAGGGGGGCAAAGAGCGAGCCTACCCCAGCAGCCACTCATGTCCTTCACCCCTTGGCCTGGCTCCTTACTCCGAGCATCAGACCCAGTGTAATAAATGGCAGCACCACTCCGATTTAGCATGTCTGCCTATCCATCTCCGGCTATGGAAGGCCAAAGTGGTGTTGTGACCCAGGTGCTAGCTTGCAATGCTTAGAACAGGGCTGCGGATTTTATTAAAGTTCATGCTTACCCTGAAAACATGACCTGTGCACCAAAATCACATAGGAAGGAAAAATCAAATGCATGATGGCAGAAGGGGGAAGAAATGCGTAGGTAGGCGGTAGTACTGCTAAGGGTCAGGGACTTATAGTGGACCATAGATTGAATGAGAGCCAACAAAATGTGATGCTGCTGTTCTTGTTACCCTCATAATAATACCTAGCTCTTATGCAGCACTTTTCATCGGTTGATCTCAAAGCGCCTTGCAACGGGCGTCAGTGTCATTGTGCCCATTTTACAGATGGGAAAACTGAGGCACAGGTCTTGCCCAAGATCACCCAGCAGGGCCGCAGAAGAGCTGGGCCTCCCCTTCCCATTCCTTCCAAGTCTGTTACACCCAGTCATGACATCTTGTCTTAATTTAGGCTCCCCTCCTGTGGCCAGACCCATGGGGACTGGCCCAATGGCTCTCTGGAACCCTGTTGGCCTCCAGATGGAATTTAAGGTGTTGCTATTTGACCTCTACAGGTCCTAAAAGAGCCTGAGGCCCTCCTGCTTAAAGAGATGTCTTCCTGCCCATGCCATGCTGCCCCAGCCGAGGGACCAGAGCTGGCACTCTCCTGCCATAGCAGAGCAACGGAGGCTGGATAGTCTCAGGGATATAAGTCATTTTACACACTGGTCTGAAATAGCCCAACCGTGCCGACCTCCGTGGCATGCAGCCCTTGCGTGTGAGCAGCAGGGCTGAGAGAGGTGGGGCTGGGCTTACCCATAGGAATGTGAAGGCTTTTAATTGTTTGACTGCCTGTGTGCTGTATGACGAGGCGGGGGAAGGTGCTGCTGGTTTGGTTCTGTAATAAGAACAGGGGAAGATAGGGATGTAAAGAGTTAACCGGTTAGCTGGTAAGCATCAGCCTTACTGGCATGCTTACCTGGTCACCAGTTAACTAGGCCCGGCCCGGCCTGCCAGAGCAGCCCCCCAGCCACGACACAGCACGGCAAGTCCTGTCCGGCCCACCCGGAGCAGCCCCCTGCCCATGGCACGATGTGCGGGGCTGCTTCCAGGTTAACCAGTAACACATAGCCTTTAACCAGTTAACTTTTTAACTGTCAGTATGCATCCCTGGAGGCGGAAGAGCCTGCGGTAGGCACTTTAAACCTCAATAAGCAGAGCAAATAACTCAGTCAAGTGGATCCAGATCGGATTTATCCACCTTCCCTTTCTGCCAGACTTTTCACGTGCCTTTGGACTGTGCCTGTGATCGCTACCTTACTTTACCCCGGGAAGGAGTCAGAGCATGGGGAATGCAGCTGTAATGTTACTCTTTTTCCGCTCGAACACAGCACCCTTGAGCTGTGGCTGCAGCTTATTGCCCTTCCCCCCATCCCACGTGGTTATGTGTTGAGGATCTGATGCATTTTCCCCAGAAATAAGCCGGCGTCTTATTTTTAGGAACACAGGACTGGAAAGGGCATCAGAAGTGCAGACCACAGCTATCTCCCAGGCAACCCCCCTCGTGCCATTCATAAACTTGTGACGCTCCCTCTTAAAACTCCGTGGGCCCGCCCCCCACACGCCCGTTCACCGCAGTGGGAGTTTTGCCTTGGCCAGAAAGGTCACTTTGGACCGTAATGAATCCCACAGCACTTTGCCAGCACGCTGGTCCCATTTGTGTACAGTTGGCTAAACTGAGTACAACCCACCGTGCGTCTATACTACACGTGGTACAGTGGCCGCACCACCGCTGTGCTGTCCCTTGTCACAGCAATGGAAGGGATTTTCATCACTGTAAGAAATCCCCTCACCCAGCCAAGCGGTTGCTAGGTTGTTGGAAAAATACTTCCATCAGCCTGGCGGTGTTTATACCAGGGTTTCTTGGGGGTGCCAGTTTTCCTCTCCTGGCAAGGTAGCCAGCTCCTCTTATGTTTCAGTTGTACATCACCTATAGGCCAGGCCTCATTTGCACTGTACACATACAATCAAAAAGCGGCGCTTGGCTAGGTGAAATGCAGCCATCTCTGGAGCTATGTAACAGCTCCTGGCAAAGCCACCCAGGCAGTTCAGGGCAGAGGTGGACGATCACCAGGGGGAACTCTTTACTACATGCTTGGTGTGTTCGAGCGGTTCAACAGCGCAGAGGTCAACAGCGTTCATGCTGCATTAGCCACACGCTCACAGACCTTCACCAACATACACCGGGGCGGCATAGAAACACCTCCTTCCTATTTATTCCCTGCCCAAAGAGAGCAGTTGGGGGATGGAGTGTTTATTTTAGTTGCATCCTGCTCTGGAAGGGGAAGTTCCCTGCGATACAGTGAACCCTGGATCCTAGTGAAGCTACAGCTGGAAGGATCTTTTAGCCTGGTGAGCAGGGCAATAGCCAGATCTTCTGACACCAATTCTGGACACCAAGGCAGAATGGTCAGCAGCTGATCCCCTCCCTCACCCCCAGCAGTTCCTGCATGGACACAGTCTGCCTGACACTGGTGCCCAGGGACTTGCCAGCTGTGCTACTGGGCGCGCTCTTCTGGCAGGGCCGGGGATTCCACATGCTCGCCCGGTAGGATTGCCGACTGTCCAATCATACAAACCCACATACCTTTGTCCGGCCCCTGCCCCGCCCCTTCCCTTAGGCCACGCCCCTGTCCCACCTGTTCTCTGAGGTCTCTCCCTCCACTCGCTCCATCCCGCCTCCTGCCATTGCTCACTATTACCAGGCTGGAGGGGTGAGGAATGGGGCTCCGGGAAGGAGTTTGAGTACAGGATTGTGGGCTTTGGGAGGGAGCCTGGGTGCGGTTGCTGGGCTAGGGCAGAGGATTAGGGTGCAAGAGGGGTGGGGAGGCGTTTATCTCAGGCAGCTCCTGAAGGCAGCTGGCACACCCCTCTGGCAGCAGCTCCTAGGCAGGGGGGGCCAGAGTCTCCATGTACGGCTGCCCACAGGCACCACCTCCACAGCCCTCATTGGCTGAATTTCCCTAACAATGGGAGCTGAGGCACGGTTTCCTGAGGGGGGCATGGAGCCTGGGGCAACCCCCCCCCCCCAAATGCCCCAGGTGCAGGGTCCATGGCAACCCCCCCAGCCACAGACCCCTCCCCAAAACTCCACCCTTGCTCCATTCCTGCCTTGTCCCCTTACCTCCTCCCCCGAGCAACGCAGCCCAGGGGATAACGGCTGCAGGGTTCACCTCCCCGCCACTCACCCCACGGGTGGTGGGAGCTGGAGCAAGAGCAGCCTGGCAGGCTGCAGCATCCTGCCATGCCACCCACCCAGCCCACTGGGCCTCGCTTCTCCGTGGGCAGCAAGAACACGTTCTGCTTTGGGAAGCCGCATGCAACAGGCCGGGAACGACCGGCCAGGTGGAGCAGAGCAGGCTGCCTGCTGCTCTGGATCTTGCCACCCACATGGTGAGTGGGGGCCAGGTGATGCCTGCTGCCGCCATGACAGGCCCCTGTAATTCCCCGGTCTCTCCCAGCCACAGGATGGTTGGGGCGGCCGCCAGAGGCTCCCAAAAACACAGGCCTTGGGGCGGCCACCTATGGATGGGACAGCTCTGAGCTGTGTCGTCAGCACTTGGGGTGGGGGTAGCGCGCAGAGACCCACGCCTCAGGGACATGCCGGCTACTTCTGGGAGCAGCACGGAGCGAGGGCAGGCAGGAAGGCTACCTTAGCCCCCTCCCCCCGGCCTTTTAAAATTGCCCAGGCCTCTGGGCAGTTGCCCCCTTTACCTCCCAGCCATCCCTGTTGGCCAGTGTGGTACTCTCTTTGGTTGTACAGGGCTTGTTTCAGCAAGGCAAGGTGGGCGAGGTGCCAGCTTTGATTGGCTCAACTCCTGATGGGCGGAGAGAGAATTTTGTCTCTCTCTAATATCCTGAGACCAGCACACCTATAACGGCTGTGCGAACAGCAATGATGAGCATCTAATTTTGATTCAGCCAAGCAAGTGCAAACATCGTAATGACGGCCGGGGGACCTCACGCTAGCCACACGCTTAACTGCTTTGCTGAGTGAGGCTGGACTGAAGCATTAAGTGTTTTGCTGAACCAGGCCCCCGAGACAGGCCCCCGAGACACCACACCAGGTTTTTTAATCACTCTAGTTCCTTTGCTTCCAGTGTGGCTTCTGATAGATTAGTTTAGTGCAGACTCTGCGCTGAACACACACGGGCCCTGCTCCGGAAGGGCTCCCACCAAAGGACCTGTCTACACGTCTCCATTAATCCAGAATAAGGCAGCGCGTGAATTAAAGATGATTAATTATTCCTGATTAATGTCACGCGTGGACGGCCTTGTTCCCAAACAAGAGTGCCTGCCTCATTTTGCAGTGGTTGAAACCACCGTGGCTTAAACTAGTTCAGAATAAAACGTTCTTAATTTGGAACTACAGCCTCCATCCATGGAGTCAGTGAGGAATAATGCCCCATGTAGACAAGCCCTAAGACAGAGGAAGAAGGGGCCAATGGTTAGGGCACTAGCCTAGAGCTTTGGAAACCTCAGTTCATCTCTCTTCCACCCAGGACTTTCTTTGTGACCTTGTGCAAGTCACTCTGTGCCTCAGTTCCCTATAAAATCTCACAGGGGATGGGGCTAGGGCAGGGGAATAATTTTCACAAGAGAGGGGCCACTTAACGAATTTTGGTACGTGCTCACAGGCCAGCTCCACCCCCTACAAAGGGGAGGAGCCTGGAATGGAAGGGGCGTGACTGGGGCCTGTCAGGGGCTGAAGGCTTTGAATTAAAACCATAGCAAAGAACTCTCAGCTCCTGGTCCCACCGCTGCCATGTTGCCTAGCAGCCATGTGGAGTTGCTGTGACTATTTAAAGGGCGCACAGCTCCGGCCCCTGCCGGGGTGGTGGTGGGATCAGGAGCCAGGAGCCAGGAGCCATTTGAATAGGATCCTCGTGCCTGAGCAACCACCTGGAAATTTGGTGGCACAGATAGCAGATTATAAATGGAAAGCGGCCAGATGCCATCCGCAGGCCGGATCAAAGTGTTAGGAGGGCCGCATCTGGCCCAGCCCTGGGTTAGAGCCAATGATTACAAGGTACCGAGATACTTTGGTGATGGCTGTTCTAGAATTACCGAAGACGGAGACACAACGGGCTGAAGGGGGTAGTTTCTTTTGAATGCTGCTTGGGATCCCTAATAATAATACGTTTCTTATTTCAATTCCTGCAGATGCTAGAGGCCGTCCACCCACAGGACTGCTGTCCCTGCCCTCAAAGGCCCACAGTCCAAGGGAACAAGGACAAAACATACGGTCAGAAAACTACGAAATGAATTGCGGGTAGAGAAACGGAGAGAGGATGGTGGCCTGGGATGAAAGGTCTCAGAAGAGTGGCCGTGTTAACGTGCCACAGGATTACTCATTGTTTTTAAAGTTACAGACTAACAAATATACAGCATCAGGGGCTGTCGTGGGCAAAACCCACTTCCTCAGATGAGCTTGCGTGGAGGACCGCTTGGCCAAGCTGCCGAGAGAGGCTGGTTTGGACCAAGTGTTAGCATAGCTTCTGGTGCAATGGTCCTGTGAGCTCCACTGGCCCCACCAGAACTTGAATAATGAGAGCAGAGGACAGAAGCAAACTGAGCATCAAGGTCGGTATCAGTGACAGGGGGAAGGACTTGAGGTGCGGGGGTGCGACGCAACCGCATAAGAGTCCCCTCTCTGAACTGTTGGCAGTGGCTGAGGGGTGAAGGCTGAGAATTTTTAGCAGGATGCTGTGCTCAGGCCAGAGGAGAGATGCAGAGAGGGGTTGGGACGTGGCCAGATGGACAGGCGAGGACGATAACGTTGACAGCCGCTCTTTGGATGGGCTGCGGAGGAGCCAGTTTGGGCTGACGACAGCGGAAAAGAAAAACAGTGCTGGAGAAATGGCCCACAGAAAGGAGGCTGCGTTCTGCATGGGATGCTGCTGCCCCAAAAGGCCAACGTGTGACCCAGGATACAATCCAGTGTCAAACGAGCAAAGGCGCTCTTCCACTCACGGCCGCCTAGCAAGGATGCAATTCGAGTGCGGCGCTCCGCCGTGGGCAGCCAGAGAGTAGCCTGACAAACGAGGGAGGATCCGGAGACGAGAGAGAGAAATTAGCAAGAGTCCAGAAAATACAACCTGCCAGGGGAAGTGAGTAAGAACTGAGCATGCAGAGTGAGGAGAAAACCAGTGGAGAGGGATATGGGATGCTCTCCAGCAGGCGTGCTACAAAGCCCTTGTCATCCTGCAAGATGCTCAAAACAGGCTGCAGAGGCAGCAGAGAAACGGGAGGAAACGTTTTATGGACCACGCTCAGCTTTCAGTTACTCCCAGGCCCGAGCAAAGACGAGGAATAACAAAGAGTCATGGCTCAAGGGACAGACCCAGCTCCGCAGGACGTATTTGGGCATCTAATTCCCACCCATTGCAATGGGGGTTCGGTTCCAGACCATCTGCGAAGTGGTAGGCCACAGTGTATTCAATCACCCTATTATAGCCATAGAGAAGGCAAGTCCAAGTCATTCTGTCATCCTGAGCTTTAAGGGTTTAAGTCCATGAAAACATTTCCTGGACATCCACATAAGAACATAAGAACGGCTGTACTGGGTCACACCAAAGATCCATCTAGCCCAGTAGCCTGTCTGCCGACGGTGGCCAGCACCAGGTGCCCCACAGGGGGTGGACCGAAGACAACAATCAAGCGATTTGTCTCGTGCTATCCATCTCCAGCTTCTGACAAACAGAGGCCAGGGACACCATTCCTACCCCCCGGCTAATAGCCTTTTATGGCCCTAACCTCCATGAATTTATCTAGCTACACTTTAAACTCTGTTATAGTTCTAGCCTTCACAGCCTCCTCTGGCAAGGAGTTCCACAGGTTGACTATGTGCTGTGTGAAGAAGAATTTTCGCTTATTAGTTTTAAACCTGCTACCCATTAATTTCGTTTGGTGCCCTCTAGTCCTTATATTATGGGAACTAATGAAGAACTTGTCTCCACACCACTCATGATTTTATAGACCTCTATCATATCTCCCTTCAGTCTCCTCTTTTCCAGACTGAAAAGTCCCAGTCACTTTAGCCTCTCTTCATATGGATCCATTCCAAACCCCCAATTATGTTATTTGCCCTTTTCGGAACCCTTTCCAAGGCCAAGGGTTCAGAAAAGGCCCACATCTTTATGGAACCGTGTTTGCAAGTACGTGAACAAAGGCAATCTAGGCTTCATTGAGGCAACTTTACTGTCCATTCTCTTGGAAGGGGCTGGCCTCTACCTTCTCATAGGAGAGTACTGACCATGTTACGGTGAGACACGGGCTTCCTTTCTATTCTGGGAAACAGGGGATCTGGAGAGTCTGGGTGCTGGAGACCATGGGGAAAGACTGAGGGGATGGGAGGCAAGAAACAGATTGTGACAATAGGTGTATGGTTTACCCCCAGCGAACACAAGCTAGCTGTGCTGCTTTATCTGATGCCTGCGTGACATTTCAAGAATGATGTGATGAAATTGGAGAGGGTCCAGAGAAGAGCAACAAGAGTGATGAAAGGTCCAGAGAACATGAGCTATGAGGGAAGGCAGAAGGAATTGGGCAGAAGGAGTGTCAGAGTACTTGCGCAAGAAGCCCTGATTTTATACATTAGAACGTCAGTGTTCTTGCGCAAGTACTTGCGGCCAGTGTAGACAGGTGGCAAGATTTTGCGCAAAATCTTGCCAATATAGACACAGCCAAGGTGTTTGTATCCCTCAAACCCGCCTCCTCATCGGTCGTCTCCTCAGAGATGTCAAGGGTGGAGGAGGAACGCTGGCCTGGTGACATCCTGAGTTGTAATCCCTCCCACTAAGAGTTGGTTGTAGAGTCCAAAGGTGGCGTGGGAAAGCCTACACTGCCAGTCACTGTGCTGGGGGACTGCTGTAAACACACAGAGGATTTTTGACTCGTGGATTTTCTGAGCCCAACAGCTTGTGTGAGAATCGGGAGGGGGGGTTGGTGCAGAGCAGCTAACAACACCATTCTCGGCACACAGAAATACTCGTGGGTAAAAGGGGGAGGGACACGTGTTATCAGTGTGCAATGCCACAACTGTCGCTTAAGACCATCATGCAATTGCCGTATAGCTGGGGAACATTAGGTGGATGTCCTGCTAATGACGAATGTCTATATTGTTTGCGTGTTTAACAGTGCAAGATACACGACACAATGTAGGACAGTGCTAAATGGGTGATGGAGAACCTAAGGAGGTGGTAACACATCGTTGTTGGCTTCATGCTTCATTAACTGTGGATCATGGAAATGTAGGACCCAACAGGGCCTCAAGCGATGATCTAGTCCATTGGCTCCCAAACTTTTCGGCATCACACCCCCTTTTTAATTTTTGAGAAACCCCCGCTTCCCCGCAAATAGCAGCAAAAGTTATTGAGCAAAAAAAACACCTGATTGGGGCTGAAAAACAAAAATAGCACCAAAACTTGTATTTTGTGCGGACCTGTCATGAATAGCAGCTACAAGGGAGGGAGAGGAAAGGGTTAAGATAACTGAGCCTCTGCACCTGAATGAGGGGGCTTTGGGCATTCAGCCAATGAAAGGCAGATAAGACATTTCAAACTAGAGGTTTTTTTCCCTTTGTGGGGTGTCAGAAGCAGTTTTCCCCCAAGTATGGAGCAGGAGAGATGGACTCTCCCAGGAACAGACTCCTTTAATTCATTAAAATGTGTAAGTGGGAAAAGTTTAGATAGTCCATCAGGTTTTATTGTTTTCCTTGTTTGGGGGTTTGAAAATCATGTCTGAGCTGGTTAATTGTTTTTCTCTTTTGTAACTAAGGATTACAGCCCAGGAAGAATCCCTGAGTCTATTTCAATCCCTGGCTTTTAACACCCAGTCATTTACTATGCTTGCAACAATAGTCGTGTTTTAATAATAAAAGTATTTTCTTTTTGTTTTGGTTAACTGGTATTGGTTGATTTTTGTGTCCTTAAGTCTATATTCCTAAGTGAAATCATGTTAAATGAGAGAAGCAGAGCTGCATTGTTCTCTTTTTTCCAACTCCAAGCAAAATGGAGGTGGGGGGCGGGGCAGGGAGGAGGGGAAGGAGATTTGCCTCAGGGAAGGGATTCCATGTGGTTCTTCCCTGGAAAAGGGTTTATTTTATATTTTTAAAGACCCTTGGTGGTGGCAGCAATCAGTCTTTTTCTTTTTGGATCTCAGGGAAACTAAGACCGGACAAGTTTGTCTCTGGGAGTTACAGAGACGGGTTCTTACAGAGTTTATTCTGCTAGCCAGCCCCCATCTCTACACTCAAAGGGTATGTCTACACTACCACCCTAGTTTGAACTAGGGTGGCTAATGTAGTCATACAAACTTGCAAATGAAGCCCGGGATTTGAATTTCCCGGGCTTCATTTGCATGTTGCCGGGCACCGCCATTTTTAAATGTCCGCTAGTGTGGACTCCGTGCCCACGGCTATACGTGGCACGAACTAGATAGTTCGGAATAGGAACGAGGTGACAGATAGTTCAGAATTGGCTTCATATTCCGAACTATCTAGTTCGTGCCGCGTGTAGCCACGGGCACGGAGTCCGCATTAGCGGACATTTAAAAATGGCGGCGCCCGGCAACATGCAAATGAAGCCCAGGAAATTCAAATCCCGGGCTTCATTTGCAAGTTTGTATGACTACATTAACCACCCTAGTTCAAACTAGGGTGGTAGTGTAGACATACCCAAAGTGCCAGGTTGGGGAAGTGAGCCGTGACAGTGCCCTTTGCAAAGAACAGCTGTGATTCCAGGCAGCTCAAGGCTGTCTCACAGCAAAGGCAGAGGAAGACATTGCTTTTAAAAACCGATGAACTTTACGGTGCATTTGCTACAGCAAAGCCCATTAAACTGAGCTGCACTTGCAAGAGGTTACTGAGATCCTGGATCATGTCAGGTTGCCCTGGGTAAACTAGAGAATGTTCAGCTTCCCAGCTGGCCCAGCTTTCTAGCCCTGCTAGATGGCTCATCGGGAGCAATTTATGGAGGAGGCATCTACACCATAAGGATGGTTGCACAATGTGAACTTTATCATGTAAGAACAAGGGACGTGTTGTGACATAGCAACCTTGCTGGTTGCTATGCTGGGCAGTGGGTTATGAGTGACCTCCACTGGCTGCTGCCTGCAGCACAGCCCAGCAGGGCAGGGAATGAGTCATTATGCAAAGGGGCTTTGAACCTGTCTGACCAGTTATCTCCCAGGGAGCGGAACAATGGGAAGAAGGGGAGTGGAACCCTGGCTGGGGGGCAGGGCTGGAAGTGAGTTTAGTTTGGTTTCTGGCTGGTTTCATGGAGGAAGCAGCCTAGGCAATAGGCTGGGATTTAGGGGCCAGGCTCCCTCATCTCAAGGGGGGCTGAGGCATCCTAGGCCTGCCCTGTAACCAGATTACATCTGTGCTGTATCCTGGAGAAGCAATAAACTCCCTCTATTCTACTGGCTGGTGGAGTCTGTCCATGCCATTACGAGGGTGCAGGAGATGGGAAAACCCCAACGTGCCATCACACATGTATTCCTGGAACGCTGGCGGGAGGTGATCAGGATGTTACTGGAAGCAACACCAACAGCCACAAGTAGGGTAGAAAAAGAAGCATTTGGACCCAGAGTTGTTAACTTGAGTCCCATGACTCAAACTCGAGTCTGACTTAAGTCATCTAGGTGACTTGACTTGAGACTCAACTCAGGTTCATTGTTTGAGACTTGAGACTTGCTAATTTTGTTAAATCGACTTGGTGAAAAAATTGTCCAAAAATGCCAATATTAATGCCTTGTACAAAAGTGACTTGACATTTTTAAAATTAAGACTTGAGACTCTACTTGGGACATGAACTGTAGTGACTTGAGACTTAACTTGGATTTGACAATGACGACTTGAAGACAACACTGTTAGGACCCTCAAGCACCTGGAGCAGGGTGGAAGGAAAGGCGGGAGAACAGAAGAGATTTTGCTTCTCTTTTAGAGAGGAGAGGAAGGACAGCCTTGTTGGTAGAACACTGGACTCAAAAGATCGGGCTGTTATACCACACTCTGGCCCAATCTACCTGTCTGACGTAGCCAGTGGTTCTCGCCTGAGCCTCCGGTCCCCAGCATAAAATGGAGAGGATACCACATCAACTATTTCACCTGCAGTAATCCCCACCTGCAGCAGGTTGATTGATTCTGATTTACTCTACAAGCTTTTCTGTACCGCAACTGCCTCAGCGCCCAGGGTGCACCAGCCAACCCTCTGTCACATGGATGCGGACTCAGATCCTTCATCAAATGCTGATGCCCGGGATCATTTTTGGGAGGCAAAGAGGAGAATTGAGAGCTCTTGCCACTCAAACGAGGCATCCTCCAGGAGATGCAGTCATCTGCCAGCGTTGATTCTTTCTACACTGTTGCCTTGTTACACGTTAGATAGATAAATACATTAGTGTTAATAGGGTTTAGCCATTTTAATGACAAAGTAATGTGCAGAGTTATTAACATGCAAATTCTAAAAAAAATCTCATTAACTCCCAGGTCTTTAACCTCCCAGTGTTTTTAGAATTAGTCTTCAAAAGCAATCTTCTCTGTCCCCATATGCGATGGCATTTTTTTTTCCAGATAGAGGAGCCTCTCCATGAAATTTACCATGCGTCTCATTTCCATTGCCTTTGATCTACTCCTACTTTGCACTTCTATGAACGCTCTTCAAGTGAGGATCTCAAAGCTCTTGGCTAACATTAACCGGGAGCTTGTTGGCTCTGGAAGCAGATTAAGCTCAAACACACAGTGTGCAAAATAAAAATGTACCCACAGGGAGTGACTGGGAAATACCTGTCACACTTTAAATTCACACCACAAATTTGTTTGCAATAGCTTCCTTGCATAGACATGCCCGAAGGCTCTTATTCCTGATTAACTATCCCTGATTAATTTAATGTGTGGACAGTGTTATTTGAAAGTGGGTTAAAGCTATCCCTACTTGACAAGTATTAAAGGAGATCACTTTGCCAAGTGACATTATACAACAGGAGTGTGCATAAAGAAGTTGATTGTGTTAATGAATCTAATCAAGTCAGGGTGAAAGTGGGTCATTCCTGTGATTTTGATCTGGAGATGTGACTATCCAGAAAGGGGAAATGGCCCTTGTAATGAGTTGACCAGTTGAGATCCTTATTCAATCCTAAATTGATCGTGCTGAATTTGCCAATGAATTCCATCTCAGATGTGTCTCCCGTTGGAATCGGGTTTTGAAAGGAGCCATCCTTCTACAAAAGAATTTCAAAACCCAATTCCAAAGGGGGGCAGCCGAACTAGAATTGATTTGCACATTTAACATGATCAGTTTAGGATTGAATAATGATCTCCACTGGTCAATGCATTACAAAGGCAATTTCCCTTCTTCTGGATAGTCACATCCCCAGACCAAATGCTGAATAAGAGAGAGAACTTCAGCTAAGTCAATTGCATAACTTGTGTCAAAATAGCTCATTTCAGCTTTTGGCACTGTCTACACAGCAGGAAGTCTGAGGAAGAGCACTCTTCCTCCGACTTCCCTTACTCCTCTTCATACAACGAGGGTGACAGGAGTTGGAGTAAGAAGTCCTCCAGCTCACCATTATTTCAACCTTATGTTGAAATAACTGCTTGCAGTGTGGACATGGACTATGTTATTTCAGAATAACTTCAGTTATTCCGAAATAACGCTGCTATGTAGACATACCCTTAGGGTATGTCTACACAGCAAAGTTATTTCTAAATAACAGCCCTTATTTCGAAATAACTTTCCTAGTGTCTACACAGCCAAACCGCTATTTCAAAATAAATTTGAAATAGCAGAGCGCTTATTTCGAATTTGTAAACCTTATTCTACACAGAATAATGCCAAATTCAAAAAAGCTATTTCGAAATAAGTGCTGTGTAGACACTTATTTCAAAAGTGCAGCCAGGCTTGCAGCAACGTGTCCACGAGAAGCACCAGTGTGCCCAGGGGCAGCTCTGGCTCCATGTTGCAGAGTGCTGTGGTGTCCCGAGTGAGGGCAATCAGAGCACGCAGAGACAAAAATGCTTTGCTGTCCCTCATTGAGGTAGACAAACAAGCAGGGAAACCTGAAACTGGCTGTCCGGGGGTCCCTTTAAGCACAGACCTCAGATAGCCTCAGGCAGCAGCCCCACACAGTAAGTACTGACCTGGTGCCCTGCCGGAACTGGTTCCGGCCAGCCTTAAATGCGATTCAGAGTCCACTCAGTGTGGACGTGCTATTTTGAAATAGCAAAATGCTATTTCGAAATGCATTGTGTGTGTATTTATTCTAAAATAAGCTATTTCAAAATAAGCTATTTCGAAATAATACTGTAATGTAGACACATCCTTAGAGATTAACATGGCTGCCCTTCAGAGATTGTACCACAGGTTAGGACAAGAACTCAAGACTAGCAGGCTTGGGTCCAGCTGAAATGGCAAGGGGGATTTTGACAGGCTGTGCGCCAAGAATCACCTGCCTTAGAATGTGTCTGGGAGTTCTAGTTCATATTTGTCCTCTTACAAACAGTGCCAAGGGCTCTTTGAGGACCACTGGTCAGGACCGTGGCTTAATGCCTCCTCTAAAGAACAGCACTGCACTGGCTCATGGCCCCACAAGGCCTTGCTGGAGCTCTGAGTGCTGACAGAGAGAAGAATGCCATCTGCTGGAACATCCAATTCCTGCAGAACCTCTTTGGATCTTAGGGGTCCAAGCATCCAAGCACCTTCCAACCCAACCAAGCCTTCCTTCGCTTGTTCTTTCTGCCAGAGCTAGGCAGTTAGACCCAAACCCTGCACCCTGAAGGCAATAATTTATGTTGCAATTTTTTTCTTTGCCCTTCTCTGCCTGCACTGGTGGAACAGAGAGAAATATTTTAGAGCAACAATGTAATCTAGGGGCCTTTTGCAAGATGCAAAGGATAAATCCACCCTCACCATCCTACTGCCATTAGCTCCGAATCCCAGATCCACTGAAGAGGGTTATGATTAATAATGACATGGCAGTGTCTGATGGACTAGGGAAGAGAAATTCCCGTTGGTGATTGTAGGGCAGCCTGTGATAAAGCTTGCTGGTGAAGTCATTTCCATGCACAGAAGAGTTCAATCACAACTCCCAGGCCCTCCGAAAAAATCAGGCAGCAACCTCATTTGACCTGCCAGCAAATATGTGATAGAGAGTTCTGGAGCTGTCAGGGCCTGTAACAGGGCAGTCTGACCTAGTGGTCAGCATTAGGAATGGCTCTGGGGTCACGGTCAGGCATCACACCAAAGATCACAGCCGCAGTGTCAGAGCTAGAAGCTGCGCCAAGGATTAAGCTGGAATCAACAGTAGGGATCCAGGCAAGGAAGAAGGAACATGTTGTGGGAGCTGGAACAGGGAGCAAAGTGACGCTGCAGGCACCCGATGAGGAGGCAGGGACTGGGTCGCAGCTGTCTGAGCAGCACTACGCCAGACAACTAGGTGGGACAGGAACAGGAAGCTTTATACTTGTGGTGTCCAATCAGCAGTGTGCTACTAGTCACCTGACCCTGCTGAGTCAGCACCAGGCCCTACTGTAGCCCCCCAAGCCATCCTGGATCCCACAGCCTCCTGAAGCATGGGATCCCCCTCCAAAAAGCATGGGGCCTGGGTTGGTTACCCTGGTCCGTCCTATGGACGGGACAGCTCTGTTTGAGCCTGTTCTGGATACCGCCAAAAATAATACAAACCCCTCACCCATAATTGCAGTGTTCCCCTGACACTGCCTGTCTGTCCCCGAGGCTGTAAACTCTTTTGAGTGAGTCCAATCTTCCTTAGCAGTCCGTACAGCACCTAGTACAATGGGACCCTGCTTTTGGACTCGGGGCGGCGTTCCTAGCCACTAGCGAAGCATCCATAAACAGCAGCAACCCTGGGTAACACTCATAGAATCCTAGGATTAGAAGAGACCTCAAGGGGTCAGAGAGTCCAGCCCGCTGTCCAAAGTAGGACCAACCCCAACTCAATCATCCAAGCCAGGGCTTCATCAAGCCGGGACTTAAAAACCTCTAGGGATGGAGATTCCACCACCTCCCTAGGGAACCCATTCCAGTGCTTCCCCACCCTCCTGGGGAATGCTTTTAAGTATCTGTTTAGATGGGGACGGAGGGTCTGAGAGATTGGCAAGAGAGTAGGGGAGCGGATTGGATTTATTCACAAGGCTAAGCCAAGGACAGCGCAATGCCTCCCTCGACAAGGAAGGAATGTGCTTTTCTCCATCTCGGCATATTTTCCTGGGGGTTGTGTTAAATATATTCGGAGACACTGTTTACATCCTCATACCGCTGTGTGGCTGCTTCCACATCAACCACCCCCAGACATTTCACAAATAACTCACTGGGCAAGAAAAGTGTCTTAAGGCTTAATTAAATAGACAGCTTAACATTCCTGGTATAAAATTAGAATTTTCACAGGAGGGCTTTGCCCACCAGAGGGCACCCACCTCACCCCCGGCGTAGAGAACGGCTTGGAAAATGAAACGGAAAAGGCGTTGGTGTAGATAAGGACTATCTGTGGGCTGCCCACAAAGGAATAGAAGTTAGGGGGCGAGAGAAAGAGGAGCACAATTTAGGGAAGGAGAATTTGCAGGCTGAATTGATAAAGATGAGAGTGCAATTGCTGCCAGTTCGGAGGACAACCCATAAAGAAGCACTGGTTTTCTGTCCTTAAAGGGGGTGGGGCTTCCTGCTCCCACCTGAGATGGGACTGGGAAAGAATCCGGGAATGGGCATGACTCCCTTGTGCAGTCAACACCAGCAGTGCCAAATGGGTGTGGAAGGAACTCAGTAGGGAATGTGGCTTTGTACACTCCCCTTAGACACACAGGTCCACTTCCGATTACTCATAGAATCATAGAGCTGGAAGAGACCTCAGGAGGTTGTCAAGTCCAGCCCCCTGCCCAAGGCAGGACCAATCCCAAATCAACCAACCCAGCCAGGGCTTTGTCAAGCCAGGACTTAAAAACCTCTAGGGATGGAGATTCCACCCCCGCCCTAGGGAACCCATTCCAGTGCTTCACCACCAACCTGGACCTCCACCACTGTATCTTGAGATCATTTCTCCTTGTTCTGCCATCTGTCATTACTCCATGCCAAAGCCGCATGGTGGGACTGAAAACAAGCCCCATCTCAGAGATGTCTGGATTAGATTCCTGTGCCAGTGAGTCCGTGCACTGCTCTATAGGGTTTTGAGGACCGGAACGTCTCTTTCATGCCCCACCGGGCAGGTTACATCCCCAGGCTGTTGTGTTCAGTCGGTATTTGCTACTCCGTGCAATTCCCCGCTTAGCTGGCTGAGGCTGGGAATTTTGTGAGGTACTTAGCAATCGCATGGCTGCGTGTCATAGCTATGCCACGAAATCCCCCATGTTCCTTAGCTGGGAACTTCCCCAGTCTCTTCCTTTCCCTGCTATGCACTCCTTCTTGGGTACGTCTAGACTACAGGGTTTTGTCGACAAAGAGATACTGTCAACAAAGAGCGTCTAGACTACAGCCAGTTCTGTAGCAAGCCACTTTGTCGACAGAGCGTCCAGACGCTCCCTTTTGAAAAAGCACAGTGTGGATGCAATAGTGCCTTTTGTCGACAGAACTCTGTCAACAAAAGGTGTTATTCCTCATAGAATGAGGTTTACCACCGTCGGCAAAACTGCCACATTCTGTCAACTTACTGTCGACAGAACTCAGCGGTAGTGTAGATGCAGGCATACTTTTGTGGACGAAAGTCCACTTCTGTCGACAAAACCCTGTAGTCTAGTCACACCCCTTGTGTTCGCTCGCAGTCCTCAGCCAATGTGCTGTGGGACAAATTCCAGCCCTGGCACTCACAAGTCCATGGCCGGCACAGCTCCACTGGAGAAAGGCCCGTGGTGGCCCATCCACCCATGACTGTAAGGGAGGGTGTGATGGCATGTCAGGGACCCTTGACCCTGCACCCCTGTTCACAGCAAGATGGGACCCCACCAGCCAGTAGAATAGGGAGGGTTTATTGCTTCTCAGGTTTGATGCGGACATAGGAATCAGGGCAGGCAGCCTCAGACCTCTTGGGGGGCCGGGGGACACAGGCCCCTGAATCCCCTAGGGCTTGATTTAGTCTGTTCTCTTCACGTTTGCCCAGTCAAGACTGCCCTCCTCTCTCAGCCACCAGTCATTCACTCCCCCAAGGTAGCTACACCCCTTCCTTTGGTCAAACTCCTTCCCCTGGCCAAGTGTGAAGTGGGTAGGCCATGGCCTACATGCCTACCCTCAGCGACCAGCAGTGCACACACACAGTCTCTGCAGAGCAGCATAGGCCAGGAGGGGTCACCCACAGCACAACACAGCAACCAGTGACTGAAAAACCAGAGCGGACCCAGGACCACAAGGGTAGACAGCCCCCCACTACGTCACAGAGGGTCAGCTGTAATCTGACCCAGATTTGCAACTATAGCTCTAAACAACAGGCCTCCGGGACAAGACTTTACCCAACGGCTGTATGCACAAGAAAGAAGCCAGACAAGGCCTCCACAGTGCCAGATTTTAGTAAAACAATATTTGGGCTTGTCTACACTGGCCCCTTTTCCGAAAGGGGCATGTTAATTTCACAGGTCGTAATAGGGAAATCCGCGGGGGATTTAAATATCCCCCGCGGCATTTAAATAAAAATGTCCACCGCTTTTTTCCGGCTTTTAGAAAAAACGGAAAAGAGCGTCTACATTGGCCCCAATCCTCCGGAAAAAAAGCCCTTTTTGTAGGAATAAGATTCTCCGGAAAAGGGCTTTTTTTCCAGAGGATCGGGGCCAGTGCAGACGCTCTTTTCCGTTTTTTCTAAAAGCCGGAAAAAAGCGGCGGACATTTTTATTTAAATGCCGCGGGGGATATTTAAATCCCCCGCGGATTTCCCTATTACGACCTGTGAAATTAACATGCCCCTTTCGGAAAAGGGGCCAGTGTAGACGTAGCCAAAGGGACCAGCGAGCTAGGAATGTGCGGACTTCTCAAATGTAATCTGAAATACATTGCCAAGCTCCAGAAATAGGGATCAACGCAGTCTTTTCGGCAGCCTCTTATTCCGTTAATATAAAACTTTACATAATATCGATAATTATTTCTTCAATTCCGGCCTGTGGCTTAAAAACCTGCCCTCACCATGGACAGGTTAAGTGGTATTTATTGATGATGGAGCTGGAGCAAATCTATATTCCTTTACCGCTCTGGTTAACAGCTCTCCACACCTGCCCACTCTCCGTGTCTGTGAAAAGGGAACCATCTGATGCAAAAGACCACGTGATGTCTATTTAGAAGAGTCAAAGCACAGGAAGGTTTTCAGAGTGCTGCAGAGCTGGGGGGTGACACGGATGGCGCCTGGCTTTGCGAATGTGATACAGAGTTCAATCCAGATCGCGTTAGTCCAAACTGGCCTTTGCACAGTGAGTCTGATGGGTTCATTCAAATTCTTTGGGCAAAGATGTCCCACCTGAGAAAGCCACTGGTACCATTGCAGCTCAGCGCCTTCTCTCGATGGCAGTCACACGAAAGCCTCTGAACAGCCTAAGATCACTCATCTCCCCATGCCAGGTCAGTACTGAATGACGCAAGTCGGGAACCTGCACACTTGCTGCCTGTTCTGTGTCTGCCCTGTGGTGTACATGTAACGCAGAGGCGGAACTGAACCTGGGACCTCTGGAGCTTAGTCTCTATAGTAGCGTTTCTTAAATTTTTTAAGACCAAGGAACTAAGGAACTCCAAACAATTTTTTGTTATGAGGAACACCAATAATTTTTTGTTGAGCCAAAAAAAAAAAAAAGGCGCCTGCCCCTTTAAGGGTGGCCATTTTGAATTTTCTTGTTCTCCGCAGCACACCTCCGACTGACTTGTGGCGCACCAGTATGCCACAGAACACAGTTTAAGAAACACTGTTCTACAGCCTGAGCTAAAAGCCAGCTGGTGCTCAGCTCAGGTTGTAGTGCAGACTCATTCTCTCTGTGAGTAGTCTGCATAGGACAGTGCACCCCACCCCACAGCTGTGTGGGTTACATACAGAAGAGATCAGTCTCCAGGATGCCAACCCGCTCCCAAGAGGAGGGAGAATAGTCAGAAATGAGACGCCTCCCTCCAGCCTGGTGCCAGTCTTGACATTCTGGAAGTACGTGGCTTCTCAGGGGGCATCATGGAGTCCTGTGTTTGCACAGGGCCAGGTACTAGCTCTGGCCCATGTGTTCATCAGTGGTCTGGAAATAAACATATAATCACTAGGGCTGACACAGTGGGGTGATAAACAAAGAGGCCGGGGCTGTTGCAGGGTATCCTGGACCCATTCAGACGAAATGCATTTTACTACCGTCTCACTGAGAGCAACACACCGAGGAACAAGGAACACAGGCCAGCCCCGCAGAGCAGGAGACGGTACTTTGGCGAGCGGTGCCACCAGACAGGGCTCATGGTAGATAGGCCATTCAATCCCAGCATTGCACTGGGTACTGTGATGAAAAGGGCTAATGTGATCCTTGGATATAGAAATGGGGGCGTAGCAAGCAGGGCCATCCCGAGGGGGGCGCAGGGCTTGGGATATCTCCTCCCCCCCACTGTCCCAGGCGTAAGGCCAAGAGCAATTCTTCCCCACCATGGGCCCCACTCTGCCCTGCTTATGCCACCTTCCCAAGCCCTCCGCCCCCTTACCCGCTCTCCCCAAGTAACGCAGTCCGGGGACTTAGTGAGGGCCTGGCGTGGTGGCAGTAAGAGTCGCGCCCTCCCCTCACTCACCATGCGGGTGGCAGGAACCGGAGCAGCCCGGCAGCCTATTCTGTCCTGCCGTGCCACCCTCCCGGCCCACAGTGCCTCGCTACTCTGTGGTGGCAGAAAGTGGAGTGGGCCTGGACTCCCTCTGCTCCTGTGGTAGTTGGGGAGCGACCCGTGCTGTCACTCAGCGCCAGGTCCCCGTCATTCCTTGGGTCCCATCCACAGGGCGGTCGGGAGGATTGCCGCAGGGCTCCCAAAAGCACGGGGCTTGGGGTGGCTGCCCCAATTCATCCTAGGGGCGAGAGGGCTCTGGGAGCAAGTTCAGTTCAAGCACACCCACGCCACAACCTTCTGTGGGCGCTGTCCCAGCTCTGTGGAGACACCTTTACACACAGAACTTGAATGAGCCCATCCGATTCATTGTGCACAGGCCAGTTTTGACTAACTGGGCCTGGATTTGAGGCAATATCACTCAACAGAACTGTCCTCCAGGACCAGGAGACTTGGTTAGTAGTGAAGGCACCTGGCCAGCTTTAGTGTCAATGAAGCACGGTCATAGTATCCCACAGACCCTACCAGGCTACCAGTGCTCCCTGTCCACCACCCTGTCATCCTGACTTCATCTTCAAGAGGGGTCAGTGGAGTGTTGTCAGGGTGTGTGTTTACACTATGACCCTGCACCATCCTTCTGGAACATGGTTGCATGAGTGTCCTGGGCCTGCTTCTTGTCAGCAATGGGTGGGTGGTGGTGGAGGGTGGGTGGGGTTTCCTCCTTTCCCCCAATACAAGCCCTGTTCTTGCGAGGTTCTGTGAGCCTGCACGCCTGCAGAGCCTGACTTTGGACAGCAGCTAAGCTTGACCTCTCCTTCAGTTCAAGCTTCAGACCAGGCCTTTTACACAGGGCCTTATGGCTCAGACTCTCTTTCTACTACAGTAAGTAGGAGCAGGGGAGGTGATTTTACCTCTCGATCCAGCACAGGTGGGACATTCTGGTGCCCATGATTTTAACAGGAGGGTTGAGAAGTTGAAGAAGCTGCAGCGAAGAGCCACAAAAATGATGGAGAAAATGCCTAACAGGGAGAGACTGAAAGGTCTCAGTGTGGTTAGTTTATCTAAGAAGACGGAGAGGGGATTTGATTGGCATCTAAGATGCTTCACGGGGGGAAGGTCTGAACACTAGAAAGGGCTCTTTAACTGGCTGGAGAAAGGCAGAACAAACTTCAATGGCTGGAAGGTGAAGCCTGACAAATTCCAACCAGAAATCAGGTGCAAACATCTGTAAGGGTCAGGAAGATTCCCAATGGAACTCACTACCAAGGGAGGTGGTAGACTCTCCATCCCTTGGCCTCTTCCATTAATAGGGTTGCCAGGTGTCCTGTACTGAACCGGACAGTCCGGTATTTTTGCCTCCTGTCTGGTAAAAAAATTCAGAAAACACCGGACACCTAAAATGTTTGCTAGTTTCTGATTTTTTCCTAGCTAGGAGGCGAAAATCCCAGGCTGTCCAGCTCAATGAGGCAGCCTAGCAACCCTAGTACTTACCGGGTCCTGCAGGGGAGCTGTCCAGCCCGACAGAGGGAGGCAAGATGGTGGGCGGCTGCTGTGAGCTTGTGGGGACCAAAAAGCCTCACCATGCGGTTTTTAAAGGGGCCACGTTTTTTTTGTTTTTTTTTTTTGCTCAATAAACTTTTTCCTGGCGTGTTTTGTTGTTGTTGTTGGGTATTTTTTCGGAAACCATCTGGCAACCCTATCCATTAAGACTCCCTGCCGATCCGGAAGAGGCTCTAGCTAAACAAATGAAGGGGCAGTTGTGTGACATGTACTGGCCTGTGCCCGACAGGAGGTCAGACTAGATCTATTGGTCCCTTCTGGCCTTAAACTCTACCACTTTGTCTGCACAGCAGAGACAAACCTGCTGCTGGCCCAGGCTGCCAAGTTGGGTTCACGGGGCTCAAGCTGCAGTGCTGTTTCCCTACTCTGCAGCCTTTCAGACTGAGGCTAGAACTCAGACTCTAGGACCATCCGAAGCCAGAGCGACCTAGAGCCTGGACTCCAGCTGACCCTAGAAGTCTACACAGCAATGAAACAACCCGTTAAGTCTGAGCTGGCTGGCTCAAAGCAGCCCTCAGTGTCTAGTTGCTAGTAGCTTCTCCACAGAGCCACACGGTAACACAAGGTTCTCCCCCACATGACTAGTACCATGGGAGCTATGGAGTTACTTGTTCTTTCTCACTTCGTATCCTCTTTGTGGTTCATCTCCTTTCCAAGATGCCAGTCTAGTGATGTTCTTCTGTAACCCAGGCCTGCTTGTGTGGCACTGCATCCCCCTCTTGTGGCCACTGAACTAGCTAGAGATGGATGAAACTGTGGCAGCCTTGCCTCAGGACATGTCTCCACTTCTGGGAAGATCGATGCTGCTGAGGCTGATCTTCTGGCATTTGATTGAGCAGGTCTTTACTAGACCCACTCAATCGAATGCTGAGGGTACCCCCTGTTGATCCCGGAATGCCTCACAGTCGAGAGGCATAAGGGAAGTCAACGAGAGAGTTTCTCCCATCTACCTCCCACTGTGGAGCTGCCTCAGAAAAATAGATGCAAGGTACATTGACTCCAGTTACGCAATTCATGTAGCTGCAGCTGCATATCTAGCATTGATTTTCTCTGCCAGCATAGACCAGGCCTAAGAGATGTGCCTTAGTTCATGCAGTAGAACAGTGGTCCCCAATGCGGTGCCCATGGGCGCCATGACGCCCGCTGGGCCATTCATGTGTGCCCGCTGAACAATTTGGGCCGGGCCCGCCCCGGGTGCATGGCACATGTGCTGTGCCGGCCCCGGGCGTGTGGCACATGGGTGGCCCCTGTCCTGGGGTCGTGGCACATGCCAGTGCTGGCCCCAGGCACGCGGTGCATGTGCAGCCCCGCCCCAGGGTGCGCAGCCTGTGCATAGCCCCACCCCTGGGCGCCCGGCAGCCCCAAAAGGTTGGGGACCACTGCAGTAGAACAATGGGCAACCCGGGCTAATGCGCGGGCCCCGCAAGAGTGGCTCTCCATCTCAGTAGGCCCCAAGACGGTCGTAACCAAGACAGTGTCCTGGGATACAGCAGCTGTGCTAACTGCGCTTGCATATCTAGAATTCACGGGGATGCTGATTGAACCGTAGCAGCATTTTGATTGAATGCACAAGGGAACGCACGGTTCTCACCGTCAGCGTTGTGTGCAATCAGCACCCACCTCCCTTCACACGAGAATCGCTTTAGTAATCCTGGTGGGAAAACAAAATATCCCGAGGGCCACACATAGGAACACTGAGGGGCCGTATACAGCCCCTGGGCCCCCTGCTGCCCACCACTACAATAGAGGCTCATGCATTAAGCTCCAGGGACCCAGGATTGATCCAGGGTGCTGACAACCGGGGTCACATATACTTGTTGCTCTATCTTGAGGCATTGCCCGTGCAGAGCCGACAGACCCTGGTTCTCAGCAGGTGGAATTGAACCTGCGACCTTAGGGGCTAAAGCCATGTGCCTCTAGAGCACTGCTAAAAGCCAACAGGCTCTCAGCTGAGGCTGTAAAGCAGACGTCGCTCTCTTGTGAGTGGGCAGTGCCTCTGGGTTACGCCTGTACAGCAGCACTCTGGCAACCAGACCAGGAGAACGTAAAGCCGCAAGCTGCTGCAGCTTGAAGTAACAGGCCGTAGCCAAGAGCTGTGGCAGCTCGCATCCACTGCAGATGGGTGCAGCAGGGGATTCAGCCTACACCCTCCCCACTGGGTTGCACCTTTGATTTTTCTAGCCCATCAACTGCAGTGAGGGGAGATCATCTGGAGCATTGGCAAAGGGCACTGGGCAGCCAGTAGAAAATGGGGCACAGCAGCCACACATGGGCACCCAGGTAGATTGTGGAATGGCTGGGGGAGGCAGTGCAGAGGGCTTGCTGCCCCATCGCCCCGCCCCTTCTGCCTGAGGCCCCGCCCCTTTTGGGGCCCCAGAGCCGAGCCACCCTCGCCCCATAGCTGAGGGCCTGGTAAAGTCGGTCACCAGCCCTGAATACAAGCTGCCACCTTTCAGTGTGAACAACACCGAGACTAATTGCAGCCAGAGCAGCAGCAGGTGTAAGCAGCAAACCAACCTGTGGGTTCCCTGTGCTGCAGAGGAGCACGGGATGCTGCAACATGCCCCAGATTTTGTGCCCCACGCCAGGGTCCCAGCCAGTGTCCAGCTGCCACTGGAGGTCCCAGTTGCCAGCCCGGCTACCTCTGGGGATCCCAGCCCCATTGGCTGTGCTGCATATGCCGGGGCCCTGGCTGTCAGCCCCATACAGAGGACTCCACAGCCGCCCCTAGCTGTGGCCTCAGCCTGGGGCAGTGAGTTTTATGGGATAATCCGGGGGGCAGCTTAGCATCCCTACCCTAAAAATTATTCCAGTGCTACTGCAGGCAGGGTTCGGGCGAGCAGAAATATCAGCCCCAGCCTTGCACAGTGGGGCGTGGGGGAGCTAGCCCTGCATGGGTTGGGAGAGCTAGAATGAGCAGCTCAGGTCAAGAAGGGAGGATCCCACTAAACCCATGCGGTGTCCTGTTTTCCTCTGGGAAATAATGTCACGCTAGGCAGAGCCCAGCACAAAGGAAGAACACCAGGCCCCCGCGGACACGGCCTTTTCTTAAAAGAAACAATTGGGTTGGTTTAGCCCAGTGTTTCTCAACCAGCAGTACAAGGACCCTCAGGGGTACTCAAGAGACGTCTGGGGGGTACGTCAACAGCTGAAATATGAAGATCACTGAATTTTTGTTTTACGTTTGACAGCCTTTTAATTATTTTTGTACTTTTTACACCCAAACATTTCATCGCCAGCCCGGCTACGATTAAGTTGTTTAAACAAATGTGTTGCAATGGTAGAAAAAACTGTGAATCTGAAAACTGTAGGTACTGGGGGTACTTTCGTTGTTGTTTTTGTTTGAAAAATGGGTACGTTATAAAATAAGGTTGAGAAATACCGACTTCAAGGAAACGATTGGGCTGGTTTAGTCTAACTGTGGAGAGGAGGCGCCCCCTGCTGGATTCACAGCACAAACACAGGCTTTCGCTATTGGCCCAGCTGGCCTTTAAAAACTCTGTATGGAAGTCCGAAGAGAAGCCTCCAGACTAGCAGGCTGGCGTTAGAGCCGAGAATGACCCCCCTGTTCCTATTAGATCTAATTGGCACCTGTCAAAAACTACCCCAGCCTAGGGGCCCAGGGCTGTCAGAACTAGCCCGATCTTCTCCACTCCTTTGACTCCGTCTGCACGTCGAAGGCAGCCACCTCTGGGGTGAGTGCAGCAGCCAAGAGACAGCTGACTTGCACCAAGGGTGGGAAGCTGGGGGAACTCAGGGTCTTTAATCCAGCATCAGTCGCTTGATATTTACTTCCGTTATCCTTCTGCCGGTCAGCAGCAAGGGTTGGGTTCAATAGCTAGGGGTTCCTATTCAACAGGACAACGCAAACCCATCCAGAGCCCCCAACCTGTGACCAGGGGCAATTACACACCACCTCTGGGCGCCGCTGGGAGGCAACGCTTCTCTCTCGCAAGCCCGCGGGTAGCCAGGAAACATTGAACAACAGGAGGCAGGTAACGCAACATTCGTTTGGGAAAACACAGCAGCCAGCATTTATCAACACAAGCCATAAACAAAAGATCCACCCCCAAGGGCGCTAGGCAGTGTCCTTTCCCCCTCGGGTCTTTCAGCCAAGCCACAAAAAATCCCTTTAACAAGCCCATCCCTTCTGGGCACACCACTCGCTGCTGTTGTCCTTGGTCAGGGGCAGGCTCAGAGCTGCATCTGCAGAGTTTACCTTCCACCCCGGGTAAAGGGGGAGGGAAAGCCCCTTACTTGCTCCACGGCCCAGGCAGTTGCTCATGGCTCTTCTTTGCCACCCATACTCCTGGCCAATGGCAATGACTCGCAACCATCTCTGGCCAATCACCATGCCTCTCTGGCAGTGTTCTGCTCCCTTCCGATTGCAGCAACTCACCACACCTCTCTGGCACTTGGCAGAGCTCTAGCAACCGGCCAAGATATCTTCAGGTCCCACTACTTGACACAGCCCTCAGTGATTTCAGCTATTAGTGGGGAGGGAGCCTCACTTCTGGTGCAAAGTAGGAATCTCTCACATCAGACTAAGTATCAGTAACTTGAGCTCTGAGCTGTGTGATAAGACTCATTGGCTGTGTCTACACTGGCGGCTTCTTGCACAAGAACACGTGTGCAGTGTAGACAGCCGGCAAGTTTTTGCGCAAGAATAACTGCGCAAGTAAATTTACAGTACAGTGTTGGAAAACAGAGCTTCTTCCGGAAGAGTTATTCCTTTCCCTATGAGGAATAAGCCCTCTTGAGCAAGAGCTCTTCCACAAGAGGGCAGTGTAGACAGGCAACATGAATTTCTTGCGCAAGAAACCCCTATGGCTAAAATGGCCATCAGAGCTTTCTTGTGCAAGAGAGTGTCCACACTGCCATGGATGCTCTCGTGCAAAAGCATATGTCAGTGTAGACGAGCTCTTGTGGAAGACTTTTTGTGCAAGAATTCTTCCGCAAAACAGTTCTTGTGCAAGAAGCTGCCAGTGTAGAAGTAGCCATTGAGTCTAAATTGGCTTTTTTGTTACAATGGAAAGAGGAAGGTCAAATATTGTCTGAGACCTATAAATAAGAGCCACACCCTGCAGTACAAAAAAGTCTCCACCCATTCTCAATCCACTGGGGGTACATCTAGACTGCAGGGTTTTTCTAGAAGAGGTATCCCGGAAAAACCCTGCCACCTCCAGGGAACGCATTTGCTCCTCTCCTTTTTGCACGGAAGAGCAGACACGCTCTTTCGGGAAGCCCTGTATGCCTCGCTCTACATTACAGCTGCCATCAGGTGCCCCCATAGGTTGGCGCCCTGGGCAGCTGCCCAGCTAGCTCCCCCTTAATCCAGCCCTGGGTCCCATCTACACGGGGCCGAATGTCGGAAAATCCTCTTCTGGAAAAGCAATCAGAAAAAGCTATGCAATTTGCGTAGCTTTTTCAATAAAAAAAGGTATAGTGTAGATAGGGTTGCCAGGTGTCTGGTATTTTACCAGACAGTCCAGTATTTGTGCTCTTTGTCCGGTTAAAAAAACAACAAAACAAAACAGAGAATACCGGACATGTGCCACAATCGGCATTAGGAGCCTGTGATTACGCAGAGGCCTGGCGGGGGTGAAGGTAGTGGCTGGGAGTTCTAGCCACTCCCCCTGCCCCTAGGCTGCTGAAGTGCCCAGAGCAGTGATCTTGGCCCCGCCTCCCCGGTGGGGAGTCCCAGCTGGTAGGTGGGGCTGTGATTGCTGGTCTGGGCACTTCAGAAGCCTACCCCAGCCACTCCCCCCGCCCACGCAAGGTTTCTGTGTAATCACAGGCTTCCAGCACCAATCGTGGCCCTTCGTCCCAGCTGGGAGGCGGGGTTGCGATCGCCGCTCTGGGCACTCTGGGCTTACTATCCCGCATTCCTTTTTTTTTTTTTTTTTTGCGCTCGACCACAAAATACCGTGTGTCCAGTATTTTTTGGGAGACCATCTGGCAACCCTAAGTGTAGACATAACCTGGGTTTTCAAACCTAGGTCCCCTACTTAGAAGTGCCAGTAAGTTGAGGATGGATCCTTCCATTGGGGTATGCCATGTACAGTTCTGTTGTCCTCAACTCAAACAACGAGAACAAACCTTTGTTACTCCTGCCCCAATAGCAAGGAGACTGGGGATCCCACTCCAGCCAAGAAGGATCACTTGGGTAAGCAATCCCATCATGCTGAGCCCCAAGGCAGCATGGGTGTGTCGATGCAAATGAGCTCAGCTCCTGAAGCCCTGTTCCACAGCTCACCAGTAGATGTCAGAGGAGAGCTCGAGACGACTCTTACACTTCACATTGCAGAAACGTTTCTTCTATGTAGTTCTATGGGCAGGCGTTTCTTCTGGCCAGATCCTCAGGGTCTCACTCGGCCCTTGCTCCCTGGGCCTTTGTCAGAATAAGGCCATGTCTACACTAACACGTGTGGGGGCAAAACTTTTGTCCCTTGGAGCGTGAAAACCAAGGGGGGGTGGGTCTCTTCTGTAGGAGAAAGGAAAGATTACACAATATTCCTGAATGAACGATAATTGCTTTGGTTCAAAACAAACAAAATCAGTTAGATTTAGGGTTGCCAGGTGTCCAGTTTTGAACCGGACAGTCCAGTATTTGAGTTTTCTGTTCAGAAAACAAATTGAGAAAATAGAAATGTCCGGTATTTTCTAAATAAGATGTAATGTAGATTGTGATGTAATGTCAAGTGTGTCGGTATTTTTGTTGAAACCATCTGGCAACCCTAGTTAGATTCAACTGAGAAAGTCCCCCTCCTCTCTCCTGAATATTATTGGCAAACTGAAAACTTTCATTTTGACTTGATCAACAGGTTTTTAGATCAACTCAACATGATTTTTAAAAAGTGGTTCCTTTTCATTGGGCGATTTTTTCACCCTTTTTGTTTGCGGGGTTTGTTTCAATTGGCCAAGATAGAAAACAAAAAGTCCCGTTTGGAACGAAGACTCCAAACACAACATTTCTGAATTAAAAAGTCCAAATGAAGCTTTTTGAAAAGTTGAAACAAAAAACATTTGGATTTTTTTGTGTGGGGCTAAAATCAAATTTTAATCTGAAGTCACTAATATTTGCAGAATCCCCAAATGCATTTTTCCATGGAAAAAAAATCCATTCCCTGATAACATTTTGCCCACTTTGCATTGTAACCCCCATTTTGCAAAGAGCAAAGTCTTGATTTTATGAAGATTTACATCCTGAAATCAAATTCAACAGAGCCAGAGCCAGAATTTGAACTCAGGCTCCAAAGCCTTAACCACTCCACTATCCTTCTCTCCTTTTAAGGGCCAGCCAAACCACTAGATCCCCTTCTCATGCTTCCAGGAGCACTGCCTATTAAAGGTCATTCGTCACAAGCTAAAGACTTATCAGCATGTAGGAGACCACTGCAGGATATTTTTACATGCACCTATGTACAGATACTGTTATACAACAATGGGGAAAGACATCTCAGTTCCAAGGAGCAGTCTGGATTCCCACACGGGTGTAGTCTGAATAATGACACTTCCAGTCCCAAGGGACAATTCGTTAAAAGTTAACAGGAGCATACTCTTGTAGGACTGGAAGGGACCTTGGAAGGTCCCCTGACAACACTAAGTATGATCTAGAACATCATGGAGATCCTGGGTTCAACTCCCAGTGGTACCTTTAAGGGGGGAGGGATAGCTCAGTGGCTTGAGCATTGGCCTGCTAAATTCAGGGTTGTGAGTTCAATCCTTGCAGAGGCCAGTTAGGGATTTGGGGCAAAAATTTGTCAGGGATAGTACTTGGTCCTGCTGTGAAAGCAGGGGACTGGACTCGATGACCTTTCAAGGTCCCTTCCAGTTCTAGGAGATAGGCAATCTCCATTAATTTATTTATTTAACATCCCTGGCTTTGGCCATCTGGTTCACTGGTTAGAGCACTGACTGGTTTGAGCACCAAAACTCCTGGGTTCCTGCCTGTCCTTCACTCTTTACACTGGCTTCCTGTGGAATTTTGAATCAAGTCCAACTTCCCAGTCCTTATCTTCAAGGCATTCTGTGGCCCAGGTCCAGGATGTCTAAGACCGGACCTAATGTTCTTGGAAAAAGACCATGGTCAACAACTCTGCTCCTTGGGCACAACTGGGCTCAGTCCAGTGAGCGTAAAGCTCATACGTGCAGGAGAGAGAACTTTTAATGGTCCTCAGTTCCTGGGGAATTTTTCCAGTCTGGGATGGGTCATCACATACCTCACCACCTCCTGCTCTAATTTCAGGATGTCACGTTGGCGTTGCCTTCAAATACAGACCGTTACAGCTATTTAAAACCAACATGCTACTAAAAGGAGACATGCCACTGCGCACATCCCCCCTGGAAAGAGGATGGAAGAACACACACAACACATCAGCCATTTTGCTTGATGCGCCATTGCAAAAAGCTTCAATATGATGGTGAGGAGCAACAAGTGAGACCCAAAATAAAATGGAGTAGCCCCATCATGTCCTAAGCTTGCACAAATCACCTCCCTCATAGTGCCTCAGTTTCCCCTATACTAAATGGGGATAACTACCACTCAACCAGCACAGAAGTGGTATGAAAATTAGTGGCTGTTTATAAATTGCTTTGAGAACGTCAGGCAGAAAACGTTGGGATGAACAGCAGAGAGTGACAATACAAACAAGTTTCCAGGACACATGGACACATTAAGCAAGTAGAAGAGACTTGGACTAGAGGGAATTCACCCAAGAGTTCGGAAGGAACTCAGATATGAAATTGCCAAACTGCTAATTGTGGTACATATCCTGTCACTTAAATCAGCCGTCCTCCAGTCATCTGCACAGAGGCCAATTTAACGATGATTTTTTAAAATGACTCCAGAGGCAATTCTAGTAATTACAGGCCAGTGAGCCTAATTTCAGTATCTGACAAATTGGCATCAGACACATAGATAGATGAACACAACATGTTGGGGAAGAGACAACACAGCTTTTGTAAAAGGGAAACCAGCCTATTGCAATTTTTGAGGGGTCAACAAGCATGTGGCTAAGGGCGATCCAGTTGATATATTGTACTTGGAACTTCGGAAAGCCTTTGACAAGGTCGGTCACCAGAGGCTCTTAAGTAAAGCAAGCCATCATGAGAGAAGGTTCTGTCAAGGATCTGTAATTAGTTAAAAGGTAGGAAACAAAGGGTAGGAAGAAACGGTCGGTTTTCACAATGGAAAGAGGAAAATAGCGTGGTCTCCCAAGCTGTGCAGGGACGGGGTCGGGGGGGGGAAGCTGTCACTGGCCACAATGACCCCCCATGTGACAACTCCCTGAGGCACCACTAGCCTGGGGGAGGGCCAGGACAACCTCCCCACCCGGCCTTTGCTCCGCCTATTCCCCCAAGCAACGCAGTGCGAGGAACGAGCAGAAGTCTGGGGCTGGCAGCAAAGGCCGGGTCCCCTTTCACTCACCGGCAGCAGCAGGGGGAAGCAGAGTGATGCAGCCCCAGCCCGCTCCGTTCTGCCCCCTACTGGCCATGTCGCTCTACTTCCCACCGGTGAGTGCGCGTGTAACTCACCAGGCCTCTAGGAGAGGGCCGCCAACCTACCGCACTACACCCCTGCTCAGTCTCTCCTGGGGAATGGGCTAAACCATCTGGTTCGGGGGACAGGCCCCTGGACAGTCTGCACCCACAGTCAGTAAGGCCAGGGGCTCAGGCCTATGGTTGGGCCAATCCAACAGTTACTAGACCCATGCCCTGGTTCAGGGCAGGGCAGCAAACAACCAGATGGGTCCCCCAGCGCTGGCGGAGAGCCCTCACACACAGGCAGTTGGCCCACAATCGTGGAGGGAGGGCGAGTCTGCCCACTCCACTGCGTCCCAGTTCAGGGCCCAAACACAGGCAGCTCAGTCTGCCGCTGGGTCAGCAGGGATTCTGACCACAATGTGCCGACTGACAGACTCTAAAGTTGGCTGGCCCTGGGCTCCTTCCACACTCCCCCTCTAAGCATTCCTGGCTCCACTGCAAGTCCTCTGGTCCCGGTGGGGCTGGAACTTCTGGCCGCGAGGGGGCAGATCCTCCAGGTCATAGTCTATCTGCAAACTTGGTGGTCCTGGCCAACCCACGGCCTCTTGTATGGCCACCTCCACCTCCCAGCTTGGGAGCACGGGACAGGCATCTGGCTCCTCTGGCAGCTGGGGCCTGATTGACTTCCTGGGCTGGCCTTTTATAGCTCTAAGCCCGCCTCCTGACTTCTGGTCAAGTGACATGCTGGAGCTGGGCTCCGCCCACCAGGCCTCTTGGGAGTGGCTCCTCTCCCTCTGGGTTACTCCGCCTCACTACAGCGGGGAGAGGTTCAACCCCCTCCCCCACAGAACCTGGCTGGAAGCCAGGGAAGCAGAACTGGTTAGGGATGTGCCGCTCTGCTTCCCCCCGCCTACTGCCAGTAGTGAGGGGGGCCCAAAACCTGTTGCAAAAACCAGGCCACCTGAAGGCTCTGCCCCCTTGCACCGTCTGCCCATGGCACTGGGGGCACTTGCCCCTCACATGTTCTCCCTGCTCCCGAGGATTTTTACCAAGACAGGTGTTCAACATATCTGCTCTGGAAAAGGGGCGGGACTGTGAGGTGGCAAAGTGTGCAGATATCACAAAACCACTCAAGATAGTTAAGTCCAAAGCTGGCTGCTAAGAGTCACCAACGGATCCGACTCCCTCGGTGACTGGGTCACAAAATGGCAGATGAATTTTGATGTTGATAAATGCAGAGTCATGCACCTTGGCAAACAATCCCAACTCTACATACAAAATGTCAGGCTCTAAATCCGCTGTTGGCCCTCCAGGGCGACATCTTGGTGTCACTGGAGATAGGTGTCTGCAAACATCCGCTCAAAGTGCAGCAGCAGTCCAAAAAAAATCATTCCTGCTGGGACACAGGGCATTGGCCACTGTCGGAGGACAGGATACCAGGCTGGATGGACCTTTGGATGGACTCAGCATGGCCGTTCTTACGCTATGTTCTTAAAAGTGAACAGAAGGTTAGGAACCAGAACGTTAGGGAGAGATAAGACAGAAAGTGTCATAATGCCACTCGATACAGCCCTGTATACCCACATCTTGAATACTGCCTGGTGATCTGGTTGCTGCATATCCAAAAGCGATACACGAATGGGCGATGATAAAAGACAAAGGGGTATAAAACTGCTTCCTGACGAGAAGAGATTGAAAAGAGTAGCACTGTTCATTTTGGGTTACGTCTACACTGCGGGTTCTTTGTGGAAGAGGAAATGCAAATGGAGAGCTCATTTGCATCTCTAAGTCATTTGCATATCTTCTTCTGACCCTTTCTGTGGAAGAGGTTTTTGCAGTAAAAAGCGGTATGTAGACAGGGCCATTTTGCACAAGATACCTTATTCCTCAAAAAATGAGGTTTACAGGCTCTCGTGCAAAAGGGTTTTTTCCCCCTGACAAATGGCCCCATTGACACAGGGCTTTTTATCGCAAAAACCTCCTCCGCAAAAAGGATTGAACGATATGCAAATGAGAGCACGACTGACCGCTCCATTTACATTTCCTCTTCCGCAAAAAACCCACAGTATAGATGTAGCCTTAGAAGAGAGATGAGTCAGGGGAGGGAGACATGATCTAGCCATGTAAAATCATGGGAAGGTGAATACGGTAGAGTTAACGGTAAATAACGGTAGAGTTATTTATCCTTTCACATCACACCCCAGTCTGGGGTCCTCCGATGAAATTCAGGGGCAGCAGGTTTAACACAAATACAAGGAAGTACTTCTTCACCCAACACAGCCATCCTATGCAATTCCTTGCCAGGGGATGTTGTGAAGACCAAAAGTGCTACTGGATTAGATAAATTCATGGATAGGTCTGTTAAGATTTATTAAGGTCAATTAACGAGGGTGGGCAGGTTAACGTCTCTCAACTTCTCATGACAGAAGGCTGGACTGGAGAATAAGAGATCACTCAAAAATTGTCCCATTCGATTCATTCTCTCTGGAGCATCTGGCACAGACCGCTGCCGGCAGACAGGATATTGGGCTGCAAAGACCATTGGTCTGATCCAACATGGCTACCAGCTGACGTTACTGTTGCTCCAACCAAGGTGAAGGCCCTGAAGTGCTATTTCCTTTCCATAAGACACATATTTATCCGCACAGGGCACTGCGGGGACAGAATTCGTGTATGGCATACAGAAATCACCTCGCAGAAATGCTGGAAGACTCTTAAAATGTTATTAAAATCCTCTATAGTAAACAACAAAAATCCAAGTCAGCCAAAATCAACAGGCATCCAGATGAAATTCTTTAGCTTGGGGCTCTCAACATGAACATAGGGTTAGAAGGGTTAGCATCTATTTGATTATCTTTAATTAATGATCCAGTGTAAATAGATTTTTGACTTAAGCTAACATCTGATGTGCAGGACACGAAGTTTCATCCCAGGTCCACCTGCTATAGCCCTTTCATACCCAAATCTCCACACTTTGACTTACTATTTGATAATGCTATGGTGTTCTAGTCTGATTTTAATACGAATCTAATGATTTGCATAGTTATGGGAGCTAGGAAAAACTTTCAGATGGTTTTCCCTTGCACACTTCCCTATTGTAGGCATTTTTATTTTGGCATGTAAAAGTCCCTTGGGGAACATGGGCCAGCTTCTCAGATGGCAAACAGTGGAATAGCTCTACTGCCTAATAGAGGTGTGCGGATTTACATTAGCTAAAGATTGGGCTAAGAAAAGCACAGATGTCAAGAGAAAAAGCAACTGACCCATATCCTTGTGGCTGAAGAATGGTTGTACCTCAACAGTGTTCCGAACTCAGTCAGTCTTTTTCTTGGAAACATGGAAATTTTGTACAGGAAATTAACACGGCAGTATTTTTCCTACCACACTCTGGGTGGCATCTGTTCTCAATAGAAGATTGAGCCACAGATTAAAAAAAAAAATAGAAACATGTTTAGTGCACAGGAAAAGCAGTTTGCCAGTGTCTGTGAATAGAACTGTTCCTGAGGAAGGTCTGATTAAAATAAGCTCTTTTTGGTTCAGTGGTAATGGGCTTAAATTACAGCAAGGGAGGTTTAGGTTGAACATTCGGAAAAAACTTCCGAACTGTCCGGGTGGTTAAACACTGGGATAAATTGCCAAGGGAGGTTGTGGAATCTCCGTCACTAGAGATATTTAAGAGCAGGTTGGACAGACATTGATCAGAGATGGTCTAGACCGTGCTTGGTCCTTCTGTGAGGGCAGGGGACTGGATTTGATGACCTCTTGAGGTCCCTTCCAATTCTATGACTCTATTCCATACGATTTTGTATTTTAGACAACTGATCCCACATTGTGGGAAGCAACTGGTTTGCTTTCCCTTTCGTTGGCCTCTCTGTGCCAGGGGACATCTATGCGACAATCACAGCGTAGGCTGCAGGTTGGGCAGACATACTGTGACGTAGTGGGGATTTTGTCCACTCTTGTAGTCCTGTGTTCACTCTGGTTTTGCATTCCCTGGTTGCTTTGTTGTGCTGTGTGCTATTCTATAACGCCTCTGTATGTCTATGTGATTTTATATATATATATATATATATAGAGAGAGAGAGACACACACAAGGAGGGGGTAGCTGGTCACGACTCACTGGGGAAGAATGTGCAGCCTCTCACATCATGAGGGCCAGGTGACAGCAGATACCACCTTGGGCCCAGGAAAGGGAACAAAGCAGGAGGCGGGGTTGTCTAAAGGGCTGGGTGATGAGCTGCTGGGTGTGTGAGCTTAGGGAGAAGGGAGGCTAGCTGGCCTGGGGGGCAGGGGCTCTGGGCCCGCGATCCCCCAAACAGATTGTACTGAATGCTCCTGGTTCCTGTAACAAGAAGTCTGAGCTACGCCCTGTCCCTGTCAACGAATAAACCTTCTCTTCTACTTTGCTGGCTGAGTCATGTCTGGTTGTGGATGGGGGGGTGCAAGGCCTGGTGACTCCCCCACACTCCATGACAGATACCTACGCTAGCTCTCTGAGCTAGCTCCCGGCAGCACGGGCTGCAGCAGGAGCTGCACAAGCCCACAACAAAAAAGAGAAAGTGCTTACCTCCAGTTAGCTAGCTCGGGATCAGATAGCGGTGAGGACACTGCCACTTGGCTTTTAAGACAAGCTAGCAGCTTAAGAGCAACTGCAGGCTCTGCAGAAAGCTTTAACTCAAGCTATGGACTCTGGTTCAAGGCAGAGTTGCTGCGTCTTCACCGTACGTCGAATCTCTCTAATCCAGCACCCTTGGGACCAGACTGGTGCCAAATCAGAGAATTTGCCGGACCACGGGAGGTCTATATTGTCTAGCAGCATGACCAACCCTTCCACTGCTTACTGGGACCTTAGAAGACATGTAGGGGTAAATTAGAGCTAAAGAGCACAGAACAGAGAGCCAGGACCGGCAGCGGTGAACTAACTTTATGAGACCGCGGGAAACTTGGCCACATCCATGAAAAGTGACATCCAGCTAACTAAAATCATGCCAGGCTCTGGATATTGCTGGACTAGAGAGGTTCAACCTGTACTATTTTAACCAGAGTTAACTCTGAGTAGCTAATGAAGGGTAAGAAAACACCGTTTTGCAGCACGTGCGCACACACACAATCAAATTCGTTATTCTTTAGAATATGGGGTTTTGCCAGGTGACTGCATAGTCACCGTACCTCTCAACAGAGTCCTTGTATGCTGCCATATGATAAGGCACAGCAACGTAACTACTGCCACTGCTGGGGTCATAAATATCCGAGACCAAGTAATCTCAAATGCAGGTTTATTTTTGCAGGAGCGATGCCTTGGGAAGGAAAATTCACTTTCTAAATGTTCTGCCTGCCCATGATCTGCTTCCCAGGATCCAGAAGACGGGGGTGCTGGAAAGTCGAGGAAAAGGAGAGACGTAGACACCAATTAAATAGTGGGTGCTCAGAACCCATCAGCCACCTGGTGATCAGCTGTTCAAGCATCCCCAGGAGAAACTGAAAGTCACCCACCTGTGGGGCGAGAGCGCTGTACTTCCAAGCGCCTCCCAGAAACACGAGCTCCACCGACGCGAGATGGAGTTTCCAGATGCCAGTCACAGGAGATGGCGTGTCTCCCCCAAAGCAAACTTCCTGAATAACCTGGCAAACTTCAAGTGCCAGCAGCTCTACAGAACTCTGCCTACTCACGATGCCAAAAAATGGGGGAAACTTGTATCAGTCTATTCCTGGCTTCAATTATGTATTTGCCTGGGGGAGGAGACGATTCTGGTGCCTTTATGTGAACCAAACTGTACCATAGAAACTCTGTGGATGCTAACTCCATGTGCTAATGATAAGGATACAGCAGCAAGGACATATGACCAACCCCCTGTCCAGGATGGTGGAAGTGACTATGAAATATTCAGGAAGATGGGAGAGGCTATTCAATAAAAAACTTAATAATGGGGGATTTTAACTGTCCTCGTATTGTCTGATTACGTATCACCTCAGGATAGGGTGCAGAGTTTCTTGACACCTTAAATAACTGCTTCTTGGAGCAGCTAGTTCTGGAATCCACAAGAGAGGCAATTCTTAATTTAATTCTAAGTGGAGTGCAGGATCTGGTCCAAGAAGTGACTATTACTGGACTGCTTTGTAAAGGATCCATAGTATAATTAATTAAATTTCACATCCTTATGGCAGGAAAATCGTCACAGCAGCCCAAAACTACCATTTAATTTCAGAAAGCAGAACTCCACAAAAATGAGGTTAGTTACATTAAAAAGGCACCACGCCAAAGGTGAAATCGCTGCCTGGAAACTTTTTAAAGGTACCAGAAGAGAGGCTCAAACTTAGAGGTATACCCCAAATTAAAAAACAAAAAACAGAACCAAAAAAGTGCCACTGTGGCTTTAAAAAAAAAAAGAGTTAAGGGAGTAGAGATAAAAAGCCATTGTTTAAAAAGTGGAAGTTAAATCCTAGTGAGGAAAATAGGAAGGAGCATAAACTCTGGCAATTCACATGTAAAATGTAATTAGAAAGTCCAAAAGAGAATTTAAAGAATAGCTCACCCCCCCCCCCCCCCCCCCCCCCCCCCACACACACACACACACACACACACACACACAGGAGATGCTAAAGGAGCACTGAAAAACGATGAGGCCATTGCAGAGAAACGAAACGAACTCTTTGCGTCAGTTTTTACTGGGCATGTGAGGGAGATTCCCAAAACGGAGCCATTCTTTTTAGGTGACAAATCTGAGGGATTGCCCAGATGAAGGTGTCATTAGAGGAGGTTATGGAGCAAATTGATAAACTGAACAGTGGTAAGTGACCGGGACCAGATGGCATTCAGCCAAGAGTTCTGAAAGAACTCAACTGTCAAATTGCAGAATTATCATCTGTGGCTTGCAACGGCAAGTGATCATTTTGGGGAGGTAGAGTAGAGGGGGAAGTTCCTGGTCTTGCTTGCAGGCAGGGGGCAGTATAAGGAAATGCATGATCAGAAGCAGTCAGTGGCTAGCTAGCCTAAAGTATGGTGGGGCGAGTTGTGCCTGTTTTTTCGGGTGCAGCCTGTTTTGTCTCACGCTGATTTTGGGTTCTCGTGTGTTTATTGCTAAGAATTCTTAACTATAAAGTACAGGTTGAACCTCTCTAGTCCGGCATCCTTGGGACCCAATTGGTTCCAAACCAGAGAATTTTCTGGACCACAGAGGTCATGATTGTCTAGCAGTGTTACCAACACTTCCTCTGCTTACTGGGCTATTAAGAGGACATTTAGGGGTAAATTAAAACAATCACAGCACAGAACGCTGAGCGCCAGGACTGGCGGCTATAAACAAACTTTACGGGACCATTAGAAACTTAGCCACATCCATGAAAAGTGGACATCCGGCTAACTAAAATCATTCCAGATGAGAGATGTTTCCAGACCAGAAAGTTCTCGACTAGCGAGGTTTAACCTATAGCATCCCAGCAAGAGAATGTTATGTTTTTATCTCGGCTTCACAAAGCCCTGGCAGGGTTGATTTAGTTGGGATTGATTCTGCCTTGGGCAGAGGCTGGACTTGATGACCTCCTGAGGTCTCTTCCAGCTCTGTGATTCTAAGCCGTGAACAAAACATTTTCATTCTCTGTTTGGATAGCAATCTAGCACAACAGTGTTCTTCTTCATGACTGGGTTCCTATATGCTAAAATTTTAATGTAATCGCCAGACCAGGAGTGCGCATGTGTGTGTAGTGGAGGGAATCCCTCCCTAGCCTCCTAATTAGCACCTTTAACTGAACCTGCCAGTGTCCAACCAGATGTGTATTGACCATATGCTACCATGGTGCAGTGTTTCAGTAACTAGGTGTGCATACGAACTGCGCACACATTTTCCCCCCACCTCCCTTTCTGAAGGCTTAGCTCTTTCCTTATAGATCCTCAAATTATGTTTGTCCTTTTACTGACATACTTACACCTCTTTGGGATGCTGGTACTCAAAATCACTCTGATAGGGAGGATGGGGGATTGTCACTGCATAGTTCAGACATGGGCAATGGAACGAAATGTCTACAAAAGTGGATCACGTTCATTCTCCCAACTGATCACATTTCACTGGATTTTTTTTTATTGTCACAATCGTCTCTGTGTCAGGTTACCAGAGAGCATGGCTACCTTTCGTGCGTAACAGAATTAGGCTTTCATGTGTAACAGCGCACACCTTATTCGGGATTTATTAGCATGTATGCAATATTGCAGCAGGGAAATACGCAGCAGGATGACCCATTGGTTAGGACAACCACCTAGGACTTCAGAGATCTGGTTCAACACCATCAACGCCATAGGATTTTTGGTGGATTTGAGCAAGTCATTTAGCCTCTTTGTGGTTCAGTTTCTTATCTGTAAATAGGGATCAATAGCTCACAGGCTAACTATATTAAAGATAAGGTAGTTGCTGGGATTCTGTGATAAGGGGATCCAGAGAAGCAACTCTGGGAGAAAGCTTCTTGAGATGTTATTAAAAACAAACAAACAAACAAACAAAAACCCAGCACCCTGTTGTGAGAAAAGCAAGATTCTCTCCTTGAAAATCTTGGAGATTTTCCCTGTGCTATTTCAGAGTGCTGCATGATTTTAACAGCCTGACACTAAAGCCAACTGAAGGCATGAAACGACTCCCCATTGACTCGAGTTGGGTTTCAATCAGTTCCCCCGCCCCCCAAATCCTAAGATACATTTGTTAAACCATGGGAGTCAGTTGCTGTTTTACAAGAGAAAAATCGGTCCTTCCAGAAGAACGGTCATAACGGGTCAAACCAAAGGTCTGCCTAGCCCAGTATCCTGTCTGCTGATGGTGGCCAATGCCAGGTGCCCCAGAGGGAATTATTCAGTGATCCATCCCCTATTACCCATTCCCACTTTCTGGAGAACAGAGGCGAGGGAAAATTTAAACAAAGGAAAAAAGGATACATCAGAGCACAGCATAGAAATATATAAACAGTACATTTCTCTTTTTATTTTTATGTTTTCAAAATACAACAGAGTTCCTTATACAATAAAGGAATTTTCTTCCCCAAGAAGCAACTCTTTTATCAAAAGAAAATCATTCACTGTAATCAACACTAGTTAAGACGCATGCGTTTAAAATCCTATTTAGCAAGTGCAATATCTATAGGCTCCGTATCTCCGTAAATACAAACCATTTGTATTTTGCCACTTAAAATATTTATAGACTAGTTCCTAGCCGATCTGTCAAGGAAACTCGTTGGTCACCAAGCGCAGAAATATGTTAACTGGCGGCTTTCCAAATGACACGTAGAAAAATAAAACCACCGCTCGCAATCTCCTAGCATGGAACAGATTGTCTAAGCTCAGCAGCTTTTCTAGCATTAGCTTATATGCAAACAGGGTACGAGATTGAAGAATCAGTTCTCAGGGACCAGAGAAGTAAAGCTGCTCTGCTCCTTTAGTCTGGGTGTTCAATGAGGCTTACCTGTATGCTGTTACCCTGTGCTTCCTAGTGGGGGTGGGGTGGGGTGAGGTGAGGAATTGTCATCTATTATTTCAGTACAGGCTAGCTGCAGGTCAAACCCGAGCAAACAGATTTGGCTGCATAGCACAACCGATAGGGGCAAATACATTAGGGAAATAAGAATTCAAGAAGAGATTCTGCCGTACCCATGCCAATCTCCAGGGTAGAATCAGTGGAAATGGAGGAATAAGATCTGAGGGTAGGGCTGAGGGGAAGGGGAGAAGAAAATACAAAACATTGTAACTAGACTATTCTTTACGATAACTCTAACCTAAGTTACTCAGTTAAACGAGCGAGAGGCTAAAATTCTTCTGGCATTACACATGCTCCCTCAATGGACACATAGATAGGTACAAACCTTCCCCCAACCGCCGTGCTCAGCATATGACATAATGGGCTTGCCAGATGCTTCCATTTCTACTTCCTGTCCCGAAGTTTGGGTTTCCTGGGATCCAAGCCTGCCATCTGCCAAACATGGTCGCTGATTTGGAGGTGCATCGCCACCTCAATTGTCAGACCTGGGTGCTGAAAGTCAGGCTCCTAATTCTGTGTCTAGGCATCTAAAAAGTGACCTGTTTTCAGGGGTTCTGAGCACCCACAAATCTCAGTGCAGTCCAGGGGAGTGGAAGGTGCTCAGCACCTCTGAATCATTGGGGCACTTTTTAAAAGCACCAATGGATGGCGTAAGGCCTCTAACTTCGCATCCAGGTTTGAAAGTGAGGGTTGCTGCCAACCAGAACTAGCTCCAGATCTGAAATTCAAAGTCGGGGGCTACAACCTGTTACACATTGAAACGGATACATTAATAATGGAAAGGTGTGCATAACAACATCATTGTTCTGACAGGAATTTCACTGAAACAATGCACCACATGATTAAGTCAATAGTGTACACCAAGAGGGCTGGGTCACTCATGGAACATAATTAATGGCTCCCTGAAAATAAATCACCTGCAAACCGTGGTGCTTAATTACCTACTGGGTCAGCTACTTCCACAAAGCGGACAAATGCATGCACTGCTGCAAAAATTTACCTCAGTTAAACATATGAAAATATCGGCTGCAATGCTATTGATAAAAAACCGAGTGCGACACAATGGCTGCTACGTTAGCCACATGGAAAAATAAAAGACCATCAACATTTACTGACATACCCCAAGTAAGAACTGAACTCATGGCCCTGCTGACCTTGGTCAACCAAGCCTGGAAACAGATGCTGAACCCAAGACGCAGATGTTCTGCAAGACCCTGCTCATGTAACAAAAGTGAAGGTCCTGTCAAGCCAGCCCTTCTCTTTGCATGTGAGAACAGAGCACCAAAGACTATTAACCTATGTGAGATGGTCATCGTATCCATTTTCCTCCTTGCTGCCATCTTGCTCAGGGACAAAGCAGACAGCGCTGTTGCAAGGAAGCAGCATCACAATGACTGCAGGGAGGATGTTGCTGGGACTGGTGCATATGAAGCTGGAGGTTGAACATCAGTTAAGTTTAGAAGTGGGGACTAGCCTTGGAGAGTGGGTGGCTTTCCAGATGTGGGAGCTTGGCTCAAGTCCAAGTGATGGTCTAACTTGGCTCAACCACCAGAAGAATCCACATGCCACCATGCGTGTGTAGGCACAATTGGCCTTCTCTTCCCATTGAGCATCCAGGCTGCATCTCTTACAATGGAAACTGAACTCTCTCCACAGGAGAGGCAGAGTCAGGGAGGCATACAGCCTCAGAATGAGAGCCAGTGACCCGTGTTTCTTGCACTCATCTGTAGAAAATTATAGATGAATTTTCTTGGCTTGAAGGGCAATCACGTGCATTTGCAAAGGAGCAACAACACTGGAGATGCCCTAAGGATGATGGACACAACACAGTGAAACAAGAAGATATGAGAAGCTGTTAGGAATTTTTGGAGCCTCTTAAAATACTTTAGCAACCTTGGATACCTTCAGCTCTTGACACAATCCTAGTTGGTAAATCTTTGCTGTAGCATCTGCCAGGCCTGGAGCCCTGGGGATGGGCCTGTGAGTTCAAGGCATGCTTTCTTTAAGCAAGTTGACATCAAATTGGCAATCCTATGTGCTTTTTCCTTCTAACACCCACAGGCCTTCTTGAAAACGCTCAGGAAAATGAGAAGTGTATTTCTGGAAGCTCGATAGATGAAAGAAAAGACTTGCTCTGTTCAAGAGCTGCACCAGAAAGCGAACTGTCTAATGAGGGGCGGCGTACAGTAGCACAATTGTAGAACAGAAATCATGACTGATTGACCATTGTCTGAGATGGCACGTGTGACTATGGTACAAAGTTGCCAGGCCCAAGTCTGGAAGCTAGCTCAGAATTTGTATGGGCTGGTGAAGATTTGAGAGGCCTGCTCTAGTGATATGTTGGTACTCTCTTTGGAGTGGGAAGCAGAAGAATAGATTTTGCCTCTGATGTATGATCCACGGAGGGAAAGCACATGGTCAGTACAAGGAGAAGCGAGAGCCAGTAGCTCACGCCCCGGTATGGGAAATGCACATGACAAACAATTTATTAATTTAGACCCATGCTAGCTTCCAGGTATAAAGGCATATTTTAGAAAGTGACCCTCTAAGTGATCTGGATGACTTTGATCTGTATCTACTCCTGCATTCGCAAAATGAATGCTTAGTAGACATCTGGAACACGGTGACTGTTTTTGGAGAAGATACACCAGTCTAACCTCCACTGATCTTTCTTTCCGATTTCTTGGAGATGGCAAATGAAATATTTGTTCTGATTAAAGCTGATTGTAGATCTAGAGTTAACCAAATTCCTCTCTCCCCCAGGATCCTTGCTGTTGAATTAGGGTTTTTTCATGGTGGTTTCAGTTAGTGCAATGACAAGCGCACATCTCTCCAAACGTTGTCTGAATCGGGTGGTTCAGTGGGAGATGCATGTCTTAGGGGACAGGTGCATCAGGGAGATATATTTTGCTAATGGGATATGCTATGAAGTCAAGGCGAGCATCCCTGGGCATGTAATGGTCATATTTCAGCACCTTAGCGTATGATATTTGTTTTTAGAGGACTCTATCACTAATTCATGGGTAGTTCATCAGAGACGTGCCTTTCTCACAGTACAGTTACCCGATTTTACCTTGAGATGTTTCACAAATGGAGTTTAAGTTTGCTATGCCACTACCCTCATAGGGAACTAGTGGGATGTAACCAGCTACCTTTTAACATTGAATAATGCTGTCAAACTTCGCCGCTGCTTGACAGAGATTTTTTGCATGTTTGTTTCCCAGCAATCTGGATATCCTGTTCTGCAGCCCATTCAGCGCCAATGTTCTTTACTACATGCAACAAACCTCAGCATATCCATTTCAATGTGTAATGTAACAACAGCATTTCATCAGCTTTAAAATGAACGTTCAGACCCGCAGATCTATGTATCAACTAAGATCACATCTCCACTTGATCAGGATGACTTCTTGCTATACCATTAAGGGCCAGGATCAAATTACAGATTTGAAAAAAGTGAATTATATTTCCCAGTACATTCATAAGTTTGGCAGCTGTTGGCAACTAATTTAGGCTACAAAATTCCAGTCATTTCATAAGCATTTACTACCTTGAGATTCCAGTAGAATACAACACAAGGCCTTCTTAATTAACAGCAATCAACATCTTTTCAGATCCAATTCTTTGGCAATATTGATACAGAACATTGTGCGTATCTATCTAAAGAGCTTATAATAAAAGAAAACTTTTGGTTATTACATTCTAACTGTCTTAACCTTCACAGAGGTATTAAAGTGCAGAAATAGTTCTGTTTCGCAAACTCTCTTTCCTTCGTTATCCTACTTCCTGGAAACGCCTGCTTAGGTCAGTAAAAAGAGAAGCAAAAGAACTTTAATTTGTAACAGGAAGGGAAAGATTATGTGTATGAAAAGTCTAACTTTTCTGGGGTGAAATAAGATCATTATCAATATTTTGTGAGCCATATATAACTCGAGACATTCCGACAGAGTCTGTTTTTTTAAACTGATACCCATAAAAGAAAATGCCTAGTTGAGGATCAGGGCAAATAGAAATAGCGGTATTGACTTCACTGACGGAGGCTGATATACATCAGTTGATTCTCTGGGCCATGATATGTATTAGTGAAAACACCAGGGAGGAAGGAAATTTAACTATCATGTTTATGCTAAAAAGAAAATACTCACGGGATTGATATTACATCACAAACTGTTCTAAAACAGCAAGTTAACAGAAAAGTAATCCAGGTGCTAATTTTAGCAGTGAAGGTTAATTCACTTCCAATCATGCTGCAGCGTAACTATTTCTGTATTTCACTCTGCTCATCTCAGTGGCATTTGTCACTACATCTGGACTGCTATTTTCAGAGAGAGAGAAAAGTAAAAGGCATTTTTGGTTCTTTCAGGAAACTGAGAAAGAGCTCATTTAAAATATTTTACTCCTGCAGGGGCTTTTGTTAAATGCAATACACCCAGTCCGTCAATGCAACACCCAGTCCGTCAATGCAACCTTCTGACACAAAAACAGCAGGCTGTGGTAAATGCGCGCCAATTTACGAGGTGAGTAAAGAAACCTGGTGATAGCTGTTCTATTTCATGAAGGTTTTTAGGGGGTTTCTTTTCCTTTTTGTCCTACAGTATTTCAGGCAGTTTGCAAGTATGCGGTTTGGTTTTTTGGTCACTACATTTATTGTGTGTACACAGTGAAATTCACCTCCTGTGCAGAGGGCCAACCTATGGACACATAAGTTCAGGGATACTCTGCACAGAGATGAATTTCACCTACGGACTCATCTCTTACTTGAAACAGCTGCTTTGCAAGCAGCTTTCACACCCCTCTCCCGGTCAGGGGATCCATCATGTGCTTTAAATCCTCTCGGGCACAAAGTCTGGCTTTTCACACTGTGAGGTCTGCTGTTAGGAGCACAAGCAGCGAGAGCCAAGGCATCAATGACATAATGCGACATGTGTGCCGTTCGAACAGCCATGTTTTCATCACGCACGCCACTGCAAAGTATTTAAGACACCCAACCTTCCTTTCATGGGGGTTCATTTTAATGCATTTTACACTGGGAAGGAAAGAATTTGTTTTAAAACAGCCAGGAAACGTTTCTTATTGCAATCGAGATCTGAAAACAGTTACCAATACTGTTCGCTTCTGAGTCATGCAACCAACGGCTTTGCTGAATAGTCACCTTTATCTTTAGGTACTTTATTTTGGAACCTCTGCCATGACTAACAGCAAGTCTACTACAGATCTGACTCCAGGATATTAGTCAATGTGCTTAATTTAGTTGCCTTTAACTCCTGTAATGGTCTTCTTGAACATGCAGATAGGGCCAGACCTGTTAGCACAGCAAAAAGAAATCACTATACTAACAAACACGGCTCTCTCAGACATTCCTAGTAAAAAACAAATTAATAGCAATGCCCACATTTCATTTATGAAGAGGGCCAAATTAGGCCAGGACCTTCGCAGTCTTCAGTATAACATGAGGTTACATTTTTAAGGAAAGACAATGCTGCTTAGATGGCTAATGAAGTAGAAAATCTATTTCCCTGCAATTTCGGTGCTAAATGTTTCTCCTAATCAGTAACACACCCCCATAGGAACAAACTGATGCCCCTTCCAATGGATTGTCAATTGGAAACACACAACTTCAAAAAAGAAACAGAACCCTCTGTTCTCAATAGTTTCCTTCTAAGCTGTGGGCCACTGCGGGATGATGGACTCCCGTTGGGTGCTATTAAAATATTATGGAATGAATTTGAATTAGGGTTTGTAAGTTAGCTTTCTTCCCCAGTTCCTCTCATTAGTGATGGACAGCTGTGTTTTTTACTTGGTAAAGAAAGGCAAATTGCCGATGTACTCTTTTTGATACATCTCACTGCCAATTATTGTGCAAACAATTTGTGGAAATGAAACACTTTTCTGAACTAATCTACCATATGGTTGCATTTATTTTAATGTTATCCTAATTTTTGCATTTTAAAATTCATTCTCTTTGTTGCTCCACTTTTCTTTTCTGGTAACATTTGCCCCTAGCTGCACTACAGATGAACAGAGAACTCACAAAAGGATAGCTTGTTTCACAGTACTTCAAGTATAGAAAGACTGACCATAATACCAGCAAAATTAAACAAATCAGAAGATAAAATAGATAGCAGGAGAGTTAGAATTCATACAGAAATATAATGTAATGTCTAAGGGTAGGGGGAAATGGGAGGTAGCTACAAAACTGAAACAGTGAAGTGACAAACAGAAGTATCAATTGAGAATCAACCAATTTTCACTACATACTGTACATTAAAATTAAATGCAAAATTCACATGTCGGAGAGCATTCAGACAGGGTGATGCAGGTCACAGAAGCCAAAGGACTAGAGGAAAATGAAGGATTGTTTGAACCTAGCAGTATGTTTTAAAAAACATAATCAGTAATTGGGCTAATGAAGTTTGACAATGAATGGCTTTGAAGAAGAAAAAAGCAGCACTGAAGCAAAGAACAAATGTATGTCAAGGCCGCACAAGTAACACTGATTGCACAAGAACACTTTCAATAGCTTGAAAGAAGATGCCTATATACTCAATATGTATACTATATATGCAAAATATATACACAAATCTAAATTACGTATGTATATATGTACACATAGGCAGTTCTGTACATATGTATATGTGAATGTGAATGCACATGACTGAATTTTGCCACATTTCAGCATCCAGGTGAATTTGAGCACAACCACAAAGGCTCCTGCTGTACAAACCAACAATTCTATATTTGATTACTGAGAAGTACGTGTAAAATAGGTTCATCTAGTTCCCAGTGGCTTAGACCCTGTTGTAATTACACCAGCATCACAAAGTGAAACCAATTTCTAAACATTTCGAGCATACACAAAGAAATTAAATAATACACAATCTACAGCTTTAGACAAATCAGTACACCCATATTCTTTTGCTTCCCAGCCCACCCACTAATCAATGACTTGACGAGATCACTCATGGTCTCCTCTGACATACGGCTATCCTTTTGGAAGATGGACTGGAGATTTGGGAACTTGCATTAAAGCTCCAAATTTTTCAGTAATTCTGTAAAGCAAGGGTTGGGTATTGTCCATACATATTAATAGTGTTCTGGGGAAAGGGACACGGCATATATAAAAAAAGGGCTCCCCTTAAAAAAAAAAAAAAAAAAAAAAAAAGGGAATGCGAGGCCACCCTAGCCCTGCACAATCCAACAAGAGAAATACATTGATCTTTGGGATTTCAAGTTTTAGGATGCAGAAGGTAACATTTCCAGAAAGCCAGCTTGCCTCAAATCTCAGCAGAGTCCTGGCCTCTTGACTCAAGGCGGTTTTGATCTCATGCTTGACTGGTCAATTGGTCTTCGTCCGTGTATCTCCACCTGCTGTACTAGAGCAGAAAGAGGGGCCTGGAGGTTCAAAACACGAGAGAACTTCAGATACATAATCCCACATCTCCACAAGGCTGCCATTTCCTTTGGATTCGAAAAGCTGATGGCTCCTCCGAGAGCAGAGATTCATTTCTAGTGCTCCGCATCCATAGCGTCTAAGTATTTTGCTTCAATGATCCTAGGAAGCAGGTTATACCTACGAGTGAACGACAGAGATCATTAGATTCAGGTTAGTGCTGCCATGAAGGGCTTTGTTCATCCTTTTCCAGGCTCTTCAGAGCTGGGTGTGTCTGGGGCAATTCACCTAACCTGGTGATTTAGGGTCAAACTGGAATGAAGAGCCGCGTTTACACGGCTGGAATCCCTCCAACTGGAGTGTTGCAAAGAGCAAACTGCCCTCAGCTATCAGCACAGCCTCCCCATTTCCAGTGCTGCTGCTCTCGCTCCCTCTGAAGGTGGTAAGAGCTATCGGGAAGGGTGGGGGGGCTTGAGCAGTGCTAGGATGGAGGAGCACATTGGCCTCGCCCCCACATCTGTCCTCCTGGCTGGATTGGGGGAGGCGTGACGAGACTGGCGTAAAATATGATCCCAATTTAAATAAAAGAATCCAGTTGGGTGGCTTTGAAAATTTTAAAAACCCAACCAACCAAAATGAAGCTAAGCTTCTGAGACACTCCACACTCCCAAGAGATGGGGCTTCAAGAAAACACACCGACTACCGCACGTGAAAAGTAGCACCGCCATCACCTTTCGCTTCTGCCGGCTCCACTGTGCTGTGTGTGTGTCTTGTCCTGCGAGGTCGTTAGTGCAGCCATTGCCTCATTTCCTGTTACAACCAGGATTGTTGTGACACGAAATAAAGCCCGCCCCCTATCGTGTGAGCACGGTACTGAATGGGACCGCTGGAATCTACTTTTATACAATGTAATACAGGTTGGACCTCCCTCATCCGGCACCCTCGGGACCTGACTGGCCTTGACCAAGGGGATTTGCCAAACGAAGGGAGGTCCCTCGCAACATGGCCCACGCTGCCTCCAGCGAGGACTCCAGCCGCGCCCCACTGCGGTCTGCCTGGCCCTGGCTCCCCAGGCTGGAGCTCTGTGGCTGCCGTGGATTTTGGGGCTGCCAGGACCGAGGCTCTGCGGCTGCTGGGACTCTGCGGCCACTGCCGGCCCCCCGCTACCGCCCAGCAGCATGGCCCAGAATTCCCTGCTGCATCCTTCTCCCTCAACATGGAGCTCCTGGCCCAGTCACGACCCTCCTCCCCCATGGCCCAACCTCCTGCTACCTGTACTCTGTGGTCCAGAAACATCCGTGGTCCTGCTGAACCACAAAGACCCGGTTAAGGGAGGTACAACCTGTAATGTTGGCTCATAGGAGTGAACCAACCACTAAGTGGCATTGCAAGCAACCTCATAAAGCTTTCTCCTTAATATATCCCTCTGGATATTTGTACATCAATTTTCTGCTTCCTCCACCGCACAGGAAGTTACTTCCCAGCTATTTCAATAATACAGGCAACAATGCAATAAGCCCGCTTTAGATTTAGACCGCCTCAGCAGGGAGCCAGGGAAGGAGATTTCAAATCTCACTATCTGCAGCGCAACGCCCGAAACACCTCAAACTGATCTGCCTTGAGATAAACACGTTGATATAGAATCATAGAACCATAGAGCTGGAAGAGACCTCAGAAGGTCATCAAGTCCAGCCCCCTGCTGTAGGCAGGACCAATCCTAACTAAATCGACTCAGCCAGGGCTTTGTCAAGCCGAGACTTAAACACCTCTAGGGATGAAGACTCCACTACTTTCCTAGGTAACCCATCCCAGTGCTTCCCCACCCTCCTAGTGAAATAGTTTTTCCTAATATCCAACCTGGACCTCTCCCGCCACAACTTTAGACCATTGTTCCTTGTTCTGCCATCTGTCACTACTGAGAACAGCCTCTCTCCTTCCTCTTTGGAATCTCCCTTCAGGGAGTTGAAGGCTGCTATCAAATCCCCCCTCACTCTTCTCTTCTGCAGACTAAACAGACCCAACCCCCTCAGTGTCTCCTTGTAGGTCATATGCTCCAGCCTCCTAATCATTTTGGTTGCCCTCCGCTGGACCCTCTCCAATGCATCCACATCCTTTTTGTAGTGGAGGGGGGGGAGGAGGAAGGGTCAGAACTGGACACAATACTCCAGGTGCGGCCTCACCAGAGCTGAATAAAGGGGAATAATCACTTCTCTAGATCTGCTGGCGATGCGCCTCCTAATGCACCCAATATGCCATTCGCCTTCTTGGCTACAAGGGCACACTGTTGACTCATATCCAGCTTCTCATCCACTGTCATCCCCAGGTCCTTTTCTGCACTACTACTACTTAGCCAGTCGGTCCCCAGCTTGTAACTATGCTTGGGATTCTTCCATCCCTAGTGGAGGACTCTACACTTGTCCTTGTTGAATCTCATCAGATTTCTTGTGGCCCAATCTTCCAATTTGTCTAAGTCACTCTGGACCCTATCGCTGCCCTTGAGCATATCTACCTCTCCCCCCAGCTTAGTGCCATCTGCATGAAAACATGTTGACATGAAAACATCCTGGAAAAGAGACGCGGTTTGATCTCAATTCAATTCATGCAATGAAACACAAACGATTGTGCAGAGGCAAAAGGATGTGTAAAATATTCTCCTAGCTACAGGGATTACAGTGCCAGAGAAATCCCGCTTAATTACCAGCCTCCACGCCTCCCCAGAGCTCTGACCCAGCTAAGAATCTGAGAGCATGTTAGGAGAAGTCTTTCCGGGTGGACTATTCCATGATAGCCAGGCTAGAGAGACTCCCAAAATAATGCCAGCACATCACTTGGCACTGCAGCAATCCAGGGACAATCTATTCCCCTTACCGAGGGAGCTTCGTCTAAACTGCACCGTGGCAATGCAGTTAGACTCACAGTATAAAAGATGAAGACAGTCTGGCCGTGAGGAGTTAACTGGCTGGTCTTATGCCTAAGACACTCAGCTGCGTCTCAATGGAAACGGGTGCAGTTTCTCTATGTGACCTTGAGGAAGACCAGGCCCATGAGTCATCCTTGGTCAGAGCAACACCAGCTGAGCATGCTCCACTCTCTGAGGGGAGCGTGAGGGGAGCCTGGCTGCCAGGCCCTCCCCCCAGTGGTCCCCGAAGCGGCGTCCACTGGGGACAGGCTGCCTTGGGGGGGAGTAGGGTTGCCAGATGGTTGAACCAAAAATACTGAACACTCCCCCCCCCCCCCCCCAAAAAAAAACCACGGGAAAAAATTCTGTTGAGGAAAAAAAGGGGGGGGGGAGACCAAAGTTGTTGAGCACAAAAAAGAATAATAAAACAGCATTAACACAGCATGGCCCCTTTCAGAGTGAGAATAGGGTTAGGAACAGGGGAGAAGTTGAGCACTGAGACCCAGGGAAGTCATTGCTTCCCCTTGGTCTTTAGGCTTTTTGCCGGCAGCCATTTTCTGTTCTTGTTCAAGCCAGAACTTAGCTTCTCTGCGGAATCAAGTAAGCAAGGGGTCCGGGGGCGAGGGGCTGGGGGTGTCAGCCTGGGCACTAGGGTTGCCAGGTGTCGGGTATTTTCGCCCCCTGGCTAGAAAAAAATAATCAGAAAATACCAGACATTTTAGGTGTCCATTTTCTGAATTTTTTTTACTGGACAGGAGGCGAAAATACCAGACTGTCCGGGTCAATACCAGACACCTGGCAACCCTACGGGGGAGAGCGACAGGAAGGGGGGGAGGCAGGCCAGAATTGCTGTAATACTGTCTAAGGACAACAACAACAAAAAAATCAGGCGACAGAGGTTCTAACAGTAACAAAGCTGCTCTCATGGACCTATTGTGTACATGGACGTATCCACCTTGCAGCATAAGCAGTAATCCCAAATATTGTCTATATAGTGTGAATTAGTGAATGTTGCTCGGAGAATTGTATCTGAGCACAGGGGACTGGACTAGAAGACCTCTCAAGGTCCCTTCTAGTCCTACAAGACTATGAGACTGCAATTCCTGTTTTTAAAATACAGTTAAGCAACATCTCATCGATGTTCTTGTATTTGGAGGTTTTGCTGGTTTTTAGCATTCCACTTCCCTCCCCGTTTTTAATTACAGGGGAGCAAAACACGTACAGGATAACATTTAAATGCTTTCACCTCCATTCTTAGTCTGCACTTTGCTCTACCGAGAGCTGTGGGCCTTTCTCCTGACAGCAAGGTGGTATGAACAGCAGTGGATGTAGACTTGCCAACGCTCCGGTTTTCACCACAAGTCTCCCGCAATCACGCCTTATCGTCTGGAGGCTACCTCAGCCAAACCAGGAGACTGGGCACTAGCAGTGCAGTGCAGCAGCAGAGCGAAAGCAGGCTCCCTTATTGGCTTTCACTCTGTGCTGCTCCCGGAAGTGGCGAGCTCCATCCCTGTGGCACCGAGGGAGGGGCGGGGGAAGGGCACAGAGGTTTCTGTGCGCCGCCTCTACCTGTAATGCCAACTCCATAACTCTCATTGGCTGGGAAATGTGGGGACATGTGGAGACCCCTGCCGAGGAGAAGCCACTGCCAGAGGGACGTGCCTTTGGCAGCCACACTATCTGGGGTAAGTGCCAGCCCCCTGTTCCCTCTCACACCCCACTGTCCTGCCCCAGCCTAGTTCTAGGACCCCACACCCAAACTCCCTGCTAGAGCCTGACCCCCCATCTGCATCCAATCTCCCTCCCACCCAGAGCCCCACCCCTCACCCCTCCCACACCCAGACTTCCCCCGAGAGCCCGACCTGTTCCTCCTCCCGCACCCAAACTTAGGCAGCTAGCCACCCTAGGTGGATGGGTCACACTAGCACCCCCTGTGTTAGCCCCAGAGGTGATGCACTGTTGCCACAGTAACAGAGAGAATAACCTAAGCCAGGGATGGCCAACCCGTTCCAGACAGAGCCAAAATAGCGCGCATACAGCACGAAGAGCCGGGGCAAAGGTGTTGAGCCACATCAGGCTCCCGCCGGCTGCCACCATCTCGAAGATGCCATTTTGAATGGCCAGATGGCTACCCTGCCACGGTGAGCACAGGGAACCGGGAGGTGGGGGCCGTTTTCAGGGGCGCAGGGGCAGCTTCGCGAGCCACGCTTTCGGGGGAAAAGAACCGCATGACCTAAGCTGTTCATGTACACGCAGCCAGTGAGGGAAAGGGAATTCTCACACGTGCTGCTGTCGTCTGGCTGGAGGCATTTTCTGCAAGGCCGGGTTACGTGACCAGCAGCTCACATGGAAAAGCAGCAATTCAGGGCAGCAGCAACAGAAAAGCCGGCCACCCAGTGCCTTATCCTGATCCTACTGGGGGCCATGGCATTTTTGGCATCCCCTTTAATGGGGACAGGACTGGACACGCTGTCTTATCTCATTTGCAACCTCTTTCCTGTAGATTTTCCAAACAGCTGCCCAACACTCTCCTGGATCAGGTGGGCAACACTGCATCGTACTGCATCAAAGGTAGCAGAGCATCATTAAATGGCTATAAAGTTGGCCAATGTCCAGCAAGGATGCTTAGCAGTTACTTTAATAGCTCATTGCTGCTGCTATTTAATTCGTTTCCCACCCACATTCATTTGGCTTATTTAATGAGCCTAAACCCCCAACTCTTAACATGCTGAAAAACGAATTTCCTTCACTCCGCAATAGCCGGAAAGCATCAAGGGCATTTGCCAAAATTTAGAGCGAAAAAACTCTCCAAATAAGTTCTGGGTCACTAGGGCACATTTCAGCCAATTGTGAACATGTGCCCATGTAATCTTCACACTAGGGAGCACTGCCCAGGAGATTGCTGGATCTCAAGCTATGAAGCACAACATGAATGCTGAGAGCTCTTCTTGTAATAGACGAGAAAACATTCATTTCTGTGTGTAACAACTGTGCTGAGAGTAACAAGCTACAGGTCAAGCGGGAATGCTGCAGGTTCAATCACAGCTTCCCCCCCCATCACGGCACTGTCATGCTGCCCCTAGAGCCAAGCAATCTGCCTTGTGGGTTCCTCCTTGCTCCAGGGACATGCCCTGTGCTAGGTATGGGTTTCGCTTAGATATGCTAGCGGGTGTGTCTGGCTCCAAGGCTACGTGCCCCACACCACCTCCTCCTGCCCCTGGGGGGAGTCCTAAGAAAAATCCCATCCGTCACACACTGCTAGCCATGAACCAGGTAGCTGGTTCCAGGGGCGCAAGTTGGTACCTTGTGCGACCACTCTAGCCAATACAGAATATATTAGAACATCAGAACGGCCAGACTGAGTCAGACCAAAAGTCCATCTATTCCAGTACCCTGTCTGCCGACAGTGGCCAATACCAGACGAATATGGCAGAGGAGCAGAGAGAAACTGAAAGGCAAGTCTACGCTACAGTGCTACGTCAGCCCAGCTGTGCTCCTGCAGCATAACCGGTGACGATCAGGAAGCGCTCTCCTGTGGGCATCATTACTCCACCTCAGCAAAAAGTGTACGCTACGCGGGCAGGACAATATCTGTGTGATCAGCACAAAACTTGCCTCGCTCAGGGGGAGGGACTTTTCCACACTCTGGGGTAATGCAATTTTCATCAACTTCAGCAGCAGTGTACACGTGCCCTGAGTAGCGTCAGGTGATTTTGTAAAAACCCAACAGCCTGGGCACTCGGTGACAGGCCTATAGCACAGAGCGCGCCTTACCTGATCGGGATCATTCCTATCATAATGAGAGGAAATATCATCTTCATGTAGGGCAACGGTGACATCCCAAATCCGCAGAGGATGAGGAGCTGAAGAACCTGCAGGCCTGTGAAATAGTGGATCTTCCTCTGAGGGACTCTGCGAATGTAATGCGTTGGAGGATACGCCGTCTGTGAACGAGAGACAGAGGAGGTGTAAGACAGGCACAATGGTGGGGATAAAAAATAAAAAGTAAGCCCATCGAAGGCCCTACTTCAGGGAAACCATCACCACACAGCTATAAGGGTTCAAGTCAATAGGTAGCAAGTCCCTTCCTCTGAGTTCTCCCACAGCTGCCTCAGGTGCGGGAAGCAGCATCAAGAGTAGCTCTGTGAGCTCTCTGTACTGAGGAATGTCAAAGTATCACAGCATCTGTCCCCCTCCTGCCGCAGCAGCAGTCTCCCTGCTGCTGCGTTCCTAGTGCAGGGCACAACAGGAGCACTCCAATAGTTTGCTTGTTTGTTCCCCAAAGGGAGCACCACACTCAGCTATCAGATACTTCCTGGAGTTTTGAAAGGGGAGGGGCACATGCCAGCAGGGCAGCAGAGATCAAAACACTGAGCAGCTCCAACAGAGCAGGTATTGTGGGATACTGACAGTTCTGTCGACAAAACAAACAGCAGTCTACGCTGGCTCTTTGTCGATAATAAGGAGGGGGGAAAGAAGAAAGTCTCTCCTAGAGGTGAAGTTTTTGTCACCAAATCTGGGCATTTTTCCCAACAAAATTCACAGTGCAGTGTGTATGCTTGCACTGTTTTGTTGCCAAAAGTCAAGTTTTTCCAACACAACCTGGTAATGTAGACAAAACTTGAGTGTTTTTTCCCACTCTTCTTTATTTATTCTGGCTGCTAGCTCTTTGGGCAGGGACTTGTCTTAGCACACTTTGGGGGCTAAAAATATATAATAAGGGTTTCTTTGAGATGACCGGGCAAAAGCTGCACAGAGGAGGAATTGTACTTTTAGTGCCACAGATTTCCTGCACACAGAGATGTTGATACACATTCAATTCAGGCAGACGTACAAGTCAATATTATTGTTTGAATTACAGTAATGCACAGATGCCTCAACCTGGACGAACATCCTATCCTGCCAGATGCTATAGGATACAAAGGGAGACATGTCTTGGGGGTAGCTATGTTAGTCTGTATCTGCCAAAAAATCCAAAGGAGTCCTGTGGCATCTTAAAGACTAGCAGATTTATTTGGGCATAAGCTCAGTGCCACCTCACTGTTTACCCCTTTCTCTAGATCATTTATAAATAAGTTGAACAGGATTGGTCAGATCCTTGGGGGACCCCACTAGATACCTCTCTCCACTTGGAAAACTTACCTTTTATTCCTACCCTGTGTTTCCTGTCCTAACCAATTATCAATCCATGAAAGGACTTTCCCTCTTATCCCATGATAATTTACTTTACTTAAGAGCCTTTGGCGAGGGATCTTCTCAAAGGCTTTCTGGAAATCTAAGTACATTCTATCTACGGGATCCCCTTGTCCACATGTATGTTGACTCCCCTCAAAGAACTCTAGTAGATTAGTAAGGCAAGATTTCCCTTTACAGAAAACATATTCACTCTTCCCCAACAAATTATGTTCCTCTCTCTGTCTGAACATTTTCTTCTTTACTATAGTTTCAACTAATTTGCCTGGTCCTGACGTTAGATTTACTGGTCTAGAATTGCCAGGATCATCTCTGGCAATTTTTCTCTAGAGCCCTTTTAAAATATTGGCGTCATATTAGCTATCTTCCAGTCATTAGGTACTGAAGCGGATTTAAAGGATAGGTTACAAACCACAGTTATTAGTTTCGCAATTTCATATTTGAGTTCTTTCAGAATTCTTGGGTGAATGCCATCTGGTCCCAGGGACTTGTCACTTAACTTTATCAATTTGTTCCAAAACCTCGTCTAATGACACCTCAAACTGGAACAATTTATCAGATTTGTCACCTAAAAAGAATGGCTCAGGTTTGGGAATCTCCCCAATATCCTCAGCCATGAAGACTGAAGCAAAGAATTCATTTAGCTTCACCACAATGATCATCATCTTTAAGTGCTCCTTTAGCATCTTGATTGTCCAAGGTTGTTTAGCCAGCTTCCTGCTTCTGATATACTTAAACATTTTGTTATTACTTTTTGAGTTTCTGGCTAGCTGTTCTTCAAACTCCTTTTTGGCTTTTCTTATTATATTTTTATACTTAATTTGACAGAGTTTATGCTCCTTTCTATTTTCCTCACTAGGATTTAACTTCCACGTTTTTAATGATGCCTTTTTATCTCTCACTGCTTCTTTTACTTGGTTGTTAAGCCGCAGTGGCACTTTTTTGGTTCTCTTACTATGAGACAGGGAGATTAGGTTTTTGAAGTACCCTTCCTGTCCGGTTTAATGGCAAGACTGTTGGGAATTCTGTGATGGCCAATCCCCTGGAATTCTTATTATGGCTACACGGACAAGACAGCTTATACAGCGCGTGCGGTATGTCGGGAGGATGGCTCAGGCCAGGAGGAGGATAAACACATACATAATCACGGACGGTTTAATGGCAATGTTTTGAAGCTTGAGTAATCAACTCATTATATGAGTTTCCTCAGGAAACAGAGTGTAAGGCGCTATTTCTTGTTCCACATCCTGTGCAGTACATTTCCAGTTCTAGTACGACTCTCTCTACCTGCTCTTTCAGCAAGAGGGCCACCCTCTCAAAGAGTTGATTCCCATCAATGGAGGTCAGGGCGATGTACAGGAAGAGGCCGTAGAGGACTGGCTTCGGGATCCACTGCAGTGGGAATGGCAGGAGCAAGAGCGAGAGCCCCACCAAGAAGTTGGCCACTAGAGTCGTCAGTCGTGTCTCCTTCACGCTCACGATCCTGTAGGGGACACACAGTGGCATGGAAACAAAGACAGTGAAGAGTAACGACAAGTCAGTACCATGCTAACCCTTGAGGCTCACTTCCAGGGGGAGCCTGTTTATGGGACATTCCAATACCACAATCATCAAGCATCTCCAGCCAAACGCTAACACTTTTAGAAGACAGAAAACCTCTTGGCCTTAGTTCAGGCATTTAGACCACTACTCACACAGAGCAGCTGGATAAAGGCCAGGGCCCGGGACCGAGTCTGTTTATTTAATTTGCACTCTCTCCTCTTGTTTAACCCTACACTCTGTAGATCCTCGCTGAACTTCAACTAATTTAATCCTTGGCAATTTGCTAAACAGAATCACTTCACTGCAAGAGCCCCCTTTCTGCACGTTACCCCTTCCCAGCACTACCTGTCAGACGACACGGACGCGTGCATGCATGTTATATTACACATAGACAGCCCCCCAAAAGGATGTCAGAAAGCTACTTCTGTGGAAACTAACTAGTGACCCACTTGAAACCACATTCTCCTGACTAAGTCGTCAGCATTTTGGATAAACATTAAGAATCCCCTTGTTTATACACCAGGGAAAATATTCAGAGAATGAGGCAGGGAAATTAGGAACTTAATCCTGTGGTAGAGCATGGGAGCTGCCCTGCAAATTTTCCATGAGCCATGCTAAAAATGCAAGTACTTAATGCAAATTTCCAGGAGTTGACAGATTTTAGACTGACAGACCTGTTGCTGGAAAAATATTGACAGGAAGTAAGAAAGGACACACTAACTTTAAAACACACTGCACCGCACACAGAAACATTCCCAAATGTGAAACAGAAAACCCCATGCAGCAATGTTCCCTCTAATCTTTTCCATCCAGGTGCTGAATAAATGTTATGTGCACCGAGGCCACCAGTAGAAACAAAAAAACCTAGCTGGGGGTGCTCCGCTCATCCACTGGGCGGCATCTGAATCTCTCCTCAGCGGCTGCACAAGCGCACAACTTACAGGGAACACAGCTGTACAGTAAGCCAAAAACCAAGCTAAGAAAAAGGGACACTGCTGTTGTCCTATGTTCCTACCAAAAACAGAGAAGAGGGGAAATCTCCTTTCACAGGATTATTTAAAATCGGTTTATTTGTAATGTTGTTTCTTTATAAGGAAACTAAACCCCCAGTCCGGATGTTAACTGCTGGCTAAGGCCTGCCTAAGTCAGCGCAGAGACAACGGCACTGAAGATTGTTTCAGTGCTTTGGGGGGGGGGGGGGTGGGAGGGGGGAGAAGGCGCTCATGGTTAAGGGGAGAGAGGGGAAACCAGGTTTTCTGACTGCACCAGGTTCCCACCAAGGAGCTCACTTGGGTAGCATATGAAACTCGTCTCTTCCAACCAGCGGAGCACACAGCCTGCGTGGGCTCCTGGGCGAGGGTAAGGTGTGTGTGTGTGTGTGAGTGTGTCTGTGTGTGTTAGAGAGTGTGTGTGTGTAAGACAGAGAGAGCGCGCGCTCTCCACTCCCGGAAGGGGCAGGGCCAGGAGCAGTCGGTCCATAGTGCCGCCCAGAGCGCAGCACCTCCCCCGCCAGTCCTTAGTGCTGCCCAGAACCTGTGGGGCATCGCTCCAGCAGCGATTTAAAGGTCCCGGGGCTCCTACTTTGGTCAGAGCAGCTGTCAGAGCCCTAAGCCCCTCTGAATCACCAGGCCAGGGGTAACTGCCTCTTCTGCCCACCCCTCTGCCCACCCCTAACGCCCTGCTGGCAGGCCTGTTTCCAACTGCGGTACTCTTCCAGGTATGTGTGGCTTGCTTGTGGGGATCCACTGTCACCTGGTCTGTGAGCACCTGCCCTCCTTTTGGGGACACCCTCCCCGAGTAGTCCATTTGTTGCAATAAACACAGCTCCTGTCTTTCTGCTTGCCATCCTCCTCCACTGAACATACCACCCCCTTGCAAATCCTTCCTTCTGCTAGAGCATGGCCAGCAGGCTTGCTGAGCTCCAGAATTGTTCCTGCCTTCTGCTCTCCATTTTGGCATTTCCATCCTATCACAGCGCCCTCTTGCAGCCACATTAGGTGGCTGTAGAACTGCGTACTCCAAATGAACTGCCATCCGGCTTCTGGTAAAGTGTTTTGAAGAATGGAGAGCCCATAGAACACGTTGTTCTCTTTTATATGCACACATTTCTGGGGCTTTGCAATTCTTTTTGGCCTATCAGAGATTTCCTGCCGGCACGGTAGCTCCTTTCCACACAGAATTCTTGTAAAAGCTATACATATATTTAGAGACATAGTGATAGAGATGCAGCCATGTTAGTCTGGTGTAGCTGAAACAAAAAACAGGACTATGTAGCACTTTAAAGACTAACACGATGGTTTATTAGGTGATGAGCTTTCGTGGGCCAGACCCACTTCCACTATTCGATCTGAGGAAGTGGGTCTAGCCCACGAAAGCTCATCATCTAATAAACCATCTTGTTAGTCTTTAAAGTGCTGCATAGTTCTATATTTAGAGACAGACTGACTGCCTTACTCCAGGGCAGACTGAATTTCAAACCTATTTTCTATAACTGTGGTGTCCAACACACTAGCCACTCACATGTGGCTATTTGGCTGGTTGAGAGTGGCTAGTTAGCATAAACAATGTAACTACTTGGCTGGTTGAGTGTGGCTAGTTCACTATAGCAGTAGCCACTACGGCGGCTATTGCTTCAGAACTGGTTGGACATCCCGGTTCTATAATAAATGTAAGAATGCCATGTTTAAGGGTGCGGTGAGATCCGGGCTTAAATACCTGAAAGTGATGGCTTCTCAGGTAATGTAACCTTGCATGCCAATGAATATAAACTTCAACCTGTTACTCCATAACAAGGGGAAAAGAATAGAAAATATTACTTGGATAATGTGGCAGAATGAAGATAGAGATTCCCTCTTAAATTGAGGGAATGCAAAGTCTTTGGAGGACCATATTTAGGCTCCACAAATAAGCCATAGAAGACATCCAATGTCAAGCCTAAAAATGACAGAAGGGTCATCAAAAGGAATTACCCTCCATCTCCCAACTGCATTTGCACCACAGAAATTGGAATTTGCTACCACTGATCAAGACTCGCCTGCAAAACCTAGACCCATTGGCCAGATCCTCATGCAAAACCCCAGATTTCTAAGGGGCAAAAAATCTTCCCCTTTTGCTATTTAAAACACGCCGGAGAGCTTGCAACCTGCCCTGGGCACAACAGAGCCAGAAAGGGCATTCCCAAGGAGACAAGGTCAGAGAGGGGGACAGGGCCTGTGTGAATTAGAAAAGCTAGAGTAAGAGGTTCCAACTTCATGTGCCCAGCTGGACTAGAACAGTGCTTTTTTTGTGACGGTACTGCCCAGTACACAGTACCAGCACCTCCAGTCAGAGCTCAACAACTTTTCCCCTGGAGTATCGGCACTTTTAAAAAAAAATTATTATTTTAAACAAAAAAGCACTGGACTAGAATATTATTTTTGGAGCCAAGGGAAATAACTCTACCCATTAAAGCAACTTGGGAGTCTAGCAGGGTAAAGACAAGTTTTTGGTTCCCTCTCCTGATGGTTTAAGAGCATCGCCAGCAACATCAGTGCTGCTATTAGCGCTATTAGGTATGTGGGAAATGGCCTTGACGTGAGAAGTGCTGTGAATCCGTTTCCAGCTCTAGGACTCGAAAGTCAGGGCTGACAGCATCGCTTTTAGCCAAGGCTGCAGGACCGGTCATCAGCTGCTTGCAACCTTGTCAAATTTCACCCACCTGGGCTGACATTTCCCATGCTGGGTGTCTTGGAATGATTCTGAAGAAAAGTTTCTGCAAGAAACATCATCTGTTTCCAAGAACAACGTTAGTGGAAAACACGTTGCACCCATTTAAAAAAAAAATTCTTACAACGCTTTGGTTGAGAAGTTCATTCTCTTCCATGCTTTGCAGCAATGGATTGAACTCTGGCCGGGAAGGGGGGTAAGGGGTGGGTGTGTGTGTACAAAAAATCTAACCAAATTTGTCCATGTTGTATTAAAAAAACCTCTTCAAAATGGGTGAACAGATGCTCTGCAGAGACATTTTAGGGTTTTGCAGCTAAGCTGTGGCCCTAGAAGGCCTGTCGTCAGCCAAGGGACTAGAGAGGACTGGTGGAGACTCAAGAATATGATCGAAGCTCATCTTCAAAGAATCCTTAAAGCAAGGTGGCATCACTGGGCTCGGCCCTACATCAGGCGTAGCGCCCTGAATTACCTGCCTCCACAATCCGACTCCAAGGCCGGCCTGCCTCCATTGGGTTGCAACTTTTATTATTATTTTCTAGTTAAGCTTTGCTTCAGCTTCCCGCTCACAAGTCAGCTGAGGAAGAGGAAGACCATACACAGGGCCTCTGGGTTCTGTTTTACAGCTTTGTGAAGAACACCCGACCTGGCATCTCCATGGGAGCTGTAGCTGGCAGAAGATAATCCCGTTCCCTCAACATCCTGGAGGGCAGAAATCGGAGGCAGGGAAAGATAACAGCTTCCCAAACTGCCAGCCTGGCCCCATGCATGCGCCGCCAGGAGGGCTGCCTGCTATGTGCCCTCCAGTGCCAGGAAGACCCACCCCACTCTCCCCATGCTCCAGGAAAGGGGCCACGCGCTGCTTCCCCTCTCCTCCCCCTGTTGTTCCAGGCTGGCGGGGGGAAGAAGGTTGCGGCTGTACACCACCCACTGGGGGAAGGGTGGCCTGTCCCTATAGCGTGAGCGGGAGGTGGGGGGGGGGGGGGGGACTTGGCTCCCACAGAACTCTGGGTTGCAGAGGTGGGAGTGGGGACCTTGTTCCCCCCCCCCCCCCCCCCGAGCCCTCGCTTTACCCACCTCCCACACCCAGCACCCAGTTCCAAGTTGTAATTTATGTATCTAACCCCCCTCTGGGCAGGATGAGCAGGAAGGACAAGATTCCTAGTGCAGCGTATGATTGTCCACCCCTCCCTGCTTCTGCACTGCCCGTGTTTTCCCAAGAACCCCCACTGGCTCGACACTGGTGTGGATACAATTTCTGCTCGTGGGTATGGATCTCTGCGGCTACACATCGGCGTCTGCAGAACTCCAGGGCTCGCCAGGGAACTGCAGCGGCGGAAAGGGAAGACCCTCCCAGAAGCTTGCGCCCTGCAGGTCCTCCAGTACGACCAGGCTCCCTGGCACGCCCCTGGCTGGAGATGCACAAAGCTGCCTGGAAGGGCTGGGAGTGGTACAGCCACGCCAGAGGAACTACCAGTGCAGGGCGCTGGCTCCTGGGAACAACAGCTCCACGCTCGGCTCCTTTTGCCACTGCAGGGCTGTACCCACGCAGGGTTGTACTAATGGCAGAGGGGTGGCCCCAGAGGGGGTGGGAACAGAAGAGTCTCTGAGCTCCACGGGGTACAATGGAAGATGCTGCCGTGAGCTTTGGAACAGCCACAGGGAGACTGCGGCCGGCCCTTTCCACTACTGACCTCGCAGATTTCAGACGCGGGGGAGTGGCACTGGATATTTTTCTAATGAGACAACCAGGCAGCGTCTGGCCAAACTAATGTCTCACTGCTCAGCAAGGCTTCAGCAGAGAGCGTAGAAATGCTAGCATCTGGGAGGAGAGATGGTCTGACCGAGGGATGTAAAGGACTAGTCAACTACCCTGTAAGCCTAGGCTTAGCGGGTAGTTGAGTGACTACTCGACAGTTTCAGAGGCAGCAAGAGACAGGGGAGCAGGAGCTGATGCTGGAGGGAGCCGGCACGGTGTACTGTGGGGTGAGGTCAGGAGAGGCAGAGCTGCAGTAGACCCAGGAAGCTAACCCCGTTGTGGCTCTGCACTTTAAATGTAGTAAGAACCCCCCCTTATCGACTACTCGATGGAAATTCCATCGACTACTCGATTAGTCTATTAACCAGCAGGTAACATCCCTAGTTCAACCAGAAGGTTGGTTTTTTTTTCCCTCTCATGGATTACGAACCTTAAAGAGAAGGGAACAAAGCACTGAGAAGTGCAAGATCTGGCCGCCCAGCAGCATAGCTTGAGGCTGGCCCCCCACAGAAAGTGCTCGGTGCCGGCAGGACAGCTGCCAGCTACTCCACAGATGCAGAGTAGTGGTGGTGATCCCAGTGAAACAAGCTTGGACAGTTGGTTCTGGGACTGATAAATGACCCCTCGAAACAATCTTCCTTCATTCTAGCTCTCTCTGCCGGGAAGTGGGCAGACCATTTCTAGCACCTGCAGCCAGAGTTGGTGGAGACGGACAGGAACGATTAATTCACGTCGTTCAGAACAATCATTTATAGGTGTTAAAGGAACCCTGGAAAACCCCTCAGACTCCCCCACAAACCCCCGTCCTCCTGTGGATTTGTTCCTGGGGTTCCCCAAAACTTACGTCTCATAGATGTGCCCATTTTCAACCCTCTCTTCCACGTAGGCCAGCGCTCGGACGTGCATTGGGGAGTGAGGGAACGCAGCGTGTATCCATGGCAACCCGAAGACAGACAGCCCTGTGTTAATCAGAGCTACCAGGAGGAGGTCCCAGTGATAAGCCGTGCCTTTCACTAACCTGAAAGAAACGCTAGTTAATAAAGTTTTTATGTGCACTTAAGTGTGTCGTAACGATGCTGCGCTTGCTATGACCGAGCCAGGACAATCACTGACGAAGCGATCTCCAGGCACCGAATTTTACAGAGCTCCTCTTTCATAGCCGACCGTACATGAATTTGAAAGGCAATGAAAACAGGATTGCTGCCGGGGGACAGCTATCTGTTTGAAAGAACAACCGAAAAGAGAAACATTACCCCTGGCAATAATGCTCTTGCCCTCAATTTCAGCAGCATTTATCACTGAAATATTTAACAGGATGCTTCGACTCATTCAAAATTAATATTACCATCAGCTATCCTCCCGTTCCAGCACTAGCACTGGCCACAGCAAGAGCTGCCAGGGCATTTCTCATTTTAAACTCCTAGTTGCTCATCAACTCTCATCCATCGCCTTGACATTTTCCAGGCCAGGCTTTTTGACGCATTGCACATGTGCGCCTGGCAGGTTAGCTACACGCGTCAACATTTACTACTCTTAGAAAAGCTTCCTTTAGTCGGCGGCGTCTGCTGGGGTTACGTGAACACTTCCCCCACAGGCCAGCACGGAGCAGGCCTGGACCCAGCTCACATTCTGCGCCTCCACGTTGCACCCCCACACCTGAGGTTTCCTTTATTGCAGGGGACGGCAACCTTTCCCAAGTGGCATGCCAAGATTTAACCCCCCTGCCCGGGGCCACGCTGCTCTCCCGGGGGAGATGGGGAGGGGGGGGAAAGGGGCTCTCTCCACCACACACCTCGCTCGGTCTCCTGTCCTGGCTCCGCTCTGGCTTTTCCTGTGGGGAGGGGAGGAGCAGTGCGCATGCACCTCCCTGGGAGCTGGATGTGGCGTGGCGCCTTGGGACTCCCCGCCCCACGCACCGGAAGCAGACGCTGGCCCCAATCTTGCGGGGGGTTAGATGCTGGATCACCAGCATGGTCTGGGGTCAGGGTGGCTCGGGAGCGGGGGGAAGGAGGGTGTTCAGGGAAATGGGCGAAGGGGAAAGGGGAGGGGTGACCCTGGGGTGTCCAGCCCTGCTGGAGGCAGGATCCTGTGAGGGTCTGGTCTATGGTGCCTGCTCCTTCCTGCCAGGGACCCAGTTGCCCAGGAGCTGTGGGGAAGGAGGACCCCCCCCATGCATTTTCCTCTCCCCTCAGCTGCCCCCACCACCGCCCAGTCCCAGAGCCAGAGCCCACCTCTAGCGGGGACCGGCGGTGGCGGTGCTGGCGGCTGGGCGCGACTTCAGCGCCGTCTTTAGCCCGCCTGCCGGGGGCACCGCGAGGCAGAAAGGGAGGGGTAAGGAGCGGGGAGCGCCCAGGCTGCAGAGCTGGGGCTGCGCAACAAGGCGGAGAGCAGCAGGTGGGAGGAGGCGGGGACGGGACGCCCTGGCGAAGGCCGGGGAGAGGCTGGAAGGCAGCTCCGCACCCCTGAGCGAGCCCCTCATCTTCCCCACGACGGCTGCACCCCAGCCCGGCTCCAGGTTGCCCCGCTTTCCCAAGTGGCCTAGCCATCCCCGGAGCTGCCCTGTTCTGCCTGCTCCTCCAGTCTTCTGAAGTGGGTTTTACCCAGGAAAGCTCATGATACCACCTACCTGTTTTGTTAGTCTTTAAGGTGCTACTAGACAATTCGTTGTTTTTTACGTTTTTCCTGTTACAGACTAACTCGGCTACCCCTCTAAAACTAACGTGGGAGTTAGCAGCTGGGCTGTGGTATCTGAGAAGTCGATTCCATACCCTTGAACTATAACCCTACTCAATACCAAAAGTCACCACATTACATGTTCTTCTCATAGGCTACGTCTAGACTCCATGCCTCTGTCGCCAGAGGCATGTAAATGAGGCTACCAGGCATAGGAAAATGAAGCGGCGATTTAAATAATCGCCGCTTCATTTAAACTTACAGGGCTGCCGCGCTGAGCTGATCAGCTGTTTGCCGGCTCAGCGCGATAGTCTGGACGCGCGGGGGTCGACATCAAAGGCATTTGTTGACCACCCAGGTATGCTTCCTGGAATGAGGTTTACCTGGGTGGTCGACAAATGCCTTTGATGTCGACCCCCGCGCGTCCAGACTACTGTGCTGAGCCGACAAACAGCTGATCGGCTCAACGCGGCAGCCATGTAAATTTAAATGAAGCGGCGATTATTTAAATCGCTGCTTCATTTTCCTATGCCTGGTAGCCTCATTTACATGCCTCTGGCGACAGAGGTATGGAGTCTAGACGTAGCCATAGTCTCAGAGGAGTAGCAGGGTCAGCCTGTAGCTTTAAAAACAACGAGTTGTCTTGTGGCATTTTAGAGACTAACACAAATATATACATTATCAGGAGCTTACAGATGCTGTCCTACTTCTTCTCAAGCTCATCTGAAGAAGTGGGTTTTGCTCATGAAAGTTCATGGTACTGTGTATATTTTTGTTAGTCTCTAAGGGTATGTCTAGACTACATGGCTCCGTCAACGAAGCCATGTAGATGAGTTTACTAGACATAGGAAAATAAAGCGGTGATTTAAATAATCGCCGCTTCATTTACATCAAAATGGCCGCCGCGCTCTGCCGATCAACTGTTTGGCGGCACAGTGGGGTAGACTGGACGCTCCATGGTCGACAAGGGAAGCCCTTGTTGACTGCTCCGTTATGACTCGTGACAAGGCTTCCCTTGTCACCAGTGGAGCGTCCAGACAGCCCCGCTGTGCCTCCAAACAGCTGATCGGCACAGTGCAGCGGCCATTTTGATGCAAATGAAGCAGCTATTATTTAAATCGCTGCTTCATTTTCCTATGTCTAGTAAACTCATCTACATGGCTTTGTCGACAGAGCCATGTAGTCTAGACATGCCCTAAGGTGCCACAGGTGGTTTCTTATGTTCTTCTAATGTCCTATATCCAGAAAACGACTCAAGAAATTCGATCAATAAAAAAAAGCAAAATTCCCATTTAAGAAGAGAGCACTCATGACCCCTTTATAATTAAATTTATGCCAATCACTAATTAATTAAAAGCTTCATCAATGAGGACAGAGGAGTATTTTCAAATTGCACAGAGAAGAAATCCCAGAACAAGTATAACCTAACTGTTTTGAGCCTGTCGGTTTCTTCTCTGCTTTCCTGCGCTAACGATCCTTTATCAAATAAAGTGTGAGAAAACCACTAACAAAAATTGTTATGCAAGGAAGGAGAAACCCTCCCCTGTGTTACATTAGCAAAAAAATCCACTGAGAATATGGCAGTTCCTGAGGGTGAGGGGAGAATGTTATAAATTCACCCTGGATGCCATATCTGATTGTAGCTGGTAGAAACATCAAAGGGAATATTTGAAGACTGTAGCTTCTTGTTTCCAAGCCTGAGCATAAATCATTGCTTTTAGATAAAAGTGATACTAGATTACACATACTGTCCTACTTTGAGCCTTACTTCCTTTGCTTCCTTATTCTGAATTAGATAGAAGCAAGTCAGCCTAGTTCGAAACAACTTTTGCGGTTTCAAAATTCTTTCATATTTGCATAGCTGCAACACATGATGCTGCAGACCTTTGGGTTATCCACTCTTAGTTGGAAGAGAAATATTCATTCATCAAGAAACCATAAGGCTGACTAGATGCCAACCATATATCAAAGTGGGAGGTGAACCCACTGACTTTAGAATAGAGATCATTAATATAAAATCCATAGAGTAAGAACAGCAGAGCAGTAGGGTTGGGTAACCAATCTCTAGCTTTGTTCACTGCTCCAACATAATGCTGGTTCTTCATCTTTGCCAAAAATCCTATGAGAGAGCTTCTGAAAAATCTTTCCAAACATTGAAAGGCTTCGTGGTGGTTCATTTTCTTAAAAGTGGTTTGAAATAACCTGCTTTGTTCCAATAAACCCAGTTTGAGAGGGTCTGACTTTATCTGGTCTCTCTAAACCAGTGATTCTCAATAAAGCTTATTTGATCATGTCCCCCTTCTTTGCGTAGTAGTTCCCTCATACCTATGGGTATGTCTACACTACCCCGCTAGTTCGAACTAGCGGGGTAATGTATGCATACCGAACTTGCTAATGAAGCCCGGGATTTGAATTTCCCGGGCTTCATTAGCATAAAGCCGGCGCCGCCATTTTTAAAAGCCGGCTAGTGCGAACCCCGTGCCGCGCGGCTACACGCGGCACGGGCTAGATAGTTCGAACTACGTAGCCATTCCGAACTATCTGTACTCCTCGTGGAACAGATAGTTCGGAATGGCTACATAGTTCGAACTAGCTAGCCCGTGCCGCGTGTAGCCGCGCGGCACGGGGTTCGCACTAGCCGGCTTTTAAAAATGGCAGCGCCGGCTTTATGCTAATGAAGCCCAGGAAATTCAAATCCCGGGCTTCATTAGCAAGTTCGGTATGCATACATTACCCCGCTAGTTCGAACTAGCGGGGTAGTGTAGACATACCCCATGTCGGCCACACAAATACAGAGACCAATAAAAAAATCAACATGCAACTCTCCTTCCCCTCCCCCCCACAACATTCCATTCCTACCAGTTTGGGCACCTCTGCTTTAGAAACAGATGGTTTTGGAGACTCTCAGGTGGGTTGAGTACTTGTTGGCTGAGCTAACAAAATGGGTAGCAGTCACTCCTCTTGTACCGTGTATTTCCCAAATATAAAGTTTTAGAACTATGGATATGTCAGCTTTGCAGATGGGGGTAATAACCTATGAACGGAGGCCCACCAAATTCTTGGCTGTGAAAATCCTGTGTCAGATCCATGAAATCTGGTGTCAGGCCAGCCAGCTCCGATGGCAGAGTAGTCAGCAGTGGCTGCTGGCCAGTTGCCCAGCTTTGAAGGCAGAAGCACCAACAGTGGCAAAGTAAAGGTGGCAATACCATGAGCCCCTAATAGGCTTGAGATCCCCTTGTAGAACAGGGGCCTCTGTTTGAAAAATGCTGCAGAGAAAGCACATCTTTTGGGGATCAGTCACAGCATGAGCAGCACGTTTTGTGGATGTGTTACACATGCGTGAAATCTGCTATTTATGCCGTGACCAACCTGCAAAAGAAGTGTGTGATTTCTCCATGATTCAAGTAGACCCCCTACTTATGAAATCACTCCCAAAAGAGTACATCACTAGAGGCAGTATTTCTGCCACTGGAATAAAATACCATTCCAGGTCTGAAGACTTTGGAGTCTTGGCATGGACATACAGATGGGGAATACAAACAGAGCTAGCAAGGCTGCGTAATTCAGTCCCAGACCATCTTTACTCGGAACACGAGTAATATAGCATTGAAGTGAAATTGTCTTGGGGCGTCTCTACATGAACAAGATCCCTGCAAGCTGGAGTGTGAATTTACCCCGCACTAGCCATCCCCTGTACCCTGCTGATGTGTGTTTTAACAGTAGGGATGTGAAAGGTTAACCGGTAAGTATCACCCAGTGAGGGGGCTGCTCCAGATGTCCAGAGTAGCCTCTGTCTGTGGCAGGCCCAATGGGTCTTGGCCAGGGGCTGTTTGAGGCCTCTGGAGCAGCTCCTGTTCATGGAGGGCCTTGAGGGGGAGGATAATTAGAACCAGGAAGGCGGGGGACAGGGTAGATTTACACCCCAGCTTGCCACCGTCTAGTTGTTCACATAGGCAAGCCCTAAGAAGAGCTGCCTTGTTTTGAAAAGAAAGGGGTTAACAACGTTACCTGTTCTCTGGAGCGTTTGTGAGTGATGCCACTATATTTTGCTCTATGAAGAAAAGCATTGACAGAAGGAACCCCAGGCCCATGGCGCTCATTACAGAGCCAATGGAGAGAGATCGGATCGGGGCCAGCACAAATAAGCTCTCGGATGGGTTGTAGTTAAATTTGGACACTGTAAACACACAGGGGGGAAAAATGTTAAAGAGGCATCTGAATATTTCCTAGTCACCGGCATGAAGCAAACTTGTGTTCTAGCCCAACCACAAGCTCCATCAGCTTCCTGGCCTGCGTCATGCAGAAGGTCAGGCAAAGAGGATCATAACAGACCCTTCTTTTGCCAAAATCTATAAATCCACTGGTTTGGGGTTTTTTTAAGTACATTGATCACTGCAGCCCTGACCGATAATGGCTAGCTACACTGCAATTCGTATTTTATAAGGAGATGAAAATTTAAGTTGAGGACAATGCAAAACAAGAAAAAAAAACTCCCCAAACCAAAAACAAACAAAAACCATAAAACAAAACACCCCAAACCCACTCCTATAGAAGTAGGATTTTACAGTACGTTTCTGGATCTGAACTAATGAGAACTCTTTAGGCACCTTCATTGTACAGTCCTACTTCATAGTTCATTTGCTAGCATAAGCCTTTTGAAATACCCTTGCACCAAATGAGCTGCACAATGGGGCTTTAGCATAATACAGGACTGGCTTCAGCTGGTGACAAGAAATCCATCGTCACTCAGGAAAAGATCACACGCTATACAATTCACCATTCCTCAGCCCATTTGGATGGAATGACAATCACACCAAAAGAGCCATTTCTTATTTACTTCCATACATTTCCTCATATCGTCCACCCACGTCATTATAGGTCAATGCAATTCCTGTCCCCAGTCTCTCTTCCTGATGTGGAAAAGCTGATCCAGTCGCCCAGTGAATGGTGTATCATTGTTAGATTTCCTTGTGTATCTTAGAATCACCCAGATGCTTTGGACCATGACACTTTTAATTAGGAAAATATAAAGGGGAGACTAAAAGAACAAGGCGAGATCATCAACACCACATCTGGACAGCTGGCGACATCCTTTCCTGCCTACTAATTACCATGCCCTTTTGTTCTTTAGGAGAATAATAGGATCAACTATTTCTAATAAACAGATACACATTTTAATGACATTCAAATGAAATAACAGACTTCAATAATGCTCTGAGAAACTACATGCAATACTGTTTGATTTGGTAGATGCACAAATCAACTTTCATTGAAGGAGGCATAATTATGCATGCATTGGCATGGTATTTAAGAGACAAGATACTGCAGCACTTTTTTATTTTAATGTTCTTTGTAATAAACTTTTTTTTTTTTTAAATTCCACATTAAGTGTCTTTCTCCTGGTAATTTGGAAGCGTAAACAAGCTGACTTACTTTCTATTTCTTTGAAGAAATAGGAGCCCACGATGGAGAAGGTTAGAACGGATATGGGTAAGGCACAGTCAGACAGGATTTCGCGGACTCTTGCATGCAAATAGGGGCTGTAATTATTTAAAAAAAAATTTCCATTAGCATCCAACATACTCCATTCTCCTGCTACCATGGTAATGCCACTCTCTATACTAAATGCTACTCAGTCCGCTCTGCTATTAATTCTTTACTCCCAGTATTATTTTTAAAAAATTGTTCATCATGTAATGTACACACAAGTTTTTTAAAACCTCAACAGCAGGCTACACATTTATGGGAAATCAAGGCTCTGAAGTCTGATGAAAATATCAGTGAACCCCAAAAGGGAACAAAATTTAAGATTCAGACTTTGAAAAACACCCACTGTCCTCAAGAGCTGATGGCTACCTGTTATTTCTAGGCTTTTCCCCCCATGTGGCTTGTATCAGCAGTATGCAGCTCCAGTACTTTTCCATTCTTTAACCATCCGAGTGGGAAATTTCTCAAAGTCCCCAAAAGGAGCAGAAGCACCAAATCCCATCGACTCTGAGAGAGTGTTGGGTGCTCAGCTAGCTGCCTTTCATGTTTTTGGAGGAAAGCAAGATGAAATGCCACCCCAGGAAATCCCCATTTACACTAGTAGGGTACATTTCGAAAGTGTTTCTAAACCATTTGGGAAAAGGCATCCACAGTGAAGTGGCAAAATTATTCCAGATAAATCCAGTGCAGAGGAATTACAAAGGGATCTCACAAAACTGGGTGACAGGGCTACAAAATGGCAGAAGAAAGTCAATGCTGATAAAGGCAAAGTAATGCACATTGGAAAACAAAATCCCATAGAAAATGATGGGGTCTAAACTAGCTGTTACCATTCAAGAGAAAGATTTGAGTCACTGTGGATAGTTCTCTGAAAACAACCACTCAGGGTGTGTCTAGACTACAGGGTTTTGACGACAAATGTGGACTTTTGTCGACAAAACTATACCTGCATCTACATTACCGCCGAGTTCTGTCGACATAACGTCGACGGAACTCGACAGTTTTGTCAACGGCAGTAAACCTCATTCTACGAGGAATAACGCCTTTTGTCGACAGAGTTCTAAATGTAGTTTCGGTCACCTCATCTCAAACAAGATGTATTAGAATGGTGAAAGGTTCAGAGAAGGGCAGCAAAAACCATCAGGGGGATGGAACAGCTTCCATATGAGGAGAGATTAAAAAGACGGAGTTTTCAGTTGGAAAAAAGACGATGGGAGGAGGGGTGTCATTACACAGGGAACTCCTTGCCAGAGGAGGCTGTGAAGGCTAGGACTATAATAGAGTTTAAAGAGAAGCTGGATAAATTCATGGAGGTTAGGTCCATAAAAGGCTATTAGCCAGGGGATAAAATGGTGTCCCTGGCCTCTGTTTGTCAGAGGCTGGAGAGGGATGGCAGGAGACAAATCGCTTGATCATTGTCTTCGGTCCACCCCCTCCGGGGCACCTGGTGCTGGCCACTGTCAGCAGCCAGGCTACTGGGCTAGATGGACCTTTGGTCTGACCCAGTACGGCCGTTCTTATGTTAGAGGTTTTTAAGTTCTTAGTTCAGGAGGCACTTCGCCTCCCCTTGCTGCGCCGCGCTTCCCAACTGCTGGGAAGGGCCTGGGGGTAGGGGAGCGGACATAGTATCTAGCTCCCCCGCCCCACTAGGGGCACGCGGTTCGCTCTGGTGCCGTACACCCCTAGTGGGGAGAGGAGACCTTGCGAGCTCCCCCGTTCCTAGGTCTTGATTGGCCTGGGGGCAGAGGAGCAGCAGGGCAGCTGTGGGCTGCATCAACCCGCAGAAGCCCCTTTCTAGACCCCGTTCTAGAACCTGGTCTAACTGCAGGGCAGACATCCCCGCGGCTCGAGACCGGGATACGACGGCGCACGCGTTTCCAGAGGGTCACGCAGAATCAAGTCTACTCACCTTTTCTTAAACTGATACAGCGTGTGCCCGAGCCACAGGGTTCCCAACATCAACATGAGACTGAGGACGGCAGTTTCGCGTCCATAGTGCACGACATCACTCATGCCCGTCTGGTTATCCAGCGACACAGACCTGCTCGCCGATGAATTCATCAAGAAGCTGGTATTGATGCTGAGGCTTGGAATTAGGTCAGCACGGCTACTTTCCAAGTAACGGTCTCCTTGTTGCTCATGGTGGTAATACTTCTTAAAAACTGCACAGACAATACAGAGGCGAATTTTAGCGTAGGCCTGTGACAATTCAAAGTAATTTGAGCTTGCAGTATTATTGACTTTCACGGTGATCTTTATCCGTAGGAGCTTTGGGGCTGGACAAAACGTGGGTGCTCTGCAACCACTGTCAGCCCCACTGATCAGCTCTTCCCCCTGCTTTCTCCATCTCAGTGCCTTCCACCTCCCGCGGATCAGCTGTTCAGCCATGTGCAGGAGGCCCTGGCGGGAGGGGGGAGGAAAGGAGCAAGGGTGGGCAGGAAGACGCAGAGCAGGAGTGGGGCTTGGAGAAAGGGATGATGTGGGCACAGGACTGGAGGGTGGAGCACCCCCCTGGGAACTCAGCACCTGTGAATAGTTTAGTACTCTAATGGCACCATTCACTCTGCTAAAGGTAAGAGCTACACTTCTTCCTATGGAAACCCACTGCCCCTCCCATGCCTCTGCCCATATCCCCCCACTACAAACTCCTCTGAGTTAACCCTCATTTGTAATCTACTGGCTACTCCACTTCCCACCCCCCATTCCACCAGCATGCTTATTAAAAAGGCTTTTATCGTAAAGGTCGAACCTCTCTAGTCCGGCAACATCCGTGGTCCAGCATGATTTGAATTAGTTGGGTGGCCACTTATCATGGGCGTGGCCAAGTTTCCCATAAAGTTTGTTTTCAGCCACTAGGCCCTGGTTCTCAGCGTTCTGTGCTGTGACTTAGCTCTAATTTACCCCTCAATGTCTTCTAAAAGCCGAGTGAGCAGTGGCAGTGTTGGTAATGCTACTAGACAATATTGACCTCCGGCAAATTTTCTAGTTTGGCACAGGTCTGGTTCCGAAAGTGCCAGACTAGAGAGGTTCAACCTGTATTATGAACACGCAACAGGTACTTTGCGACGCTCACTAATGCATACTTTTTAAGACGTCAAAGTAGTTTTATAGGACAGATAAATTAACTGAGAGATAATCTGAATTTGCAAAACACATTGAGTCACTATGGCTTAACTAGTTTAAAAATTACCCTCCAGAGTGACTAACCCAAACATACCTGCTTTACTACCCAGGTTCAATACCCTATAATGCTTCATACAATCCATAACATATAGTGAGATCATCAACATTAAGAGACTTCACCTACATATTTATAAAACAGACTAGCTGCTGTGAATATTCCATTCACAATGGTATTAGAGGAATATTTGTGGAAGGGTTGGCACTGGATGGGGTCTAACCATATATGACGGAAAATGCTGTGGTCTCAGATGTGATAAGCAAGAGTCTGGGGAATTGATTAGGAAAAGCTGCCAGGAAAGGTAGTGGGTAAAGTGTAAGATAAGGACAGTGGCCAGCCAGGAGGAGAGAAGCAATGGAAAAGGAAATCGATTAAGGGGAGAGATTATGTGCCAGCCACCACAGAGAAAGTCAGTGAGGAAAGGTGGAAAGTGACTTTGGAGACCTTGAAGTTGTATGTCGAGCTCGCTGAAATGGTTTTGTCAAAATATTTTTTCGGACAAAGTTGGGATTTTTTTTTGGTGTTTTAAAAGCAATCAACATCTTAGCAGACACTTTTTATTTTGGTCAGAACTTCCCAGGGTTGATGAAAAACAAAAAAAATGAACATTTTGGTGTGACATTTTGGATTTTAGGAACTGTACATTTTTTCCTAAAAATGGCTTTTAAAAACCTTTTTGTTGTTGTTTTATGTTTCGTTTCAAGTTTTCCCAAAAAAGCTATAACATTTCTATAGAAAAAACCCCTGTGAAACAGAATTGGCATTATGGATCGGACTTTAAATTTCTGCTTGGGAGCCTACCCGAATGTAGCTATGACCAACTACACTGCCATTTTAATGATGGCTCCCAGGCTAATCCTGTTGCTATTGCAGTAGTTACTTGGGCATGAGTCAAATAACAGGATTCCATTAAGCCAGACACCACTGCACAAACAAACAGTTAATAAAAAGATAATCTGTGCTACAGAGTGGATAGTTTAGGTTGTAAGAAGACTAAAGTGGACTAAATAAATGAACGGATAAGGGATAGCAGTAAAGCATGCAAAGAGTTATGCACTGAGAGAGGTCTTAGGTTCAATAACCAGATGTGTATTTTTAAAATAAAAGTTTTATGACTGAGGTTACAACATCTTCAAACTCTGCCCCCAGACATTTACATAATTCATGTTCTACCTTTTACATTTCTCTTGGATTTGACATGGAAATTTTTGCTTTTGCTGCTAGACTGACATTCATTGTCAGTTTCAGCAAGAATCTAATGCACTCACACAATTCTTCAATGCAGCAAACATGGCAAAAGAATATTTATTCCAATAAATTTCTCTTGGATTATTACTTTCCTAACAATTTTAGGTTATGTATGCTTTTCTTAAGAACTGCATTTTGGGTAAAAGCGGTCTTGCTAGATCAACACTTCAGATTTCAACCACTGAGGGAGTTTCCTTCAAGTAGAGGTCTGAGATCTGACCGAATAATGTACTCACTGGTCATTATATATGCTGGTATTGCCCAATACAGCCAGAAGTCAATGCTAGGGATCCCTCAAGCACACCACATATTAGAAATTCAGCAGGAAAACTATCACAGAGGAATTAAATAACACCTCAACACCACCACCACAACTCTCAAAATGTTTTACAACATTAATTGCACCTACAGCACCCCTGCAAAGTAGATATTGTCATACCCATTTTACAGATAGGTAAACTGAGCCATGGAGTACTGAACCGACTGGGCAGGAAGTCAGTGCTGACGTTGCAAAACAGAACACAGATGTTTTGACCTGCAGGCTATTTCTCTGATCATTAAAGGACACTCCTAATAATAGTAATGGCAACAATGCAGGAGTGGTTGAAGACCTGTAACAAGTCTCAGTTATTCCCAACTGTTAACCCAATGGAAATACACATTTGACCTTGGTGATACTGAGACACATCTACTTAGGTTCAGATCCAAAAAAAAGAAGGCACAGAAATTCAGAATAATGCTGATTTCTCAAGTCATCCTGTTGGTCTAGTTATCACAGATGTCGTAGGAACAATTAGTGATTTTATATTTAGTGCTACTGTGGTACTTGAACACAACAGGATAGGTTTGGAAGTAAGTATAAGTTTTAAAATGACTTTCAAGATTGCTACAGATTCATGTCACTTCTCATCTTACTTAAATGTAGCAGTTAGATTATAAGTATTGACTTTGGATTAAGTATGGGGAAAAATGTAGCTGATATTTTCACCCACATTTTACTTGTGCGTTCTGGTTGGAATGACGGGCCATTACATATCACAGTCTGCCATGTAACAAGGATTTAGTATTAATAATCAGCTGCTGTATACTAAGTGGTCTTTTCGGTGACATTACAGGACAGCTGAGCTCTCTGCATGCATTCATTAGAGAAAGCACTTTAAACTAGAAGGCTGTATGCTTTAAACTGAACTGTCCGAGAATGTGGTTTATTTCTAGTTCCCTCTGATCCTGTTAACTTTTTGTTTGCTTCAGCTGTTACTGGACTGTTTCCGGCAGTGCAAATGTCAAGATCAAACAGAACCACAGCTTAGGTGGCCGGGGCCTGAGTTGAAAACAACTGTCACTGGGCTAAGAAGAAGAACGCATGTGTTTGAACTGCTCTATGTGATAATACCCCGCTCCCTAAGTTCCTGCATATTTAAGCAGACCTTGCAAAGCATACAGAGAAGCAACGCGGTTTAGCAAATTATGGAAAGAGACATGGTCTTCCTTTGGAAGCAGGAATGTCATAGCAGCGTCATGTTTGGCCAGCTGATGCGTTATGCAACCCACCAGCCTGCAGATGTCCAAAACAGGCCTCATCTCCCTTTCGATCTCCCTCATGGCATGTCTGTCCCTCAACAATAAGGGAGACAAAAATGGTTGTAGAAAGGTCAAGTGTTCTGCTGGCTTTACAGAGCACGCTGGGAGCAGGAGTCAGGTTTGTTTGGAGCCCTTGGTTTCAGGACCTGTTGTCCAGAGTCCACGCGGCTGCACATAACCCTTGGGCATCATTGCTCGGTGAGGCCGCAGGAGACTTTATAAAAAGTGCTGGTGGAAGCCTCATTTCTGTGATTCTGCCCGCCCTCGTTGAGCATTCAGTAGGCATACTGGAGACGCAAGCAGACAGAACTAAAACCAATCGATCTCGGGGGGTGAGGAGGGGGATACGGCAATGGCAAACCTCAATATCCCAGGTGATGGGAAGAGAGATATTTGGAGCATTGTAACAGGCTGTGCTTAGAAAAGCCAGTCATGGAGTTGCGCAGTGAGGATCCCAGTCATTTCAAACACACCGTACAAATACTCGAATGTAGGATGTCCTTCAATGTGAAAGAGCTGTGCACCTAAATTCCCATGGTCCATGGCTGAAAGTTGGCCTTGGGATGTTGACATCTAGCATAGCCAGGGTTGTTAGCACGGCCTAATATTAAGTGGCCCGACCCCACCCAATTATAAAACTCTGGTTTCAGTTGCTTATACAACTTCACCAAACTTCAACCATTTGGGCGGAAGTTGTAAATGTTGTTAGTCTGCATCAGGCCAAATTTTTTTTGGAAAATTTTAGCCAAAATCATTCAGTGATTTCAGAGAATAAGGAGAAGGGAAATGCACTTAGTTGAACCTTTACTTTGAGATACTCTAGTGCCCTATGCTTAGGAGGAAGGACTTGACATTTGGCAAAGGATGTGCCTTTTGGCATCTCTGTGAAAATCTGCCGACGTTATAAGCCACTTAAACTGCTCAGTAGAAATTTGTTTTTATTTTGCAGAGAAATTCCCTGAAGATTCTTTCGGCACTGGGCATGCTCCAGCCAGGGGGTGAATGGGCCTTTCCCAGCAATTTCAGTTCTACACTGCTAGGGCGAGGCATTCAACTGGGGAGCAGGGAACACGCCTTTCCTGCCCTCTCAATGTCCCTCCTCTCCTGCTGAGCCCAGACAACGTGGAGGAAGCTGCCTGCTTTGAGCACACAAGGAACCCGAGACAGACCTGCAAGGGAGGGAGTGATGCAGCAGGAGAAATGGGCAAAGACACTGGACAGGAAACTGAGTGGAACACAGCACAGATTGGATAAGGAGCTCACAGAGGGACAGAGGAAGGAAGTAGGGATGGGGAATGTGGTTACAAGAGGAAATGACTAGAGGTTAGGGAGGAGGAAAACTGACGTGGGGGACAGGAGATATCAAAGGGGAGAGTCTAGAATTTACAGGTTGAGGAGGACGAAAAGGGAGAACGGGCAGAAGAGTCTGTACCCACTAAATCGCATCCCCTCCAGCGCCTGGAATGGAACCCAGAATTCATGAATCGCACTGGTCCTCAGCTGTTTGCCAAGACTTTGGCAAACTGTGTGGCTCATCCATCTTTGGGTCTGGTCCACACAGAGGGTGGAAGCTACTACGATTGGCTACTCCACCCATTCAAGTAGCAAGGAGGGACTGAGGTTGTGTGTTTTATTTTTGATGGGGCGAGCGTTGTACAGGTTGCGTATCCTGCACAGAACTGGATTCCATCCCTGTGTCTGCCAAAGTTTCTAAGTGATGCTAGAAAGCTGCTTCCACAGGTGATTGCTAACTGCATGTTCCTCATTTTCTGGGAGACCAGTGTGGGACCCTAACGTCTGATTTACAAATGTGCTGAGCACTGACAGCTGCAATCGAGGTCAATGGGAGCTCAGCTTTGAATGGAGGAAATGCTGATTAGTCGGGAAAAAATAGTTCTAGGCAAACCGGGCACCCAAAATCAGATCTCAAACTCTGTGTGCCTCAGTCCCCCATCTGTAAAATGGGGATAGAACTTCACCTCAGCAGGGTGTTGGGAAACTAAATTAATGATTTGACACGCACTCAAGCTGCCGTTACCAGTGCCACAGAAAATGGCAAGCTAGTAATTCTGCCTTCATAGCAGCGTGAGCAGTGTGCAGTAAATAAGCCCTGGGCCATGCACTGAACAATGAGGAGAAACAAATAGGGAAAGGCTACTCTGAGTGAACACAACTCATCCGGGGTGTTGACTGAGGTGGGGGTCCTGTGGAAACCAGAGCACGTGAACATGCAATATTTTTAGTCTTAGGTGCTGCAAGACTATTCGTTATTTTTTAAGTTTTTCCTGTTACAGACTAACTCGGCTCCCCCTCTGAAGCTCTTGCACATGCAATCAAAGGCTGTATCATACTGCATATGCACCAGGGGCCAAATTAAACAGTGCTCAAACAACCCTGATTCTGGCATTTCCTAACTTTTCAAAGCTTCACTTTGCAGGCTTCATAATGTTCTTTTACTGCATTTCTTGAGCGTGAGATATAAAGAGCAGAGTTTGCGGGTTCTAAGAACTTCAGAGCACACCATGGGACCAATTCCATTGTAAAAGATTCAGGGCAGCAGAGCTCAAAACCCCTTTCGCCCTGTTAGTATCAGACAAAAATCCCTCATTCAAAGTATATTCCAGGCAAGGCAATAGGAACACTGCCGATATCATACAACCTTGCTCGTGCCTTATCCTATTGTCTAAGTGAAGGGAAGACTGCAGGGGATGTGTTACTCTTACCCTAGGTCACACATGGCAGAGGAACACAGCAGAGAAACTATGAACTGTGACCAGTCGGGCAGACAGACCAGAAACACTTACGATAGTGGACGACCTTCAGCTGGAGGGCGACATGCAGCCCATCGGGGTTCTACGTGCTGTTTATTTACCACTGCACATGCGCACAGTTGCCAGATTCTGCTGGTTTCTAGTCAGAAAGTTTTTTTCCTTACTGTTATTACAAAAGCGACGTGCACGTAAAGCACAAGCACCTTGCACACAACATTGTGAGAGCTGGGTGCTCCCACTACAGCCAATCAAAGAGCTGCTATGGTTCAATCAGCACCCTCTATAAATTCTAGATATGCAAGGGTAGTGAGCAAAACTGCCATATCCCGGGAGACCCCGTTACACCAATCTCATGGGCCACTGAGAGGAAGGCGGGCCACTATGCAGCCCACTCACTAACCTTGGCACCCATCAGTGCTTTAGATACACCGAGAGGCATTTACTGCAAATCTGTAGGTTTCCCTTTAAGGGAGCTTAATTGCAGAGCTCCTTCCTAGACAGTCGCTTCCCATTCTGTAGGTGTGAAACAGATTGTTCCTTCCTAAGTGGAGAACTTTACATTTGTCCTCATTGGACGTCATCCTATTCACCTCAGACCATTTCTCCAGTTTGTCCAGGTCACTTTGAATGTCGACCATGTTCTCCCGTGTGACCCTATCCAACCTGGATTTGTGATTCATGGTTTGTAGCAGGTGTTCTTCTCCGGCGTCCTTGTGGCACAAGCACAGCCTGAGCACTTACGGTCTGGCAGACAGGCCATGGCGATTTTCAGAGAGGCTGAGGTAAGTACAGAATGCTCTGAAGTGCTGAGCTCTGCCTACTCCCACAGTGCAACGTAAGTGGTACCTAGTTCCACTGCTGACGTCCCCTTTCAAACAGGACTATCTTAATGCAGGGCTACTCAACATGCGGCCCGTGGGGCGGTTTGGGTTTACGCGGGGCTCAACACGCGGCCCGCGGGTGGGATCCTTTGAACATGGCCTCCACTGGAAACACGCTCCATAACGGTGAGTCAACAGAATGGTCTTCTGTTGAGATGCGTTTTTGTAGTTAAATTCCTGGACTGTCATTGCTCATTAAAAGTGCTGTCATATGGCTGGAAATCAGGTAAATATGGCATTTTACTAATATCAGCAGAACTGACTTAAATGGGGCCTGTGTGCTGTATAGTCTTGCCTTAATCTTTGCATTCATGTCCGTCAGTGTGAAAGAAGCTACAGGCAGTCCCCGACTTACGCGGATCTGACTTATGTCGGATCCGCACTTACGAATGGGGCTTTCTCGCCCCGGAGCTCGCAGGCAGCGGTCAGCCATCTCGACCTCCGGGGCGAGAAAAGCTGCTCGCGGTGCCACTGGTCTGCTGGGGACCGTCTCCAGCAGACCAGGGGCACCGCGAGCAAAGCCGCAGCTGTGGCGGGGTCCTGTGCCAGAGCAAAGCCTCAGAGGCGAGGCACCCCGCCGCTGCGGCTTTGCTCCCCGTGTCCCTGGTCTGCTGGGGGGGGGCGCAGCTAGTGTGCCCCCCCCCAGCAGACCAGGCTTTTGTTGTGGACCCTGGGGCAGAGCAGCTGGGGCGCTGCCAGTTGGTCCTGCAGCGCCGCTCTGGGCACTACTGGACCAACCCGACAACACCCTAGCTGCTCTGCCCCAGGTCCTGATTCAGCCGCTGCTGGTCAGTTTCAGCAGCGGATGAATCAGGACACCTGGGGCAGAGCAGCTGGGGTGCTGCTGGGTTGGTCCAGTAGCGCCGAGGAGCAGCGCTACTGGAGCAACCCAGCAGCACCCCAGCTGCTCTGCCCCAGGCGTCCCCAAGTCAGCCGTTGCTGAAACTGACCAGCGCTGACTACAGGAAGCCCCAGGCACAGTTGCTCTGCCCCGGGCTTCCTGGAATCAGCGGCTGATCAGTTTCAGCAGCAGCTGACTTGGGGTTCTTAAGTTGAATCTGTATGTAAGTCAGAACTGGCGGTCAGTTTCAGCAGCGGCTGAATCTGGACGCCAGTTCCGACTTACATACAGATTCAACTTAAGAACAAACCTACAGTCCCTATCTTGTACGTAACCCGGGGACTGCCTGTATTTGCATATATATTTGCATGTATATGCAACCGCACATAAGTTGTGGCCATTAGCATGTGCTGTGTGTATCTTAATTAAGTAGCTGACACAAAATACAGGACTATGTAGCACTTTAAAGACTAACAAGATGGTTTATTAGTCTTTAAAGTGCTACATAGTCTTGTATTTTGTTTCAGCTGCATCAGACTAACATGGCTACATTTCTATCACTTAGTTGAGTAGATCTGCCTTAACGGGCGCTGGGCACTTTTTAGAGTGCACTAGCAGGGTTTATACACGACAGCTGGAGCACATCACTTTACACCACTCTGCATTTTACCTCCTTTCAGGTTCGGCATAGACTGGAAGGACAGCTTTCACATAGCCCAGTGCTATTGACATGGACTCCAAAGTCCTAGTAGGATACTCTAAAAGTTAAGGTCTCTGTTCTGCCCACCCCACCCAATTATGCCCCAAAGTTTACTGTGCTGTTGATGGTGGGAGGGAGAATGGGGGTAGGTAGTCCGCTGAAACTCAAATGATGGTGAATTTTTGATGAAAGGGGCTTTGAAAAAGAAATGACATGGTTCAGTTTAGAGTAAGTGGGTGGCAGGAAGCAAAAATTTCTACCGTGTTACTAAATTGTGCCTTCTCCTTTCAATTTCAGTCCCTGATCCTAACAACACAACTGAAACCAAAAAGACTACAATACAGCCTACATATCCCACATAAAACCTCGTTAGAAATTCATCTCCCCATCGACCTGTTTTAAAAAAAAAAAAAAAAATGGAAGACCCCTTATGATGACTAAATAGACAAGCAAATGCTGCATACACTGAAAATCACATTTTGCTGGGTATTCGATAAGATGGTTGGCACTGAAAAGAAACTGAAGTTATGGTGGCAATCCAGCCATTTTCTTTCTACAGCAAAATTAAGCATGGATCAGAAGCAAGGAACAGCACCTTTTTTCAGCGCTTACCTTTGATAATCCCTTTGACTGCATCCAGCACAAATGTAATCGATATAAAAAGTGCAATGATTTCTTCTGTTGATCTAAAAAAAACCAAACCGCATGGATTAATATGGTCAGTCACAAAGTCTGAAGTTCCCCCACTGTATTAATATACTTGTTATTTTATGGGGCACGCGTACAGAGTTTCACACACATCTTGAAAGCAGAAGTACTAAAAACTGGAATGAGCACATGCCGTCCAAAACCAAAGTTACATATTCTTAGTTGAGCGTATTCTAGTTTTGTCTCACAGGGCTTGTTTACATGGCATTTAGTTTGCTAAGAGCGGGGATACAAATATACCATGACCCAGCCTGCTGAAGATTAACTGTCCCCGCAGACCCTGCTGATGCGTATTAACAGTTCATTAATGTGCTTTGATCTACTCCTCTTTGAAACGGGACTAGATCAAAGCTCACAAATAAACTGTTAATACACAACAGCGAGGTCCACATGAAAAGTTAGCCCATGACCGGGTAGCATGGGCTCAGTTTATAGCCAACTTTCTGTGAACTGTGTTCATGTAAACAAGCTCACAGATTTTATGGCAAATTCGCAATTAGAAACTTCTGGAACACACAATTTTCTGTTTGCTGAGTAATATCGCCAACATTTGACTTCCCTTGAAAAAAAGCAAGAGTTACCTTTTAAAGAGCTTCATTACAAGACTGAAGTTAAAGAGCGAGTACAGGACAAGGAAAAAACTGTTCCACAGTCCAATCCAGGCATAGAAAGCACTAAAATCCAAGCTGTAGTCATCACATATCCCTCGGATCACTGCAAAAACCAGTAAAACAGTCAGTGGTGGACTCGTGCTTAATATTTTATAGATAAACCATTCAGATTTAGAGAGTGTAAGGTCACAAGGGACCATTAGATCATCAAGTCTGACCTCCCTATGTGTCACGGGTTATTAAATTTCATCCAGTTACCCCTGCACCGAGCCCAGTAACTTGTGTTTGGCTGAAGCACTAATTTGTTCAAAGGCAGTAAATAGGCAATAGTTTCGACTCCATCTGCCAACACTATGGACTGTTCCAAATGTAAAGGGAAGTTTAACGCTTATAGGAAAGAGAGACAGACTTGCATTGCGTATTTTGACCATTTCCCTGCTGTTGAATTTTCTAGGTGCTGTGTAGCCAAATCTCATGCAACACATCTCAGCATTCCATGGGTTCTCAAGGCTTGTAAATGGACACTGGCAATACAGCACAAGCAAAGGACCAGTCAAAAAACTGTTAACAATGTCTGTACCGATATTTAAAGTATGATACTTGGGGGGAAAAGATTGTTCAAGTGGTTCTTTAGAAGGCAGCTAAGTAATAAGCATCTCTGCAGTGGAGAGCTAAGCCACCAAACTACCCCTCTGTAATTTGGCTTATTGGACCTCCCTCGTCTCCAATTACTGGGAGATCGATGCTGCGGAGATCGATCTCCCAGGGTTTGATTTAGCTGGTCTAGTAAGGATCTGCTAAATCAACCGCTGATTGTGCGCTGTTGATTCTGGTACTCCACCGGGTTGCGAGGAGTAAGGGAAGTCGATTGGAGTTTCTCCGGTTGACCTTCTGCAGCGGGAACCCTGTGGAAATTTGTTGCTGGCGTTGCATATTTTAGGCTGACAAGGAGTCCTGTGGCACCTTATAGACTAACAGATGTATTGGAGCATAAGCTTCCATGGGCAAAGACCCACTTTGTCAGATGCACGTTTGTGGGTCTTTGCCCAAGAAAGCGTATGCTCCAATACATCTGTTAGTCTATAAGGTGCCACAGGACTGCTTGTCGCTTTTGCAGATCCAGACTAACACGGCTACCCCTCTGATATTTTAGGTCAACTTTCTTCCCTAGTGTAGATATAACCTATAATGCAAATACTGGGGGATCCAACTATCTTGTACCTCAGCTAAAAAAAACTATAGTTGCTGGCTAGCCATTGATGAAAATGCACCCATCGCACCTTATCAAATCAATTTGTAAAGGATGCATACTGCAGTTCCTGATCCTCAATGCATACAAAATTTATTCCCAAGGGAGAATAAAAGAAATCTCCTGGAAATTACATTTTATTTTAATAAAAAGCTGTATACTTTTTTTCATTAGAAATGAAACAATTCTACTCACAAACATTCCCTAAATCCCATTTGCAGGGCTGAAAGCCCGTCTGTAAATTTCAGCTTTGTGGCGTCGTAGGCCTGGGACAGATTTACTAGCAAAGCTCTGAGGCAAGCGAGGCTCTCCGAGTGTGTCACCTCACCAATTCTGACTACATCACGTCCTCCTCCATCTGCATTACACTTTGGTAAACTTACCATTGATGTACAATGCCAGAGGAGCTGTGGTTAAGAGTACAACCAGTGGCTGCCCTGAAAAGAGAGCATATAGAAGTCCACCGATGCATTGGCCCACGATCGTCTTCTGCACATCTACAAATAATTCAACAGTATATTCGTTAAGGCCAAGGATTTACAAGTCCTACTAAGGGTATGTCTACACTATAATTAAAGACCCACATTGGCTCAGGCAGGAGCCTGGGTTCTGGATCCCACGAAGAGGGAGGGTCTTAAGAGTCTAGGCTCCAGCTGTGCCTGCAGGTCTAAACCACAATTAAAACAGCCCCTAAGTCTGAGTCCTGTGAGCCCAAACCAGAGGACACAAGCCAGCTGCCCATCGCTAGACCAGATGGATTACTACACTAATGTCAACTGCCCAAGTCACGAACGCTAGCACCTAATAGCACATGCCGAGAGCAAGACTATTCCAGAATGGAACTGCCCCATAGGTAGCTGTTACCATACATAGAGCACACTCATTCCTAGGGAATTCAGACTGATGATACATAACCAAACTTGCATTCACAGTCTAAAGAGAGAGACGGGATCCCAGGCAACTGCCCTTTCACATGTGAACCAGAAGGATTTTCTTTAACGAACAGAGGTTCTCCAACCTATTTGACTACATCCTCATTCTGTGCATCTCATCACTGGCACCCTCGGGTTCCCTTCAAGTAGAGAGAGAGCCATCCAGGCAGAGCCGAGCGCCATGGCTGCTGGCTGGGTGCACAGCTGTGAATGCAGTGCCGCACCAGGAGCAGCACAGAAGGAAGGGTGGCAAAGGGTAAAGTCAAAACCAACGTGTGGTTTCTTTTGTCAATATCTTTTTGCACTGCAGACTTAGCACTTCATTGCCAGTCTTGCTGCTCCTGCTGCCTGGGGACTGACAGTAGGAGACTTGCCACTGTCCGCTGATGAGAGATGAGTCCAAACGTGGGTAGAGGGGTTCCAGCTGTCAGCCCCCGGCAGAAGGGCTCCAGTTGTCCCCTTCATCTCTTCCCCCTGATTCCCTGGGTGTGCATAGCCTTCTTGCATGAGCCCGAACCTCCAGGGACTGACAGCCACTCAGAGCTGACAACTGTGCCCTTTAAAAACAAGAATGCACCATTTGCACCTTCCTGGACACATCCCTCCTCCTCCCCCGCCACTGGTTTAAAAGAGAAGCAGAAAGCAATTTTTCACACACAAGATGATGGCCAACAGGGCTGGAGTCTCATCTACAAGAGGGAGCTACTGAATTGCAAGCACAGTGTCAAAGGGCTTCAATGCAAAGCTGGATCAGGTCTCTAGTGGGGCTAGGTTAGGTATAAGAAAAAGCAAGTACCTTCCACGAAGTGCTCTGTATTCCATTAGCAGCCCAAAGCCCCAGGCAAGCACAGGGCCCCGAGTGTGTTACGTGTTTTACAGGCATGGAGCAAGCGTGAACTTACAACCATGTGCTCAAAATTACCTTGACTGGCATTGCAACATGGGTAGTACAGAAAACAGTTACAGGTTTGCACCTGTGTGCACCCAGGGACATCAGAAATGTCTGTATTAAGAAAAACAAGGCGGAAGCACAACCGTCCCTATTGTTACTGGAAAAGTCTTTACCGATGTCTCCTCCACCAGACCTTGCTTATGTCATTATTTCCCCCAAACTGAGCAGACATAAAGCAACCCTGACAAAAAGATAAGAGACAGAAAAACCGTGGCAAGCTCACCAATAGCTCCGCTTGTGTTTTCATCATTTAGGGAACCAAATGCAATGGATGGTAGGAGGCAGGCAAAATATAAAAAGATCATCGTTGTGATGTACTTTCCAATGGCCTTATTATTCCCAATAATACCTGAAATACACCAAAAAAGCAGAATAAATCAATAGCACAGCTGAGTCTAGGGTGTTAAAACATTGCTCAGATACAGTCACGCAGATCATTGGTGACAAGAACTTAACTGCTAAAATGAAACAGTGGCAGTGTAGTTGGCATGCATTTAAACGATACAATTCCTGATGGTCTTTATCCCCAGTTATAGTACGAAGGCAAGCTATGGCAGCTAGCCCCTAAGTAGCGAACATGCGTAAGAAACAACATTCAGCGTTCCAACCTGTAAACCTACCTTCATTATGGAAAATCCCGTTTCTGTTGAAGTGACTTGTTTGCTATTTATGCACTAGATTTGATTTTTCATTACATTCGCACTTAGAAATTATTTACAGATACTTCTTAGGACTAAGGAAAAGACTTAGGTGAAGGACACTGGGACAGGGTAACAACCAAACCTTATGCTAACGGGTTTTTTGGAGGCTCGGGAAAAAAATATTTTTCATTTTAGCGCACATCTGCACTCCTATCTGAGACCTACTGTATTAGTTTAGATGGACTATATGGCCAAAGGCATTAACATAAATCCAGTCACTATCCTGCATTGAACAGGTTTGGTATATGGATGGTGTTAAAGACAGAAATCTGTGTCTTGACAGGGAAAAGAGAAAATGTTAGTTCAAATGGCTGGGAGCCATTGCTGTTGGTGCTGTCTAAGTCCAATCCCATTTATTTTTGGTGGCGTTGGAGATTCATCTGCAACTGGCAGGGCTGGGGACGTTTTCTGGAGCCATTTCTCTGGCTTGGTCTGGCCAGGATATCTCACAACAGGATGGGGGTCCCACAAAATGGTGGGGTGGCAGACATGATGGTGAAGTTTGCTTCGGTAGCCTCTATCTGATCCTTCCTTATCCTCCCCCAAAAAGGAGTGATGGGCAGAATAACCTATCCCATCATTATTTTTTCCCTCCAATTAGGCCCAATATCTGACACACCCGTTTTGGTTTGGTAATTTAACAAACAAGATTATAACACAGTCCTTGCATTATATCACCATGGCCTTTTTGTATAGACTAATTTAGTCACTCTGGTTTTTTTGCACCTGTTTTAAACATTCATTATTGAAAACAACTTGACCTATTTTTTCATCCACATTTGTTGTTAAAGGTTATCGAAATATTTTGCCAACTTTTATATATATTTACTGTTGAGCTGACAGCTGAGGTAACTTTATCCAAACAGACCAAAATTGAAAGTGCCAAAATGCCACCAGACAGACTGTTCTAGCAGACAGACATTCTAGCATCGTCAGAAACAGGAAATACTGGAAATCTCAAGAGAAAACATGTTTTTGTTAGACACACAGCCTAATTTCCAGACCTAAGAAGTTTGGACTGTTTGAATGTGCAAAGCAGCATTTGCGTTAGAGGTTCTTAACTAAAAATCAAGCATATGAACATTTTGCAACGTGTCTTCAGTTCCAACATGCTAATCAATTATCTTCTCAGTTCAGAATGGATTTGTTAAGGAAAAACCACCCCAGGTATTACACTGGTTCAGACAGACATGTGACCATGTTATAGCCTTAAATCATTAACACACAGGGCAGAGGGGGGAGAAAAGTGTAACTGAACATCAAAATTTTACAAAACAAGTGATACAATACAAGAATGCCTATGTTAAAGTTATATTCAGTTTTACTGTTGCTGTGATGGTCCCAAGATATTAAAGAGACAAGATGGGTGAGGTAGTATCTTATATCAGATCAACTGAATGAATACTGTATCAACTGTGGGCGCTCTCTCTCTCTCACTCTGGTTTTGTCCTACAAGGAAACCTGCATAAAACCTTCAAAAGACAAGCCTGGGAGTTTAAATTCATAACTTTGTAAGACACTAAAAATCATGGTCTTAAAAATAAAATCCACTTGATTTCTGGCCTGTGTCTACAATCTGTAACCCACTAACTTTTTGTTGTATGACTGCAGCGGTATTAACGGATCAGTTCACCTTGAACGGTCCCTTAGATTAGAATGTATATTAACCTACTTACACCAAACGATCCGTTCCATGTTGCATTTAGCTGTGTCACCCTGTGTATTTATCCCAACCCCTTAAGAAGAGCTCTTTGTAGTTCCAAACCTTGTGTCTCTCACCTGAGGCAGCTGGACCAATACAAAATATTACTTCACCCACTTCATGTCTAAAAGGTTCTTCTATTCAACAGCCTGTGTCGGCAAATCTTTTGTCACTCAGAGGTGTGAGTAGTCCATTATGAAGTGCCATAAATTACACCAAGAGAAGAGCCACCTTCCTTGGACTGGGCAGGGACATTTGCAGCACATAGCTTGCAGTCTAGCTGTGAAATTTGAGTGCTGGACTAGTAGTAAAACAGTGTCTTAAAAACTGAGGTACATCTACAGATTCAAACTGCAAGAGATAATGCTTATTTGTAACATCTCTAATTTTTGTGCTCTATAATATCCAAACTGTTCAAGTAAAAAACATTTCCAACTTTTGAAAAAAAAATTACACGTAGCCCCTTCTGGAAAATGCACAGACTAAAGTATTGTTGGCATCAATTTACCGGTACTTTAGTACGCCCATTTATAACATAATTGATTTTTAAAAAAAGCAGTAGGAGGCGGATACACTTAAATCTATTAATTTTACATTTACAGAGTAAACTTGAGACATTCAGGGAGATGTGTGGGTATAGCTATTAGTACAACAAGTGTTCCTTTCCCATTAAATTAACTATTAAATAAAAAACCATCTGCTGAAAAGTTCAATTATTCTGACGTGCTTCACAGACAAAGCTACATCTTTTAAACCCAAGGCAAAGTATCAATCATGTTTTAATTATGAAAAATACTTTACAGATGATATCCTCTGAATCATTCTTAAAGCAGGGCAACATGAACACACTTCATGCTGCAGTGCCACATTAGAGGTATTTTTCACCTGTATTAGTAATTTGATAGATAAAATCTGGTTTTCTGATCTGCCTCTTACATCCATTCCAATTAAGAATTTCACTGTAATTTGCGGGGAACGTGAAGGTGAAAGAAAGGAGTCGGCTTTATTTTCTTAAAGAGTGCAGATGGATAGAATGAACAATTTCTTTTTGCTTGGAGGAAGACAGCTTAGGAGGACATTTTGGCTACGTCTAGACAGCGGTGCTATTTCGGGATACCAGAAGTATCCCGAAATAGCTATTCCGCGTCTTTAAACGCTCTCATTATTTTGAAATAATGGGTGTGCTACTCCGGCATCCCTGTAACCCTCATTCCAAGAGGGTTAACGGACTTGTCGGAATAGCACTTTATTTCGACATTTGGCACTGTGTAGACCAAGGTTTGTGAAATAAGCTATTTCAAAATTACCTCGTAGCAGAGCTTGAATTGTGTAGCTTATTTCCAGGTAAGGGTGCAGTGTAGACGCACCCTTTCTTTAAGCTGGAGAATTCTATTCAACTGAATCTTTCTTGGCCAAAAGGGAAAATACATTCACGATTCAGGAAGCTAAATTTGAGAAGACTACTCAGTGGGATTCTACCAGCTTAATATCGTGTATTTCTGTTGGCTATTTATTATTTGCTCCAGACTTCTATCTGCGTGGGAGTATGTATATTATACGACTCCAGATTAATGTTATTTTTAAGGGCTTCAATTCCAACCACGTGAGCCTGAGCCGTGCATATAATTGGTGAAAGTCTGTACAGTTTGGTAAATACAAGCCAGACACACATCAAGAATCCTAGTTCCATGCACATCAAAGGTGCTGGGATTTCACCTCTAGTCTTTCTGCTGCAAAACCACAAACCTCTTCTGAGCGAAAGTAGAGTCTCCTTTAGCTAGCATTAGCAGAGATCCCTTATTTTTCACCGTGAGGACAAAACACACACACACACACACACACACACACACACACACACACACACACACACACACACACACACACACACACACACACACACACACACACACACACACACACACACACACACACACACACACACACACACACACACACACACACACCACTCCTGCAGTTGTGACATACCAATACCCAGACAATTTAATGACCAGTCTTGTTGGTCTATTCATACATGGCTCCTGTGCCGTCTGCTCAGACTGCTATCTCTACTTCCTCAATAAAAACAATGCCTTCTCTGCAACTTGCATCTCTGATGAGGAATGCATGGCTGTTTCTCAGTTTGGAGGTAGTGGGATAGCCCAATGCCTCCAGTGGAGCTTTGAGACGATCCATCTTCAAATTTGCCGCTCTGTGGAAGATCCTTGCTGTTCCTCATCTTTTTCATTCCATGCATCCATAAAAAATGTCAGCACTGCGCTTTCGATTGCTGCAAGAATGTTAGCCCCTCCGCCCATATTTAGTGCTGACTGCACCATTAATGGTATTCTACATGCTACGGATGTTGATGGTGCAGCATTGAGACGCACTGAACTAGGTTTCAGCTGTGCCCACTAGACTAAATATTGCATTAGTTCTCAGTTTCCCGTGTACTGCCTGTGTGTGCATGGCCATTTCAGCGGGTTAATGCTCTTCTTATTCTTCTGCTTTCGGTGTCAGGTTCATTGTTCATTTTATATACTGACAAGCACCCTAAAATGATTTGAATTACATGAAAATTTCTCTTTTAAAGAAAGCTGCGTTGCTGGGTTTTAAAAAATCCTTTCAGATATTTTACAGTGAAATTTTTTAAAAATCATTTGCACCTCTGTTGGCGCTGTTGTCGGTTGGGCCTGGGATGGCAGTAAGACGGCATCACGTTGTGATGTGCAGCGAGGTTTGCAAGGGAGAGATTTGGGCTCAGTTTGATCTGCTGCCAAAGTTTGTTCCATCCTAGGAGCTTTTCACTGAAAACACGCTATTCTGCCAAACGAAACGCAACCTGGGACCTGTTCTCTGATATGAAACGAGGCTTACAGGATCGGTCGGCAAAGGCTTCCCCAGGCGACCGATCCACGTCTAGACTATCATGCTGTGCCGGATCAGCTGATCGTCGGCACAGCGCGGCGGCCACGTTTATTTTAACGAAGTGGGGATTATTTAAATTCCCGCTTCTTTGCCTATGCCAGGTAAACTAGTTTACATGGCTCCGTCGACGGAGTCATGTAGTCTACACATACCCTCAGTGTGCTTTATAAACCCTCACGAAGCTCTGTGATGAAACAGGCATGGAGAGATGCAGCGACTTGCCCACTGTCACACAGCAAGTCACAGGCACCATCTTGTGGTCTAGCCATCACACTCAAAAATGCACATATCAAGCAACAATCATTTTTAATTGCACCGGGCACTTTACCTCCACTTCTGAAAATACGTTTCTCTGCACACAATTGGCTCATACGAGACACTCAGACCCTTAGCGCGAGATTTTCAGACCTAAGTGGGGACGATCTAGCGAAGACCGTAACGCTGTCTTACGCCACTTTGTTCTGGTAGTCACAGACAGCCGGGAGACACCTTCAGCCATCTGGCTATGTAGCACAGGGAGGATAAAGGAAACGAGACCCATTTACTTAGCCCAGCAGAACTGGAGTGCAGAAGGCAAACTGTTCCTTGGCCTCGCTGGTGAGAGATAACAGAAGGGCTGAGGGGTGACCGCCCTGCCTTTACGTGCCTTTTCAAGCCTATTACAAAATGGACAAAAGAAGGTGTACAGCACCACTATGGGACTGGAGAGCTCTCCAGTCTGGGAAGGCTCTCCATTCTGGGTGCTGTGATCGGACACAAGGGGGCGCCATAGCACCGTGACTGCATGACACGTGATGCCACTAACTCCCATTAAGCTTGGCTGCCTCTTCGACATGATTGGCTGAATGGTGCCACGACCCCGAGCGCCAGGTTGCAAGACCCGGAAAGAGGAGACCCTTCAGGACAGGAGCAGCTGCTGCCGGATGATCCTAGAGCAGGCTTGCTCTCCCAGCCCATCACTAATGACTCATCTGCCCCCGTGGTTGCAAAAACTGGCTCCACCAATGCGTCATTCACAAACTGCAAAATATATATGAAAAAAAAATTAAAGGCTTTTCAATCACCAATTAGCTTTTGTGACCCTCCTGCTGGCAGAGAGACAGGTCCTTCCTGCAAACTTTACTATACATACTATATATAAAATGATAGGGTCAAAATGGACGGTTACCTCTCAAGAGAGAGATCTTGCAGTCACTGCGGATAGTTCTCTGAAAACATCCTACTCAGTGGGCAGCGGCAGTCAAAAAACCAAACAGAATGTTGGCATTATTAAGAAAGGGAAACATAGTAAGACAGAAAATATCGTATTGCCTTTCTGTATGTCCATGGTACCCCTGCATCTTCAATACTGTGTGCAGATGTGGTCACTTTATCTCAAAAAAGATGTATCGAAATTGCAAAAGGTTCAGAAAAGGGAAACAAAAATGATTCAGCTACGAACAGCTGCCAAATGAGGAGAGATTAATAACATTGCAACTTCTAAACTTCGAAAAAAAAACTACTATGGCATGACATGACAGAGTTCTATAAAATCATGACTGACGTAGAGTAAAGAAGTAAAGAAGTAAATTTACTCCTCATAACACAAGAGCTAGAGGGTCACCAAATGAAATAGGCAGCAGGTTTAAAACAAACAAAAGGGAAGATTTCTTCACACAAAGCACAGTCAACCTGTGGAACTCCTTGCCAGAGGATGGTGTGAAAACCAGGACTTTAACAGGGTTCAAAAAAGAACTAGTTAAATTCAGGAAGGACAGGTCCATGAATGGCTATTAGTTAGGATGGGCAGGAATAGTGAGTGTCCCTAGATTCTGTTTGTCAGAAGCTGGGAAAAGACGACAGGGGAGGGATCACTTGATGATTGCCTCTTCTGTTCATTCTGTCTGGGGCAGCTGTCAGAAGATGGACCATTGGCCACTGTCAGAAGACGGTCCATTGCTCTGACCCAGTATGGCCATCCTTGTGTTCTTAGGAGCCCTGGCTCTATGAAAAGGAAATCCAACATGACACATTGCTTGGCACCTTTCATTCTAACATGTGGTGCTGTCTGAGTTATATGAACCCCCAAATCATTGTAACTTTCATTACTCCTGGATCTCAAAACCAACTAGAATATAAAAAAATGCTATTGGTCAGAAGCTTTGTATGCTGGCTTCTATCCTGAGACCGTTTTTACAACAGTTACAGACCCTTGAAAACAGAAGTTCTTTCATAGATTCCAACAGCAGAAGGGACAGTTATTTAGTCTGCTCTTCACATAACATCCCTAAAATAATTCCCTAAAGCATATCCTTTTACAAAAAGTCTAATCTTGGTCAAAAAACACAAACAGTGAGACCAATTCCACCATCAATTAGTCTCTAGTTTAACTCTTATTAAAAATTTACACCTCATATGCAGTTTGAATTTGTTTAGCTTGACAACCAGCCATTGGATTGTGTTGTCCCTTTCTCTGCTAGGGTGAGGGGCCCATTATTAAATATTTGTTCCCCGTGTCACCCCTTAACCTTTTCTCTGTTAAGCGAAATAGACTGAGCCCGTTGAGTATATCTCATGGCTCTTCTCTGACCCTTCTCCAATATAGCAACGTCTTTCATGAACTGTGGGTGACAGAACAGAAGCAGTACTCCAATACTGGGCCACACTAACGGCAGTTATACTGGATACAACTGTTGAAGGGAGAGCCACGTTAGTCTGTTACAGCAGGAATGACGAGGAGTCCTGTGCCGCCTTACAGATGCATTGACGTAGTGGGTTCAGCCCACGAAAGCTGATGCCCAAATAAATCGGCTGTTCTTTAAGGCACCATGGGACTCCTTGGTTTTGTGGATATAACCGGATGACCATTTACAAATTACATTTGATGCTACTATAATAGGTGCATTAAATCATGTACAGTAGACTTCCGATAATCCGGAACCTATGGGATTTAGCTGGTGCCGGATTATCAGCTATGTCGGACTATCAGGAGGTACTATAAACTGGTTTTATATTTTATATATATATATGTATATATATATATACACACACACACACACACACACACACACACACTATATACTGTATATAAAGTGTTCTTAACCCTTTTTATTGTACATGCTGTATACAGTATACTGTAATGTTTTCGTTTAAGCCTTTTTTACCCTTTTTGCTCAGTTCAGCTGCTGCTGCTGCTACCTTGTGACTCATTTTTTGCCGAAGCTCACTCACTAGGCTCTTGCCATTTTGATGCCAGACTATCAGGAGTGCCGGACTATTGGAATTTTACTGTAATTAAACCCTAATCTAATATCTAGGTTGGCCTATAGCACTATGCTTTTCTGCATCACTTATGAACCTTAATGAGACCATCTTCTTCATAAAAGACATTCTGCTGAAGGTCCCATAACTTCCGTTTGTAATAGCACTCAACCGCTCTGGATAGGCAATAGCTGGCTTACAAAGATAGGAGCAGATGGACTGTGCACTGTAATGACTGAAACTGATTAGTTTCTGATCAATTTTGATTCACATCCCTTTGCAGACAACATTGATGTAATCACCAGCAGACAATGTAACAGGGAGTTAATTTAGATCAAACCAACCACCTTCATTAAGAAGAGACCGTTGCAAGTTTCTCAAGTCCTTAAACATCCGTCATGTCAGCTCAGAAATGATTTATAGGTTTCTATCTTGATTTTCTTTCAAATAAAAAGGGCCAACAGAGGTATCAAAGCACATATTCAATTCACATTGTAAACAGGACATCATCTCACAAGAATTAAAAGCGGGCCAATGCTTCTGTAAACATTGGCCAACCTACCGTCAGTGAAGTCCAAAGCGTACACTGGAAATCTTCGTGCTATGTCATCAAAAATCCCCTTGCCAACATTGAAAAACTCATGCAACTAAAAGAAAGGAAGGAAATGTTGTGTCAGTTTAAAGGCTCGGGTATTGTTAAAAAGATTAACCTCCTTATTCACTGCTGATAGGCACTTAAAAACTAATCCTTTCGCATGGGGGATTCAGATCCAGGCTTTGTAATCACAATGAAAAGAAAAACTTAAAGAACAACAAACGGTCTGGTAGCACTTTAAAGACTAACAAAACATGGAGATGGTATCATGAGATTTTGTGGGCACAGCCCACTTCTTCAGATGACCAGAGCTCTTCCGGTTTATCCTGTACAGACTAACTTGGCTACCCTTCTGAAGAGAATGAAAAGAAAGTTAGCAAGGCAGTAGCAGGTTACATAATCCAAAGCATTGCAACCCTGCCCCCTTCCCGGGAGGGACAATGTTTCTCCCACCTCACAGACGGGGGAAATTGATTCTGGAGGCTGCTGTCATAATAGGGAGGCTATGGTGAAGCCAAGGTCCTGAGGGCAGAGTAGCAGCATGGCTGGTAACCCAGGGACCACAGCTAATGGTGACTAATTCACAAGGCTCCATAGGGACAGACAGACCCCTGTAGGCCACGGGTAGACTCTGTGGCCTTTTCCGTGCCAACTCGTACCCAAAAGGGGCAGCGTGGGCAGTCTGCTTCCTTCGGTTTCCATCCAAGCAGATGATCCAGACCAGTAAATCGAAAGGACCCAAACTATTTTTGCACCTAACCAAGTGTCTCCTGCCAGAGAGCACAGCAGCACTTCCAACCCCAAAAGTTCAAAGATCTTTATTTTAGCTTCCTCCCCCCGAATCATAACACTGACTTTTTAAAAATAAGAATCTTATGCTTTTTAAAACAAATAAATGCTAGGGTCTTTTATTTGCTTCTGAGGAATTTTGTTTGTTTGGTTTTCAGGATGCAATAGCTTTGTGCTTTCCGGCTTTTCTCTGCAACGATGGGGGCTAGAAGCCTCCTTTGTTTTTTTTAAAAATGAGATTTTGTTGCAGCCTTCTAGTGCTAACAGTGGGGGCTTTAAGAAAAGCACTGAACATGGAGAGAATCACGATAAAATGGAGAGTTGGCAAGATTACTACACGAAGCAACTTGTTATGGCTGAACACGTCCTCGGCTGCTTTTAAAAATCCACCTCCACACTTTCGTAAGGAGCTGGCAGAACCTAATATATTTGGCTCCTTGGACCATGAAATGAGAAATCTGATTAAGCGCCTTTCAGAAACCAAAATCATCTAACAATTAAAGTACTTTTATTTTTTGCTATTCTAGTCAATGCAGAGCATAACGCACCATAAAACAGATCCAGTGCAAACATCTTTCAAACTGGTTATTTCAAACTAACTTCTTAGAAGGGTCTAATTTGAAGAGAGCCAAAAGTATGTTTGGTGCAGTAGCGCATACAGAAAATACAGTCCCTCCCCATATGGCTTATAGTCTCAATGAGAAACTCAGTACAATACCAGAGACATAACATACACCAATTAACCAGATGGTGGCCCCATCGGGAAAAAGGCACAGGTTTCTCCTCTGTTCTTTGGTTGACCATTCACCTTTGAAAGACTGGATAGGAGGCATGATTTGAAAGGAGAATCGTTTTCTCGTGCTGCAGCACTGTCAGTAACGTGGATTTTACACGTTATAAAATATTCACCAGGGATTGGTTTCAGGTGGCATTGAGTGGATTGCAAATGACAGAACTCCAGCCCCATCTCACATGGAATGTCAATCACGTATTTAATGGACTGAGATCACAACTAAGCTGAAAATGGACTTTTCCAGCCAGGATTCATCTAAAGGGCTCCCCCACAACTACATTTCTGTGCATTTACTCTTCATCACCCTTTGCGTTTGCTTTCAACTTCTTGGTCAACTGTTTGTTTCTCTCGGCATGGTGCTGGCGCTACGGCTGTATCCACAGGATTTTATTTTAAGCTTTCTGCTGAAGATCTCTTGCTTATTTGTGTTAGAGTTTAGTGGGGCAGTCACCCTGCTCCAGGGAAAAGTGTTAAAGACAGCACTGGGAGAGGGCTGACCCAGAAGCCAATTGGAGGTGAGCTAAAGCTAGCCAATCAGAGGCTAGGAGGGCTGTATAAAAGACATGGCTGGCCAGGCTGAACACACTCATTCCATCTTCAGAAGGATAAGGCCCTAGCTGTCTGCTAGTGAGTTACCACAGACAGAGCAATGCTGGGGAAAGGCAGAGTGAGCCAGGGGAGTTCTGGCCTGTGTAGTCCCAAGCTAAGGCCTAATGACAGGGGCGTGAGGAGTACTAGGGCTGCAGGGAGGCAGCGGGTCCATACCCCTTTGCCAGTGATGAGTGGCCATTTCAGACTGCAGTCTGCCCCTGAGACACGGGGCTAGATGACAACTGGCAGTGGCTCACTGAGGCAAGGTATGTATAGGGGATTGGGGGATCCTTGAATAGGAGGATCCCAGGGTGTGGGGGCACTGAGGCAGGGCAGTACCCCAAGGGAAGGGCACCATGGTCTTGGAGGGACGCAGGTTCTAACGTAAGGTGGCAGAGCCATTAACAGAAAAACAGGTAACGGCAGGGGAGACACCGTCTGGAAGGAGGCGCTCTAGCACTGAGCAAGCTCCCAAGTGGCCAGAGGCGCCGCGGCAGTGAGTCGCGCCATGTTACACAGAGTTTTGAACTCCTGCCCCTTGTTGGCCGTCTAAGCAGCTAAGGAACTAGGAACTTGGGAAAAGAAAAACACCTCCCCATACAAACATATGAGTGTTGAAGCAGTTTGTATTCTAAAAGGTTAATATTTTTAGAAGTAAATATTCCCAAAGGCACAGGTCAGACAGAGAAATACAATTTCTAATGAGCAGCCTGTTTACGCATCTCGCCGTAGCAAGCACAAGGGACCAGTCATGAGAATGGCTACCCACTGAGGGGAAAATTATGGCACTTCTGTGCTTGGCTGGCACAAGCTGCTGACTCAGGGTCTGTTCTGGCAGCATGCAGCAGTTCTCTGGCACACAAACGGATGATGGTCTAGGTGCTAGTGGGAAGTGCAGCATGGAAGGAAAAATTATAGGGAGAGTTATGCATGCAGTGAAAGTAAGGGGAATTTGGAATTCATGAGCAGAAACACCATCTTTGTAAGCCTTGTTCCCTATTATAACTTGAATGGGGAAGGCTATTGCTTGGCTCTTTGGCAGGCTCAAATGTACTGCAGGTTGAACCTCTACTCCAGCACCTGACCAGTGCCAAAGCAGAGAATTTGCTGGATCATGGGAGGTGAAAATTGTCTAGTGGCATAACCATCATGTCCACTGCTTACTGGGCTCTTAGAAAACATATAGGGGTAAATGGGAGCTACATAACAGCACAGAAGACAGAGAGCTGGTCTGTAAACAAACTTTATGGGACTGTGGGAAACCTGGCCACATTTATGGTAAGTGAACATCTGGCTTAGTAAAACCATGCCGGATCCTGGATATTGCCAAGCCATGGTGCTGGACTAGAGAGGTTCAACCTCTAGTGGACAATGGAACACAAAACACCCCCCCCTTAAAGAAACAAAACTATTGCTTTTCAAAGTTTATCAGGGTAATTCAAGTGTTGGTTGGGTTTTAATTCCTTACGTATCATACAAGTTTAGATCACAGGATTTGTTAAAAGGAGCCGGCTTCAGCCATTAGTTTCTGTTATTGCTGGTAATCTTCCCTCTAGAAGGGTGGCAGCCTACATATGTTTCTCTAGGCCTCTGTTCCATTCGCTCTCCATTCAAGCTGTGTTTAACTCTTGGTACTTCTTGCTATATTGCAGCTTGCATACACGGCCTGACTCTTCTAATCACCTAAGTCAGGGGTTCTCAAACTTTGTGATACCACAACCTCCTAAAATGCTAAATGAATCTGTGAGACCCTCTCGCCCTCCCCACGTCACTGCCCTGGGTCGCTTCCTCCCCCCTTCTCACCAGACTCCTTGCCCTCCTGGGGTTCCTTCAAGGCATTTGCAGTCCTTAACACCCTGCCCCCTGCAGACTCCTTCCCCCCCCATCTCTTTCTCCTCTGTCTCTCTTTTCCACTCTGCATCCCTTTGGTTCCTTCTCTCTCTTCTCTGCTCCATCCTCCACTTCTCTCCCATGTTTCCTCTGCCTCCTCCTCTGACCCCCATGTGCCCTTGTTTTACCTCAGGGTCCTCTGCCCCAACCCAATTCCCCAGCTCTCTCCCAGCTGGGGAAACGTTTGGTCACCCAGCAACTGTGCCCAGGCCGGCCCCTCGTGCGTCTGCTCCTGTGCCGGCCTCACTCTCCCGCTGCCTTGCCTCCTGCTGCAGCTGAGCCATGCTCCTGAGTCCTGTGACCCCAGCCACGCTGCGTGGCTTGCTGGCGGCTGCCTTCCGCCGCCCTGCCGCTCTTCGCTGCCCAGGGGAGAGGGGTCGCAAGTGAAAAACCGAATCTAGCTGCGATCCCCCCTCTAAGTTGCTTGCAACTCCCTGGGGGTCGCGACCCACAGCTTGAGAAATGCTGACCTAAGTCATCACGTTGTCTAGTGCAATTTCCTCCCCTGGTCTCAATTCCAAAACCTCGTCACCCCTCTCCCCCTCACGTCCACTCAAAATGATCTTAGTGGTTTGTGTCCAACTTCATCCATCTCTTCTTCAAGGCATTCCATTGGCTCCCTCTCTTCGGCATGTCAAACACACTTCTTGTGTCTACTTCCAAAATCTTCCATAATTCAGCACTGCCTACCTCCCTGGGCTATTGTCTCCTGGCAAAGTCATCGCCTTCCTTGGCTTGGATACCAAGGATCCTCTGGTTCTCCCCCACACTGCACGGGAATGTGAAAAACTCCTACCCCAAATGTGTACATCCACCACCCAACCCTCCACGCTCACTTCTGATGCAATGCGCACAGAAAACAGCAGCATGGCAATGGGAGGGCAGGTACCACGACTGAGAGGGTAAGAATTAAGCACAAAGAGTCCTGCTACGCTAAAGCATCCTATACATTTGGAATATCTTTCTTGCACATCATCCCAACATCGACGTCTCTGTCCATGTGCTTGCTCTTGCCTTTCTGAATGTAAGCGGGGAATGTGAAATCTCCCGATGCCATGCCAATAGAAGCGATGTATAATGACCTATACATGACTCAAGGTGCATCTACGTTGTGCCATTTTTCCCAGAACAACAAACTTTATTCCGGAAAAACAATACTAGCGTCCACACTGCAATTGCGTTTTTTTTGACAGAGCTGAAATAACAGGTGGCTTTTTCCGACGGCAGTAAACCTCATTCCATGAGGAATAAGCCCTTTTCCAAAAAAGATTTTTTGGAAGAGGGTGTGTGTAGATTGTTCCACTGCTGCTATGTCAAAATAGCTCCTCCCCAGTGCATCCTGGGACTCTTAGTCGAGATAGCATGTCTACATTAGGAAAGCCTGCCTCGGACTAATTTTGAGGCTTCCCTGTATTGTGGGTGCTCTCTTTCAAAATAAGCTATTCCAGAAGATATCTTCCAGTGTTTGTAGTATAGACATACCCACAGTCTCTTGATTCTAGTTAGGGATTATGCCCTTGCTCACTTTAAGGCTTCGTCAGTGCTTTTTCGGGATACCAAGGAATGTGTCCGAAATTTTTTTCAGAAAAGCGGGCGTGCTCTTTTGCCATCCCTGTAAACCTCAGTCTCTGAGACATAGGAGATATGTCGAAAGAGCAGGTTTTTCTGAAATTTGGCGCTGTGAAGATACGCCAAATTTCAGAAAAGCCTCTTTTGAAAGAAAAGCGAATAAAAGATATGCGAATTGCAAACTGCAATTTGCATATCTTTCTCTGACTTTTCTTTGTAGTCTAGGTGTAGCCTAAGATGAGGAGGTAGTATGCTGCTTAGTAAAGAGGAGGATTTCAAGACAGCACAACTAAGACAGCTCACGGCAAGGACTCTAACCATGACGTGTTTTCTAAATGGTCCTCAGAGACCAACTGAAGCAGTGCTGCTGTGCTAGATGCTGAGTCGAGATGATATCGTGGCTGTACGCTTCCCCAAGGGAGAAATGTGTGTGTGTGTGTGTGAGAGAATTGCATTCATTTTTGTGAGGCTGGTTGTCTATTCTCCACTGCTGCTGCAGGGGAGGTACAGTGAGAGAAAAGGTAAGGAAGATTTTCACATTATTACACAATCATTCCGCCCGCTGCAGGAATGCTCATGCTCGCGAGTGATAGAGAGGCTGTTGTCTGTAGTGGCTTACGGTATTTTATTTCATTGGGGGTGGCTCGCAGGCTATAATTACATTTCAGTTTCCTGAACGCCTGTCTGCTTTGAAGCACTGACGATATTGTCTTTCCCTGGTTTTTTTTAAACCTGTCAGATGGAGCACCCGTAATGAGCAGTCAATGTCAATGAAGTTCATTCCCATGTAGAATGATACAGGCAATGTGCATCCAGGGAAACAGCCCAAAGCTAGGCATCTTTTTTAGGCAGAGAAAATGCTCTGGAGGACACTAAGGCCTGACTGACACTTAAAAGTTTTGCATTTCAGCTATGCTGGTTAGGGGTAATCCATGAAGTACTGCCTATTAAAGTCCCTAGGTCAAAAAAGAAACTGCCAAATAAAGAAAGATTAAAATTGGAACATGTCTGCCCACCACACAAACAACCTGAAGACATCAGAAAAATAGCCACCCCTCAAGTTCTAGTCACCTTACACTTTTCACACAGAGGCTGTGGTTTCCACCTGTGACACGCCCCTGTGTGACGTGCCCCAGTGTTTACAGAAATAGCTTCAGAGGAAAGGGAGCAAAGGGTTAAACCTGCGCTGGAGGAAATCATAGCTTCAAATCTGTTGTAACCAGTTTGAAAAGTGTTTTAAACCGGTTTTGCAAATCTGAACTCCAGCGTGAACAGGGTTAAGAGGCGTTCCAGAGTCACCGGTTAGAGACCTGTCTCTAGAAGAGGGGATTCTGCAGCCTGGGATAAAGGCAGAATGCCCTTTGGCATTTTTACTTGTTTCAGGGATGAAAGTAACTTACATTTCTCACAGGTCCTGTTGTATCACCCCTCTTTGGGGAGGTCTCAGAGCTGGGGGTTGGGTTACAATACGACAGTGCCTGTAAGAACTGTAAGTGTGGAGTAGAGTGTGTGTGTGGGGGGGCAGGAGTCAGGGCAGGGGCTGGGAGAGTGGGGAGGCTGAGGGCAGGATACGGGGAGGCTGAGTGTGTGTGTGGGGGGGGGAAGGAGTCAGGGCAGAGGCTGGGAGCGTGGGGAGGTTGAGGGCAGGGGAGGATGCAGAGTCAGGGCAGGGGCTTGGAGTGTGGGGAGGCTCAGGGCAGGTGGCGAGGGAGAAGTGCAGGGTGTGTTTGGAAGGGTAGGGGCGAAGTTAACTTTACTTGGCTGGTGGATGGGTCCCTGCCTCCCTGCACCTCTTAGTTGCCAAGAGAGCAGTGGGCCATCTGCGCGGGTGCATTGCTGCAGGCAAACAGGCAGCATTGGCCTGTGAGACCCCCTGGCTTGCCACTCCGTACCCTGGCTTCTTCCTAAGGACCCCCAGCAGCAGCATACAGGGGATTGCATGCGTGCTGCCCAGCATCCAGTGAGAGGCAAGCATGAGTGCATCAAGAACCCAGCTAGAAGCACCCATACTTCTTCCCGAGCATCCCCAGCCAGTCGCCTTTCACACTTGCCTGCCTCACCGCTGCTTATTGCCAGGGCCAGCCTGGAGCAGGAGCCACGGGGCCCCACGGGAGCCCAGCTGGGAGAGTGCACCGCAAGCCTGCAACAGAGCGCCCCAGCCAGCTCTTATTGGAGCCTTATTTCCACCTCTGGTCCTAAACCATCATGTTTTAAGCCCTGAAAACCAGCCAGAACATGGATTTGGGATGAAAGTTTCCACTCTGAACACCGTAAGCTGCTCAGCGCTTCACGGCTCTTGCAGTCTAGGGAAAAGAGCGAGAGATGAGAAGCAGCACACAGCTTGGATAATAAAACCTGCGTGCGGACAGACTGGGTGCAAGAATGACATTACGAGCGCCCCAGAGAAGAAAGCAGAGACCCAGCTCGCTCACTGAGAAACGTAGCTTCTCCACGGGAATTTCTCCTAGAGGAGAGCCACGAAACCCTCAGATCCAAACTGGTACAGGTGCTGCTCACCATCTCAGTAAAGATGAAGATTCTTCAGGGACAGTCTTGCCATCTTCCTAATTGAAGATGCTAACGTGCATTTGCTCTCCTTGGCAATTTATAGTAACCCATCCACCCTAGCCCTCATGAAGCATCATAATTTGAAGGGGTTGCCTTTAATTTTCAGTAGGAAGTTGTGTTTAGACCTCCAAGTAACAAGATTCATTGCATCTATAAGGAACTCAAAAGGAAACCCCGTGCTTTTGAACCTCTTTGCACCGTTGCAAAAGAGATTTATTTCAATGGCCTAAGAAACAAGAATATTTTAGCAGAACTAGCCTGGCAGTAACACACAAGGGGTGGTCTACATGGCTTCTGGGAGTGAGTCTTAGCCCAGCCCGACAGATTTGTGCTAGTGGGGGCTAAAACTGCATTTGGACATTCCAGGGTAGGTTGGCACTCAAGCTCTGAAGGCCTAAGGAGTTGGGTGGGCTTTAGAGCTCACATCCAATCGTCAAGTCCTGATAGTGCGAGTACGTCATCAGGTCCTGTGTTTTATTTAGACAGGAACAGTAGTAGAAAGCCAGGACTTAAAACGTTTTTCTCATCCTTACCTTGAGCGGCTTGTGGTTGTGTGTTTTGTGCCCCTCGTTCACTGCAGAGGGTCTCTGATTCACCACCGTCAGCAGGTGGCGCTGGTGTACCAAGGCTTCTTTAAACTCCTCTTCCGTTTTTGTTTCTAGAAGCTTCTGTCGAAAAGTTATATCTGAAAACATCGTGGCAAAGGTCCGGCCCACTTCGGTGGCAGTTTTCGTACTTTTCTGAGAAAAGCAAATGATGTGGAGATTAAGGATCGTAACAAACTCTTACATTATTTAGAAACCGTAAAACTTCAAAACAAAACACCACTCAAGGCACCAGTCTTCCTTCACTTGACGGCCAAGACTAGAACACAACATTACACAGTTCCCTTGAAATTGCTGCTAGCACGCACCCCCAAAGCAGGGAAGGAAGAGCCAGTAAATTCTGCCTTTTAGAGTCAGAGAGACCATTTCTTACAGGGGAATATTGAAAGGGGCACAGGTTTGTGCATTGTAATCTCAAGCATGGCATTATGTTAATGTAGATTTTAGCATTTGGGGCTTAATCCAAAATCCAGCGTGATGTTAAGTGTATCATTTGCAAGTGCGTATCAATGGATTGCTTGTACGACATTAGGTGCAAAGTTGAGAGGTAGGTGTCGAAAGCGACATCCAGAGGGATAAGAACTATTGTGACCGTGTCTCATAGGAAACACGTCTCAGAAGAATGAATTTCATAGACATTTGGAAAAAAAAACTAACTAGGACTGTTGTGGAAGTGTCTTCCTGACAATACTTCAATCCTCTCTGTCCTTGCTGTGGTGAATGTCCCCTACTGCCTCTCCACCTCGACGGCCCAGAAATGCTCCTCCGCTGAAGAACGCCAAAGCCTTACAGGAGTATTGTTCAGCTACTACACAAACACAGTCGTTGCTTTTATATTTTCATTTTAATGAATCCTTTCACTGGTGCTTTGATAAATTCACTTTCATCAATTAGATACATGAGATTGGCAGGCAAAGAATCCTGGGCTTTTCTGATGCACCACTAAGGAGCACAGACACACAAAGCTTCAAAAGGGAGGTGCCACGCAGGGAATGCAATCTCATCCTGCATAGAGAGTTTGGGTCCCAGCTACCCCCAAAGGCCCTGTACACTGCATTAGAGAACCCTAGACCTAGGCAACATTGCTAGCTCTCCTTTCTTTGTATGCAGTTACCTTGTACCATAGGCTCTTCACAGCTGTCTGCAGAGTGCTTAGCTCCCCCTCATCACCCGCACCACTCTCTACCGCACAGCCATGCTGAGCTCAGCACTGCCTTCGAAGAAAGAGCGCCCCTGAGTCACTAACTTAGCAAAGTGCACTCTACACCAGCAGTTTTCAAACTTTAGCAACCCGAGGACTCCCATTTTGATTTGAAATTTTTCCATGGACCTCACCCAGCTTCTAATTTTTTCCAGGAGTGCTCAACAGCCCTAGGCCCTGCCCCCAACGCTACCCTTCCCCCAAGATCCCACACCCTCACATTTTCCCCACCTCTTTCTACCCTATGCCCTTCCCTGCCAGCACCCCCTTCATGCTGCTGAACAGCTAGTCTGTGGTGTAAGAGGCACTGGGAGGGAGGTGGAGGAGTTGTTCAGCCCTGGACATGACTCGTGAACCTCCTGGCATATCCTCACAGGCCGACCCTGCTTTGAGAACGGCTGCTCTAGACAAATACAGTTTGTAGACACTGAAACCCAAAATCAACACAGCTGAGTGGGCTCAGTTTGCTGCATTCCAAGGGCGACATATGTACGTTTGTATTTAGTGTGAACAGTTTCACACATCCATGCGATTGGTACTAAAAGTATTTTTATATAAACAAGGAAAAAATTAAGTCTGAAACTGCCGAACCAGACTGGACATAAACAAACAAACAAAAAATCAATCAGTTTTTCTATGACCTTCAGTTGAGTGCCTCACAATTTTAGTGAATTTCTCCTCACATACCCCAGGAAATAGGGAAAACACTATTATCCCATGTTTACAGAGGGGGAACTGAGGCAGAGAGATTAAGGCCCAGGTATTTAAAGGTACTTTGGCACTGTTGGATCCAGCATTGCAGCACCTACATCCCATTTTCAAATAGAGATTTTGTCTAAATTCTTTTGAAAATGAGTCTCAGGCTTCCAAATTAGTTAGGCATTGTAATGCTGAACTCAGGAACACCTTTTAAAATCTTGACCTTAGGCCCCATCTTCATTTGCCACATGAGATATCGATCTTCTGGCGTTTGATTTAGCAAGTCAAATTAAGACCCGCTAAATGGAACGCTGAGGGTGGCTCTGGTTGGCACCGGTACTCCTCGTAGTTGTGAAGACTAAGGGAAGCTAATGGGAGTGTTTGCTCCTCAGCCTCCCTCTGTGAGGACGGCGCCAAGCTCAGCCTAAGGTAAACCAACTCCAGCACCATAGTTATGTAGCTCGAGTTGTGTACCTTAACCCAACCTTCCAGGTCTAGTATAGACCTGGCGGAAGTGACTTGTCCAAGGTCTTGCTCAGTCTGCAGTGGAGCCGATATTTGAACCCTGGTCTTGCAAGTCCCAGTTCAGTGTATTAAGTACCGAACCATTCTCCCGGCTTCAAAAACCCACCGCCATACTGAGTTCAGAGCGAGTATGGCTGGAGTATGGCTAAAGAGATTGAAGTGAGAGAAAGGTTCAGATTTCTATAGTTCAAACAGCAGGGGGCAGTCCAGATCCCAGTGCGGCTCATGCCCCCCATAAGTCCACTGCTTCAGCACCTGATCTCCACTGACTCAATAACTGGGATCCTCCAGTAGAACTTGAGCTCAGACGCCCTGTATGACGACAGGGCGTTTGTTGCCTAGTCTACTCATTGTGCATTAATTATACTGATGACCTAAGAATGTCCAAACACAATGAGGTTTGGTAGGCCCCAAATCAGGACCAGTATTATTACAGTTGGGAACCCCAAAGTGCATGGTTGCAAGACCTGGGCTTAGAATCCTAGGGCTGGAAGAGACCTCAGGAGTCATCGAATCCAGCCCCTTGCCCAAAGCTGGAACAACCCCAACTCAATCATCCCAGCCAGGGCTTGGTCCAGCCAAGACTTAAAAACCTCTAGGGATGGAGACTCCACCCCCAGGGGTTCCCGCTCAGATTTTCCATCCGTGAGCGGAGTGAGTTTTGTCTTGGGCACTAATATTGACGTCATGTGCGCTCGTTTGGATGTGTGCTGCTGTGGCACCCACCAGTTACGAACAAAATTATACACACACACGCGCCTATATTAAATTGCTATGTCAGAAAAAAATACTAAAAACCGGCTAGTTGACAAGGTGCATGACCCTGCACCTACCCACCCTGAAAAGCATCCAGCTTGCAGTCCCCTGCCCCCAACACACACTGTGCGTGCCCCACTGCTTGCACGCCCACCAGGACCACACACAGCCACCCTATAGTTGTGTCCAGCCTTGCAATTTGCCCCCGACTCCCAATATGCCAGCAGTATATACGCCAGACCCATGCTATCTGCCCCCCAAATATGAACAGCTAGTACTTGGACCTAGAGCCCACAGCCCAAGCAGCACTGCCCAGACACCTGTGCCCAGCCCTGCACCTCACCTGTTTCTCTGCCTCCCCAAATTGCCCAGGGACGTGTGCCCGGCCCCACACCTTGCCCCCCCCCCCCCCCCCCCCGGAATTTACCTGCGCCCAGTACCTCCCCACCACCAGACAGCTGGTGCCTTTGCCTCCCACCCAGCCAGTTTCTGTGCTGGGCCCCCACTGTCCTTGGCCTCACTGCCTCCCCCACTGGTACAGACCCCGGTACCTGTCCTGCCACTCTCCTGCCCAGGCTCCCACGCGGTGACTCCAACCCCAGCCACTAGAGCAGCCCTCTGCTGCTCACCATGAGGCTTGAGGCTCCTCTGCCATGCAGCTCCTCTGGCCCTGGCCGCTGGAGCAGGCTCCTGACACCCGCTGTGCGGCTGCGCGGCTCTGCGTAGGAGGTGGGAGCAGTGGAAATTTTTTCTGCACGCCCGCTTAGAGGGAACCCTGTCCACCCCCTCCCTAGGGAACCCATCCCAGTGCTTCCCGACCCTCCAAGGGAAATCGTTTTTCCTAACATCCAACCTAGTCCTCCCCCACTGCAACTTGAGCCCATTGCTCCTTGTTCTGTATCTGTCACTACTGAGAACAGCCTCTCTCCATCCTCTTTGGAATCTCCCTTCAGGGAGCTGAAGGCTGCTATCAAATCCCCCCTCACTCTTCACTTCTGCAGACTAAACAGACCCAACCCCCTCAGTCTCTCCTCATAGGTCATGTGCTCCAGCCCCCTATCATTTTGGTTGCCTTCTGCTGGACTTTCTCCAATTCATCCACATCCTTTTAGTAATGGGGGCCCCAGAATTGGACAAACCTTCTGTTATCTGCCGTATGTTTAGTAGCACAGTTAGTAAAATGACCCACCAGCAAGGTAGAGAGCGCTCATGCAGTATGAATGTCTAAGCACCCATTCCCTCTCTCTACCCCTTGCAGGACAACCTGAACCGTTGGTCACCATCTTATCATCACCGCCTTCCTCGTCATCTGGCATCCCCCAAGATTTGCCTCCCCCCAAGAGCACAGGCCAGGATACCCCTTTGATAATGTGTGATGCTGATGCCCCTTTGCCTAACGAATGCGCAATGGTGGGTTCATCCCCTTTTCCTTATTTGCATTTCCTCATCTGCCTACGACTGGGCTGCCCTCCTCCCATTGGCTAATAGAGCTTTTACCTCACACTTGCGTCAATTGGGCAGCATGGCAGGCTTGTGCCAGACATCTGCTGAGGTTACTACCTTAAAACAGCCCCAGACGGTAACAACTAACATGTTGTGGTTCCCGGTCAGGAATGTAGCCATGACAGCATTCCATCTTATGATCCAGGGCAGGGGTGGGGAACGATCGGTCAGGTGCCACTCACAAGTGAGAAGCCCCGGACTGAAAAGGAGAAAGATGCTCCCCACATTACCCCTCACACACCAGAGCCTGGGGGGCCCAGATGAATAGATTTTGCATGCTCCAGTCCTGCAGGAGGATAGTGGGGGTAGGGGGGAAAGTGGGGTCTGGAGAGCCAGTGAGGGCTCCCTAATGCTGGGGGGAGCCCTGAGCCTCGGAGGCCAGATCCAGGCAAGCTGGGGGGGGCGGGGCGCATCTGACTCCCGAGCCTTAGATTCCTCATCCCTGATCTCGGGCATTGATAAAGGCTCAAAAGCTGTAAGTGACTCTTTAGCGTGTCTCCAGTAGCTCTTTGCAGCACGATAGTAAAACACTGTGATTTAATTATTAACCAGGCTACGTTGTTAACCTACGAGGATGCTTTTACCATGTTCTTGACCAATCCACTTGCACTAAGTTATTAATTTATTTTCTGAGATAATCATATATATTGCTCACCATCCTGTTTAAATGTGAAACTAGAGTACCATAGCAAATGGAACAATGATTTCACACGACTGTAGCTCTTTGGGGGAATGCTGATCACTAATTTGGCTCCTGAACCACTGAAGCCTGAGGCCATGTCTTCCCTAGAGAGAAGACTGACGCTGCCGCGATCAATTTTCTGGAGTTTGATTGAGCAAGTCTAGTTAAGACTCGCTAAATCGAATTCAGAGGGCGCCCCTGTTGGCTGCCGGTACTCCTGCTTGCATGAGGAGTAAGGGAAGCCGATGGAAGCGTTTGGGAATGGCAGGGAAATGAAAAACATTGTACATCAACTCTAGTTACGTAATTAAACATAGATGGAGTTGCATATCTTCATTCGACTTCCCCTTCAGTGTAGGACTAGACTGATCTAGGGTTACTCCAGGTTAGCTGCTAAGCTAAGGCTTTTGAACCTTTGGCCTTGTTTGCTAAGCTATCATGTTACAGGTTTTGGAGGCAAATTACATCACTACCTTAACTTATATCCATGCTTTACTTAGCAACTAGCATATTGATACAGGCTACAAATTGAGGCAAGAGCTAGGCTACCAGATCAGTCAGTGTCAACCTCACAGACCATTGTCCAATGCTAGACAGGAAGTCATTTGTCATAAGTTTATACCTTGTGCTCGCTGCTGAACAGGAAGGAGATATTAGCTGACAATCACTGTGGTGACCTCAGTCCTGCCCCCTTCCTGCTGTGGCTAGAAAACAGGTAGCCATGCACCCTAGTAGGGCCCCACAAGAAAACCATAAGGAAGCATTCTGAGTCATCAAAGCACATGATGGAGAAAACTCACCATTTTGGGAGGCGCAAGAACCAATATCACAAATCTCACTTCACAGGAGTTTTCCCCCCAGTTCTGAGGCCTCTCCAGGCGGCTGATGCAAACATGACGTCGCTGAAGAGACTTTATAGTGCAACTGTCAAGGGAGATGGAAGTGTTATGGCTTAGGTCAGACAATACCAAAAGAAGGTTTTACATAGGCACATCCTAGCTAGGATGGGGCAGGGAACCTTTTTTGGAAAAATCAGTCAGGGGCCGCACGCAACTGAGAAGCAAAAAAAGAAACCCTCTCTGATGTGTCCCCTGAAAAGGGGGGAAAGACACTCCCTACATTCTCCTCCCACACCAGAGACTAGCGGGGCCCAGCCTAGTAGACTGTGTGCTCCAGACCTACGGTGAAGCAGCAGGGGGGATGGAGCGCCAGCCCCTGAGCCTCGGGAAGCCAGTTTCAGGTAAGCAGGGGCCACACCTGGCCCCCAGTTCTGAGGTTCCCCACCCTGAGCTAGGAGACCACATGCATGTGTAAAAACAGGTGGCTTGAACGTCCTTGATCGTAAAAAGACAAAAATGGCATGTAAATGGCAGGTTTTCCTTCTTTTCTAGACCTCAATCCTGCAAGCTGTTGAGTGGGAATGGCCCTTTATGCCATCAAGGCCGGGCTCACAGAGCAGGGCTGGGACCCTATTTCTCTTTGTCCTCTCCCGGCTTCTGTATAATAATCAATAAACCTGTAAAACATATTCTAAAATTGCAGTATTGCAGCGAGTTCCAGCTAGTAGCACCCCTTTATTTTTAAAAGGAATATGAACAGAGAGTACTTTGCACTTCTGCAGATCCATTCATGCAGAGGTCTCAAGTGCCAGTGCAAACAATGAAGGGTATAAGCCAAGAAACAAAATGCTTCTCTCCCTTATTCCTCTTCTAACAGATGCCTCAATATTTGTTTTCAAGAGGTTTTCCCCTCCCTGCAAGGTTGGATGATTTTTAAATTCCATTACAAATATCAGGGCCTGACCTCCCTCTTTTTGCTGGAAAAGTCAGACAGCCGTCAGAGGACCCAAATGGTGGCATCATAAGCTCAGTGATTAAACTTGAGTTGGAGGTCTCTCAGGCCCATTAGAGAGGACAAGGCGGATGAAGAACTAAGCAGCCATTTAGATCTTTCAAAGATTGCCAGGACTTCCACCAATGAGAAGCCAGAATCTGACATTTCTAAAGTTAAAACAAAACTTTATTAAAACATGGGAGCCATTTTTAGGCATGATGACAGAGCAGTAGTTTCTCTTTGCTTTTACCGCAACCACCACAACATACTGGTGAGGTGGATATCCATAATTCCTCTCATTTTTACCAGTGGAGAAACTGAGGCCAAACAAGGTGACTTGTCCAACATTACACACAGGTCTATGGCAGACATGGGAAACGCAGAAGTCTAAACTATATCCCAGACAGCACCCTCACAATTCCTGTAAAACCACTACTAAATGTTCGGCTAATACATTTTAAAGTTCTTTGGAAACAAAGTGGTAGATTATGTATGATAATTTCACTACTGGTGTGATTAGTACAAAGCAGCAATATTCCAATCTAACGACCGTGCGCGACTGCAACATGAAAGTTTGTTATTTTTAATTTTAATACTAAAATGGAGTAGCCTTGTGGCGCGTCAGAGACTTATCAAAAACACAAAGTATCATGAGCTTTCGTGGTTACAACCCACTTCATTTTCATTTTAACGTAATAAATAAAAGCAAGATTATGGTGCTGCTCTTTTCCAGTGAACACTGGCCAAATAAATGACTAGCAATTCAAGGATATGGAGAATACTTGGGCCCAGTCTCGCTTGCCATAGTTTATCGCCTTAATTAGCAACTTGAACAACATGCTGGTAGCAGTCCCTCGAGGACTTGGACAGAAGGGGAGGTGCAGATCTGAGTATGAATAAATAGTTCTTCCATACAAGTCTGAGTAGCTAGCCTGCTATGTGTATCCATATGGGACATTTTACTATTGAATAGGTTTCTGATGGGCACTGATAAGTTACTTGATTTATGCAAGCTAACTAACAACCTGACAGGCTATTGTTAGACATGCTTATTTGAATGCAAAGGACAGTTAGCTTTCTTCATTATTTACACAATACAGAGTATGTGGAAAGGCCTAGGATTCCACACACCTATACTGTATTCGTTATCAGAAGCTTAAGGGGGTAGCTGAGTTAGTCTTTACTGGATAAACTTAAAAAACAACAAATGGTCTGGTAGCACTTTATAGACTAACGAAACAAGTAGATGGTTTCATGTGCTTTCGTGGGCACAGCCCACTTCTCCGGTCATCTGAAGAAGTGGGCTGTGGCCACAAAAGCTCATGATACCATCTACATATTGTATTAGTTATGTTCCTTTTATTCCCCTTTTTACATCAGTCAAACAGAGAATCCACACATCTCCTCAGGATAGAAATAAACAGATTCAAAGTTCAGGGCATGCATCCATATGCTTTTTAATCTGTTTCTATACAGTCTGTTCTTGAGTGGCAGTTATTCAGAGGTTACCGTTACTGAAGGCCACAGTTGGGAGCAATTCACTGTCAACCTTCCCAACGGGGAGCAGAGGAAAACAGGGTTAAAACGGAATTCAACCATTTGCAGCAAAACTGAAATCAATCTTCATCTAGAGTCACTGAGACGGCCGAGCCTGAATGTACCCAAATCATATTACATCGGCCCCTGAACTGTGGGCAGACCTGCCAATGGGGGGAGAAGGGACAAAGGGAACAACTGGCGGAGGGCCCAGAAATACAAAGGGGTCTGAATCTCCCACTGCTACTGTGGCAGCCAGAACCCCAGGCCCTTTAAATTGCTGCTACAGCGCCACATGATGTGTTCCAGGAAGCACTGAGCCTCAGCTCCGCCCCTTCAGTCCAAGGCCCCGCCCCTTCCAAAGGCATGGAGCAGAGTCATCCCCTCCCCCACATTGCCCAGGGGCTGGCGAGGCTCTCGCCCCACTGACTGTGCATTCCAATTCAACAAGATAACTGGGGTAGCACATTGACTCTCCTTGAGTTTGGGGCCTGACAGGATTTCTGGGACTGGCAGGATATCTGTCGAGCTGTCCAACAGCTTAGGTCATCGTACCTTCATCCATATTAATTGGTAGAACCTCATGCACGAATCGAGAGATGAACAGTTAATGAACTGTTAGCAAAATCTACCCTCGCGTTCTGCTCCGCTTGCTCACTGAGTCAACACGTAGCCGTTGAGCTCAGTGATTAATGCAGCGTTTTTTTACCAGGAAGACTCGCCTGGAGTTCTGAACGTCATTATTTGTATTCTGGCAGTGGCCAAAGGCCTCAATCAGGATCACAGCCAAAAGTGCTGAACAAACTCTTAAGAAGCCATGATTTCTGTTCCAAGCTGCCAAATATATAATGTCCTGATCCTACATTAAGTCATGCCCTGGGCGCTACGCAGGTGCAGAGTGCACCCATATGCTCCTCGATGCAAGATCAGGACTTTATTTGACACACGATACTACATCTGTGTATTCTAATCTATAGGAAGCTATATTTGGGAGACAGAAGATTAAGAAGAGTAAGATCATGCAGTCACTTGGATAACAATGTGGAGAGTTTGATGGCTCCAAATCTTCTTTCAAGTTTTCATTTTCTTCAGACAAAACACACACACCGTGCAATCCTCCACTGCCATTCAACCTAACCATCATTAACTGAGTAAGTTCTGATAGGCACTTACATTTAACTTCTTCCTGATCTATTTACTCATGGAACTCTCACTTTTCAAACTGAAGCTTAAATGTTTGATGCACGCAAAATTTTCAGTAGTCACCATCAACAAGTCAAACATATATTAAGAGTAAAAACATTAAGGTATACTTAAAATAGGGAACAAAGAAGGTATATACTAGGGATGACTTTCTTTAACCAGAGCTAGGAAAGAGCCTGTCAGTGGGCCGAATTGGGCCCCCTCACTCTTTTATCGGGCCTGCGTGGCAGTTCCTGGTCCCGCCTCCTAATGTGTTGCCTGGGAACAGGGCATACGTGAGCCCTCTCAACTGCTTCTATTGAAAGGGCTAGTCGAGAAGGCGCAAGCCCTTTAAATTGAAGCAGTTGAAAGAGTTTCTATTTAAAGGCTCCGCCCCTTCCGCCCAAGGCCCTGCCTCTTCTAGGGTGGCCCGTGACCACTTTGAAATTTTTGCCCACCTCTGGTCTAAAAGGTGACCACTGTCCGGATGGAATATGGTTAGAACAAGAGGTCAAGCCTATTAAGTCAGACATCAGAATTAACAGTTGATACTAATTAGATCAGTGGTCTCCAACGTTTTTATGCTTGGGATCACTTTTTGAATTTAAGTGCAATCCAAGAACTACCTGAAACTCAAATACCCTGGCCCCACCTCCTTTGTGTCCCTTCTCTGAGGCCCTGCCCCTGCTCACTCCATCCTCTCTCCCTTTCACTAGGCTGGGGCAGAGAGCTGGGGTGCAGGCTGTGGCCTTGGATTAAGGGTACGAGAGGGGCTCTGAGCTGCAGGCAGTGGGGTGTCGGAAGGGGTTCTAGGTGCCAGCTCTGGAGGGCATTTGGATGCAGGAGTGCTCAGGGCTAGGGGTGCAGGAGGCGGTTCAGGGTTTCAGGATGCGCGCTCCAGTTGGACACTGTACCTCAGGTGGCTCGTGGGTGGTGGTGCAGTGGGGCTAAGGCAGGCTCATCTCTGCCCTGGCCCTGCACCACTCCCAAAAGCAGCCAGAAAACTCCCTCCCAAGTCCTGTTGTGCCCCCTCTCTGCTCTGTGGAGATAGGATACAATGTGGGAGCGGAGGCACCTTGACATCAGTGCCCCTCTTCTACCTCCCCTACCCTGCCCAGCAAGCAGGAGGCTCCCGGGGAGACAGCTCCAAGGGAAAGGGCAGGGGAGGGGCAGCTGAAGTTCTGGCACTTGATAATAGCCTCTTGGCCAAACCAATTAGGATCACCTGTCAGAGGCTCCAAGATCTACTGCTTGGTGACCACTGGATTAGATTCTTTTTGTAGAAAATCCCTCAAACACAAGTTTCTTCCTGCCAGGACACAACTGTAGATGCTGGGCTAACAAGCCAGTGACACAATGAAAGGGCTGAAGTGGCCGATGGAAAAAGAGGGGATGATATCAACCAAAAAGAAAATCCCCCATTAAGCATGAGTCACAACGCTGGAATGACTCTCAGACGGACATCAACCATTCCCTCATGAGACAGTCAGTGAAAAACTAGACAATGCCCCACAATGAAATGATGACATTCTGTTCTGCCAAGTCAGAATGCATGTTAAAAGCCAATAGCTTCTTGAACCAGAACAAGACAACTTCCTTGTGCGAAGACAGAATAATATTATATACACCCATGGGATTTGCACTGGGTTACAATAACTCCATCCAAGTGAGCAATTTTATGTTTCGTTCATAGTCAATGACTCACTAATGGATTATTTTAAAAAAGTGTTCAATTTGACCTAATTTATTCCAAATGGGTTTTGGAAACTTTTCATATTTTTTTTTTTACTTGTCTAGTATTCCTTTAAGAAATGAAAACGAGTGAAAATGAGAGAACGTGCAAAATAAAGTCAGTAAAGGGCTGCTCTAAAAGGCTACCAAACTGACAAACAGCAAATAGTTAGAAAACTTTCCGACAACGAGACAAAAGGCTGGGATCTTAATTTCTTAGCACAAAATCCAATGCGCACAGTCAGTTACGTAATTCAGTTCCTAGCATTACATGTGGATTTTGGAGCTAGAAACCACAATAGTTGATTGGAAAGCTTAAAGGGTGAACCGAGCAGTAAGACTTTGTAGGAAACCCATTGCAATATGGCAGCAGAGGGCAGTCACTAGGTTATTGTAATAGGATAGTTATTAGGCAAACCTATTAGAAATGAATAGGTGACCTCTGTTCAATACAGATGTCCACTCCACAAAGCTAACGATCACAGAGGCTCTCTCGGCAAAAAGGCCACACCCAGATTCTGTTGTGAGAACTCTTCACCTCTAGGATGGAACTTCCAAATCAAAAGGAGAAGTAATCAATACAGCCAGACCAAAGCATTCAAGACTGTAAGCCTGCCTTTCTCCCCAGATGAGAATATTTATAAACAAATATTTTTTTCTTTGTTACTCAGCTTTTTTGTCATTAAGCTTCATTTGTGTCATTTTCCAGCTCTTCTCAGGAGCCATGACAACTAGAAACAAATAAAAAGTGAGATTCTTATGACTCTAGGATCCGGTGCTTTAGGAAAAATCCCCTTCCCCACCAAAAATCACGAGACTTGTGATCAAATTATGTGATTTGACAACAGTGGATCTGTGGGGCAATTGAAAGCCTAGATGGTCACGATCCATACTATGCACGTGTTGTGGATGAAGGACTTCAGAGTCTAGCATTTTAGGTTATTCGTCTTTCATGAATATCATTCAACAATGGTGACAAAGTAATTTTTTGTGATTTCTTCCAATACTGAAGGAAAAAATTTGCAAGCACTGCTCTATAGGCAAACTGCACCACTTAATTCAAAGTGGTTTTATTTACTAATTTAATGAAATGGGCATAACTATTCACTGGCACTTAAAATCGGTTTCAGTCTAGCTTAGGTTTAACTTGTGTTGGTCAGTTTACAGATGCAAGCTAAACCAATATAACCCATTTTCAACAGGTGTGAGTGTCTTTACAGGGGTTTGCTTTGGACGAGACAACCAACATATGTGACGTTAATCCGTTGTGTATACGGGGACAATTTATTTGTGGAAATGCTGTGCATAAAGAAATGATTGCAATGAAAAATCAAACAAGAGGTGAAGGCATCCTTAAAACAGTCATGAACTTTGTAAACGAGAAAGAAATACAGTTAGATCATTGTGTGTGTATGTACTCACACAAACACACACACACACACACACACACGGTGCACCTAGCATGGCCAGCAAATTCAGGGGATTCCTTACTCTTGTCAGAACAGTTAAACTGCCCTCTTTTGAATTTTTATTGCATTGTGCATCAGGAGGCACTTTGCGCGCAATCTTGTGGAACCAAATTCGGAAATGTAATGGGACTGGTTGTTCGCATTGTCAAATGGATTCTTGCCCAGTCGTTAAGTCACCCTCAATTTCAGTCACTGCTCGAGGAAGTTGATTCTGAATACCCAGATCTACGAATGCACAGCAATGTTTGCTAGTTATCTTGTAGCAAAGTTTTGTCTCGTTTTGCTGCCGGCGTTAACAAGATTAACTCATTTTTGGATATGAAGGGTGTCAAATATGCCAAGCTTTCACACTGTGACTTGTTACTCAAGTTTTATTATTTCATCGACATTACTGGTCATTTGAATGAGTTGAACCTTAAGCTACAAGGGCAAGGAAATGCAATCCTGACTCTGCAGCAGGCAGTGTTTGGATTTGAATCAAAATTGACTGTCTTCATCAAAGATATCAACAGGGCTCGACAAATAATGTAATCTACTCGCCACAGGTGAGTAGATTGCAACCCGGAAGAGCCGGCGCAGAGCGATGTGCGCATGTGCAGAACCACGCAAAACTGCGTGGCTGGCAACCGGGGCTCGCCGCTGCTTGGCGAGCTCTGGATATCAAAAGGGCAGATTTCAAAAGTTTTTGAATGTTTCGTGATTCATACCAGAGAGAGAATCCAAATAATTGCCTTGATTTGCAGTCACTTGCCGGATTTGTTTCTGAGCTCCTGATGGCATTCGCATCTTGTTTTGATGACTTTTTGAAAGCACAATACTCTGTTTAAATGTATGATTCATCCACATAAAGTGTCTGTTGAAGAACTGGATTTGATAGTCATTCCAGACTCCTCAGTCAGCGATTTGGAAATGGAAATATCAGATTTCAAGGAGTTGAATAGCTGGGTGGAAAAATTTGTCAAGCTGAATTCTGATTTAGAACGCCTTGCTTGACAACGAGCAGAATTGACAAAACTGTACAAATGGGCGGACATGAAAAACTGGAGCACGATGACAATCTGATTCTGCAGAATGTCAACTTAGCCTTACTTTCAGTGTCTGGCTCCATCTACATATGGGATCAGGCTCTCTCTCATTTGAATCACATCAAAAGTAATTTGCGCTCAAGATTGACAGAAGACAGCTTGAATGTGTGCATGAAGCCAAATATGACCAGTTATGATGTAAACTTCAAATAAATGTGCAAAAAGATGCAGCAGCAGAAGTCCCATTAAATAAAGTCTGTGAGTACAATGTTTCACTTATGCTATTATTAACCATCATGTCAATTATCAATAATATTAAGTTGCATATTTTCAGTCATGAAAATAGGCACTCTTATACTGACTCTTTGTTGACCACTTATTCTGATGTAGTTTGGCTCTTGGGTTTGAAAGACACCTGTTATAAACCAAACCCGGGAATTCTCACACATGCCACTTGGGAACATTTTGTCTACAGGTTTCTTTTCTAACTAAAATTGAAAGGTAACACAAGCCATTGCCTATTTCAAAGATCCAGCAAATATCAGAAAAACAGCACAGTGAAGTTTCTTAAGTAGTAAACTCAGAAATAGGCTAGTGAGCAACAAGACTTATTTCACCTTTGATTAAGGCAGCGTACCATTTAGCTCACTGACCTTTATCAAAGAGCTCCTACTCTTAAGAACAGCATCCTAAATCATCTGAACAACAAATATCATTCAGGCATTGTTGAGCCAAAACTATCCTGCTTTCTTGTTCACCTTGAGGTTTAAAATGGTACGCACCCAGGGCCGGCCCGAGCTATTTGTGCGCTCTGGGCTCCAGGAGTGTGGTGCCGCCCTTGGGAGTGCGATGCGTGCGCGCCCCCACCCCCGGGCATGCAGCGCACCTGCCCCTGGGCACCTAGTGCATGCATGGCCCCGCCCCTGGGCACGCGGCGTATGCGTGGGCCACACCCGCCCGGCCCGGCAGCCCCTACAATGGGGTGACCCGGGTGGTCGCCCAGTTGGCCCGTACCTTGGGCTGGCTCTGTACGCACCCTTTCGGATTGCCAGACTTCTTTTAAACTGTTCCAGAGACACATGTATACTGATAACATGCTTTGGGTACAACTTACACCAGGTATTTCCACCTCTCCTGTTACTCTATGGCCATGTCTTCACTAAACAGCTGCTGCAATAGATCTTCTGGAGTTCAATTGAGTGGGTCTAGTTAAGACTTCCTAAATCAAACTCAGAGAACTCCCCTGTCGGCAGTCGGTACTCCTGCTTATGTGAAGAGTAAGGAAAGCTGACAGGAGCATTTGTTCCCATAGACCTCCTGCTGTAGGGATGGCAGGGGAAACTCGAAACAAGATACATCGACTCCGGCTATGTAATTAACATAGTGGAAGTTGCATATCAGGGTTCAAACTTTCCTTTTAGGTGTAGACCTGGCCTAAGTGTCTATCTGCTGCGTAGCTTTGGTTCAGGCCACTCTGGTAACAGCTTGCTTATATAGCACACTGATCTCACCCTGACTTCCACCGGCAGGTTACTCTTTAGAGGTGAACCATAACAACCCTTCCCAACTCCCAGTTTTCAACCAGCTTTCTTCGCAGTACTCAGCCCTTCTTAATCAAGCACCCACGCAGCTTTATCAGATTTGCTGCTCCTTTAAAGAGAGGGTCATAAGCAGCTTATTCACGTAACAGATTTTGACAAACCCTCCACTTCAAACAAACTCCTGTGCTCATGTACAGTAAATGTCAAAAGTTTATTAAAAAAAGAACATAGGTCAAAGTGACACCAAATATAAGGAATAAGGGTAGAACCTGCCATAAACAAACAACAGTAAGCGCACGCTTCTATGGCTATCATAGAATCATAGAGCTGGAAGAGACCTCAGCAGGTCATCAAGTCCAGCCCCCTGCTCTAAGCAGGACCAATCCCAACTAAATCAACTCAGCCAGGGCTTTGTCAAGCTGACATTTAAACACCTCTAGGGATGGAGACTCCACTACTTCCCTAGGTAACCCATTCCAGTGCTTCACCACCCTCCTAGTGAAATAGTTTTTCCTAATATCCAACCTGGACTTCTCTCACCACAACTTGAGCCCATTGCTCCTTGTTCTGCCATCTGTCACTACTGAAAACAGCCTTTCTCCATTCTCTTTGGAACCTCCCTTCAGGAAGTTGAAGGCTGCTATCAAATCCCCCCATCACTCTTCCCTTCTGCAGACTAAATAGACCCAACCCCTTCAGCCTCTCCTCATAAGTCATATGCTCCAGCCCCCTAATCATTTTGGTTGCCCTCCGCTGAACCCTCTCCAATGCGTCCACATCCTTTTTGTAGTGGGGGGCCCAGAACTGGACACAATATTCCAGATGTGGCCTCACCAGAGCCGAATAAAGGGGAATGATGACATCTCTGGATCTGCTGGCAATGCTCCTCTTAATGCAACCTAATATGCCATTAGCCTTCTTGGCTACAAGGGCACCCTGTTGACTCATCTCCAGCTTCTCATCCACTGTAACCCCCAGGTCCTTTTCTGCAGAACTACTACTTAACTGGTTGGTCCCCAGCTTGTAACAATGCTTGGGATTCTTCTGTCCCAAGTGCAGGACTCTGCACTTGTCCTTGTTGAACCTCATCAGATTTCTTGTGGCCCAATCCTCCAATTTGTCTAAGTCACTCCGGACCCTATCTCTGCCCTCAAGCTTATCTACCTCTCCCCCTAGCTTCGTGTCATCCGCAAACTTGCTGAGGGTGCAATCCATCCCCTCATCCAGGTCATTAATAAAGATATTGAACAAAACAGGTCCTAAAACCGAACTTTGGGGCACTCTGCTAGAAACTGACCGCAATCCTGACATCGAGCCGTTGATCACTACCCGCTGGGCCCGGCCTTCTAGCCATCTTTCTATCCATCTTACCGTCCATTTTTCCAATCCACATACCCTTAAATTGCTGGCAAGAATATTGTGGGAGACCGTATCAAAAGCCTTGCTAAAGTCAAGGTATATCACATCCACTGACTTTCCCATGTCCACAGAGCCAGTTACCTCATCACAGAAGCTAATCAGATTGGTCAGGCACGACTTGCCATTTGTGAATCCATGCTGACTATTCCTAATCACTTTCCTACCTTCCAAGTGCCTCAAAATGGATTCCTTTAGGATCCCTTCCACGATTTTTTAGGAACCAAGGTAAGACTGACCGGCCTATAGTTCCCTGGATCGTCCTTCTTCCTTTTTTTGAAGATGGGCACTACATTTGCCTTTTTCCAATCATCCGGGATTTCTCCCAATCTCCACGACTTTTCAAAGATAATGGCCAAAGGCTCCTCAATGGCATTTGCCAACTCCCTCAGTACCCTCGGATGCATTAAGTTCGGACCCATGGTTTTGTGTACGTTTAGCTTTTCTAAATAGTTCCTAACCTGTTCTTTACCCACCAAGGGCTGTCCATCTTCATCCTATCTTGCGTCACTTAGAGCAGAAGTCCAGGAGCCGACCTTGTCCATGAATACAGAGGCAAAGAAAGCATTGAGTACTTCAGCTTTCCCCACATCATCTGTCACTAGGTTACCTCCTTCATCCAGTAGGGGCCGTACACCCTTTCTCATCACCTTCTTGTTAACATGCCTGTAGAAACCTTTCTTGTTATCCTTCACATCCTTAGCCAGTTGCAATTCCATTTGCGCTTTCGCCTTCCTGATAACCCCCGGCATTCTCGACCTATACATTTAAACCCATCCCTGGTCATTTGTCCAAGTTTCCACTTTTTGTAAGCTTCCTTTTTGTGCTTAAGTTCACCAACGATTTCCCCTGTAAGCCAATTCAGTCTCCTACCATGTTTGCTTCTCTTGCTACGCGTCGGGATGGTTTCTTTCTGTGTCTTCAATAAGGCTTCTTTAAAATACTGCCAGCTGTCCTGGACTCCTTTCCCCTTCATGTTAGCATCCCATGGGATTCTGCCCATCAGTTGTCTCAGGGAGTCAAAATCTGCTTTTCTGAAGTCCAAGGTGTGTATTTTACTACCTTCTTTTCTTCCTTTGGTCAGGATCCTGAAATCTACCATCTCATGATCACTGCTTCCCAGGTTGTCACCCACCTCTAACACACAACAAACGAGAATCTTTCACTCAAAAGGCGTTCGTCTCACCACATTCATTCTTCCAGCCTGGCTGGCCCATTCTTTAGCCAAGACCCATCATACAGAACTCAAAGCACTTGGTTTCTTCCTCAAGGGAAGGAGGCCAAAAATGGCTTTTCCTTTCTTCTCATATCCCTCAAGTTTTAAAGGCAGGCAGTCCTCCTAGGGGCTCTGCTTTTGGGAAGCCAGGTTGATTTTGGCGCTCTCTGCCACTCATAGTTTGATGGCTATTTACACCTTTTGTATAAATAGGTCTTCATTAGCTCTCCTTGCTCAATTTCTATACATATTATGACAATAGTGTGCACGGTATGGGGAGTATGTTGGGCTTTACAAACGTGCCGACGGCTTAGTGAACAGGGGCAACTGGTGAGGGGGACCTGTGGAAAGAATGAGACAATCCCCCTTTGCCCCAGACCCCACCTCTCCTCACCCCTCATCTTCTCCCAAGCAAGGCGGCTGCGGGAATTGTGGGGAGCAGGGTTCTACCCCTCCTTACTCATTGTCAGCTGTGGGGGAAGCAGAGCAACGAAGCCCTGGCCAAGTGACGGGGCTGGCAGAGCAGAGCCAGCTGGGGCCAAGATGCTCAGCTTTTCCCACCACTGCCTGTGAGGGGCGGATAGGGTTGACAGGCGGGGGACCCCGGCTGTGGGCACCAGCTCCCCACTATCTCCTTTGCTCGTTTGGTGCACGTAGCCCCCTTGACCGCTGCCATGCATTGAAATTAGCACTCAAATGGATGCCACTGTGTTGGGTCACACCGGGGCATTTCCTGTATTTTGCAAACCTAGTCAAATAGAAAGTTACAGCTCTATTAGCACCCAGGGTAGGTAGCTTAGATTTCATTGAAAGAGCAAGGCCTATGTAAGATGACTGGCAAGTCTGGTGAGGGTGTACTACTGTTAACCCCTTGGCAAGGCATTTTAGATGCAAACGAAAGGATCTCTGGGAACGCTGTGAAAGGGGATCTCGCCATGAGATGCTGAAGCTCACTCAGTCTTTCTGTGGATACAGCTGACACCATAAAGGCCGTTTTAACTGACAGGTGAAACAGGGAACATTCTCTCAGGAGTCTGAAGGGATGTTGCATGAGCTGAATGAGTACAAGAACGGGATGCCATGTCGTTCTGGGCTTCCTAACCAGAGAGCAGATATTCATTAACCCCTTCAAAAATCTTTTTCCCATATTGTGGCCGCACATTGCTTTTTGCCAGACCAAGCAACAATGAACTGCTTGGCACTGAAGATGTACAGTATTGAGATTTCCTTCACTAACAGTATTGAGATTTCCAATTAAGTTTGTCCTCTGATAGGGATTGAACAAGAGCAGGAACTGGGTTTAATCTCATTGATAACTCACAAAAGAGAACCTTCGCCCATTTATCATAACACAGCCAAACTGAATACTTCCCAGCATTCAGTCGCATCTCCTGTACCTTGTCTGAACAGGACAGTTCAAGATCTCTCAAAGTCTTATGGCCCATGCTGTCAAGTGGAAAGAGTCTGCGTCCAGGTGGCAACTCCAACACCTCAGCTGGGTCAATAGATCTGGAATTGTGGGGAGAGACAGACAGTTGCAGTAGATCGGAGAACTACTGTTCTTTTGATCAGGTCACGGCAATCAGCATGGCTTTGGCTTTCGCTTGTTTGATTTTCTCCACTTTTAGAATGAAAGGAATTTGAGGGTGAGGAGAGGTGCGGAGAAGACAAGCCTGCAGCGTACAGAAGAAATGCAGCTGAGGTGGACCAAGCGGTCTCTCCTGCTAGGAATACTTGGTGCAGTCCATTTTTGCAGAGAGCAATCTAAAAAAAATAGGTTGTCAACTCCAGCCTGTTGTCCCAGGGCACAGCAAGAAAAAGCTTTATTCAAAATGCACTTTTCTTACGTTGGGGAATTGACATTAGCCCTTGAAGCCTTTAAATTCTAATGCCAGTCATCCTCCTTTCATTTCCTTTAGAGGTTTTAAACAATTCACCAAAAATGCATATCATGATGCACAATGCCTGCCTCGTTCAGTCTTACTCTCACTCCACTAAAAGGAATTAGAATGAAATGCAGATTGGAAAAAAACCAAAAACAGCAGCATCAGACCAAAGCAGGGGGGGGAACCTTTTTTGGGTCGGGGACCACTGACCCACAGAAAAATCAGTTGGGGGTCACACATGCATGAGAAGCAAAGTGAGAAGCCCCCCAACTGAGAAGGAGAAAGACACTCCCCACCTCCCCCTCGCACACCAGAGCTGAGGGGGGCCCAGGCTAGTAGATTGTGTGTGCTGCAGCCCTGTGGGTGGCTGGCAGGGGGGCTGGAGTGCCAGTGCGGGCTCAGGGGCTGGATCCAAGCAAGCCGGGGGCTGCTTCCAGCCCTTGGACCTAAGGTTCCCCACCCGTGGTCTAAACGATAGCTAAGGGAAAGAATGAGGAATGACGCACTGCAGAAGAAAAATGGCAAAAGATTGATTCTAGATTATTCTCCTGTAGAGACACAGCAAAAGCTTGTTATTCTTCCTGATCATTCTTCCACCCCAAGTTAAATGAGCTGTAATTTTTCTGCAGGTAATGCAGCATATGAGCTAAAGCAGTGTTTCTCAACCAGTGGTACGTGTACTCTTGAGGGTACACAAGAGAAGTCTGGGAGGGTACATCAACAACTGAAATGTGGAGAAAACTAAATGTTTGTGTTAAGTTTTACAGCGCTTTATTATTTTTGTACTTTTTACACCCAAAAATGTCATTGCCCGCCCAGCTACAATTAAGTTGTTTAAACAAATGTGTTGAAAAGGTAGAAAAAAATTTTGTGGATCTGAAAACTGTAGGTACTGGGGGTACTTTATATATATATATATATATATATATATATATATATATATATATATATATATATATATATTTTAAAAAAGAGGTACTTTATAAAAAAAAGTTTGAGAAACACTGCGCTAGTGAATACAGCTCTATTACAAGTTTTTTTACCCTAGCTACAGGAAAAATAAAGTAAAATAATAATAGCTGTAATTACACAGTGCACTGCTCATCAACTTCTTTCCTTCATAAGCTCCCTCCCTCTCTTTTAATTAGAGTCACAAAAGGAGAAGGAATAACGGAAAATTGTGGATAATAGCCCTAGACACCTTTGGGTTATAATCTTATTTCCGTAGCAATCAGGATTTGAAAAAATAAGTATTACGCACACAGGCTGTTATTCAACTCTTACGGTTGTCTTTTGCAGAAGAGAAAGCATGCATTCATGCCATCAAATCATATGTATTTAATTAATCAGAGCATTTTTACCACGATTTCACCTTTGATCAGTGCTTTGTTGTGAAGCGACTTGCTCTCTGAACCCGTCCAACAAGGCCTGTCATAAGTGATTGCAGCAGATGCTTGATCACACCTATTGTAAAGTTTTTTTGTAGGTGGGCAGCTGTGACAAGGGAGGGATTTAGAGCAGGCTGGAGTGAGCCTGAGCAAACCCAGCCAATCAGGGAGAGACTCATAGGGAGCCAATCAAAGGATTGTTTGCTAGGGCAGCCCGATGTATAAGGTGCTGCTCAGTGCAGCAGTGGGGTCCTGACTAGGGATGTAAGCGACTAGTCGCTTCCCCGCCCCCTTGCTGTCTCTGTCAGAGAGAGGCAGCAAGGCGGGGGAGCAGGAGCTGGTGCTGGGGGGGAGCCAGCTTAAAAGCCAGTTTCCGCCCAGCATCATCTCCGCAGGGGTGCAGAGGAGGTAGCGGCACAGCCTAGAGGGGCTCTTGTACATTTCAAAAGTAGAAGCCCCACAGGGAGTGTGGGGCCAGCAGGGGAGTCCCTGCAGGGCTTCTGCTTTTGAAATGTACAAGAGCCCATTGACTATTCGATTTACATTTAACATCCCTAGTTCTGACTAGCCAAGGGGAAGGACTGTTCCTTGGGAGAAGTACCGTAGGTGGAACAGTGCTAGGCAGGCTCAGGGGAGCTGGAGAGGAGCCCCAGTCCAATACCTGCCAGGCTGTGGCCTTAATACAAGAACATAAGAACGGCCGTACTGGGTCAGACCAAAGGTCCATCTAGCCCAGTATCCTGTCTGCCAACAGTGGCCAGCACCAGGTGCCCCAGAGAGGGTGGACCGAAGACAATGATCAAGCGATTTGTCTCCTGCCATCTCTCTCCAGCCTCTGACAAGCCAAGGACACCATTCCTTACCCCTTGGCTATAGTTATAGTCCTAGCCTTCACAGCCTCCTCTGGCAAGGAGTTCCACAGGTTGACTGTGCTCTGTGTAAAGAACTTTCTTTTATTAGTTTTAAACCTGCTACCCATTAACTTCACTTGGTGTCCTCTAGTTCTTCTATTATGGGAACAAGTAAATAACTTTTCCTTATTCAGACTCTCCACACCACTCATAATTTCTATATACACCTCTATCATATCCCCCTCTTTTCTAAACTGAAAAGTCCCAGTCTCTTTAGCCTCTCCTCACATGGGACACATTCCAAACCCCTGATCATTTTAGTTGCCCTTTTCTAAGGCCAAAATATCTTTGAGGTGAGGAGACCACATCTGTGCACAGTGTACAAGGGCCAAGAAGGTGCAAGGATCACAGGGAAGTGGCCCAAGGTATGGGAGCAGTCAAGGGGACTGAAGGAGGGCAGGGCAAGGCAGCTACCAGAGGGTCCCTGGGTCAGGACCCTGAGTATTGGCCAGGCCTGGGTCTCCCCTGCCTCCTTATCTTGCCACCAAGGAATGTGGCCTATACAGGCTATAGCTTGCCCCTGAGGTAAAGAGGCTAAACTTTGGGGCTGCAGTTGGCCACAATGGCAGGTTTAAGTACTGAGGACTGTTGATACCCCCCTGGAAGGGGACAGAACAAAGTGAGGGCCAGTGTCTTGAAGAAGATGCTGCAATCTAAGAGTGACATGGGTCCAGAGACACAGTCGACACTGGAAAGCGGAAACACAGACAACGGGTGAGCTACCGGCCAGAGCTAATTCCCACTGTGACCAGCAGGAGGCGCAGCGTCGACACAGCTGCACTTATGCTGGGACTGTACCCTTTTACTACAAAACTCAAGTTTTCTGTTGCTTACAGCTTTCTGACAAGTGGGTTTTTTGGGCTGACATTTTCCATGACTGTCCACAGCCGGCAAGTGACCGTTTTTGAAAGACTGGAACACCACACCGTCAGCTCCCTACCTTGGCATAAATCAGGTAAAGAGACTCTATTCCCATGAGAAGAACATATTAAATAGAATTTTCTTTCATAGACACAAAAGATGGCTGAATTTCAACATCTGAAATTTTCAAAAAGAGTCGCTTGGAAGACTCGTCAATTAAAAAACTCCAAGAACTTTGTGCTAAGTATTTAACATCACTGGGTCATGCACAGCAACTGTTGGTAGTGAGAGGCCCAGACCGAGAACAGAACTGCAACTCAACTGTAGAAGACAAAGTTATCTTCCACAACTCATTCACTGATCCTCCCGCCATACTGCCTGTCCCTCTTTAGTGTCGTTATTCCTGACGCTCCTTGCCAGCTTACTCATCATTAGAGGCTCTTTTATGAGGGAGTGGGGAAGGAGGGAGAGTCAAACGGAATTCAACCCAAGCTGCCACAAGCTAGTGCTAGTTCGTTGTCGCTGATGCTGCAGTTTCTGGCAGGGTTGCTGCTCTTGGAGGTCCAACATCAGCAGCACTAGCAGACAGTACAGCAGGCATGTCCAAAGTCCAGCCCGCGGGCCAATTGCGGCCCGTGTTCCAATTTAATACGGCCCCCGCTTCCTCCCCCTCTCCTGGCTCCCCGGCGCTCTTTTGAACTGGCGCGCCCAGCGCGCCGCTTCCGGCTGCGCCGCCGCCGCCCATGGCCTCCGCGGTCCTAGAGCCTGCCCTGTAGGGCACGTCCGCAGCCCCACTCCCCCGCTCGGCTGCGGGTTCGCCCTGCCCCCGGGCCGCCGTGAGGCCGGCGTGCCCTGCGCTCTCCGCCCGCCTCCGACCCTGCGGGCCCGCCGCCTTGGGGCTGAGAGTGCGGGGACGGCGCTCACGCATGTTCACTTCTTCAAATCTGGCCCTCTTTGAAAAAAGTTTGGACACCCCTGCAGTACAGCATGTGAATTCAACAGACCATGATGTTATCCGTAAGTCTCAGAGGGGTAGCCCGGTAAATTTTTGTTTATGTTACTCATAGGACTAAACTAAATTCAGTGGCAAAGGCATTGGGCAAAAGGTTTTGTTGTTGACCAAGTACGGTATTGGTGCCCCACGGGAACTACGGGTACACTAACCCATGTATGCCCGTGATAATGTACCTCCTTAATCAGCACCCCATGCTGTTCCTGGACAATGCTGCCCCTCCTATACACGGATACAAACAAGCTACCTACCACACTCCAGATGTTTTTCACTACCACTCTTACCTGTTTACCTGCTAGTTCAAGCAAAACATCCTTATCCATTGTCCTGTCATCCCACTCTTATCTTAGGAGGGATCAGTGTGTTCCCTGCACCATCTCTTAAGAATGTGTTTATGTGGTTCCTTGAGAATTCAGCATTCCCGTACCACCCTCATAGGTCTGGAATGTGCTTACTTGGGCAGCCGATACCTAGTGTTATTTCCCCAAGGCGAAAAAATGAGGTTTACAGGATCTTTCAAAAAGGGTTGTTTTTTTCCCCCCGAAAGAACCATGTCTAGACAGCGGTTTCACTTTCAAAATACCCATTTTTGAAAGAACGCGTGGTCGCCATTATGCAATTGAAGTGCGGGAAATTCAAATCCCGGCTTCATATGCAATTTCGATATGTCTAAAAGACAGAGGGATGTAGTCTAGACAGCCTGGGAGAACAGCCCCTGCTGACCGCGCACGAGACACCACGATAAATACATCTACTTCAGCTAGGCTAGTTGTGTGGCTGAAGTCACATATAATAGATTGATGGTGTGAGTTAGTATACAAAAGTATACAAAAGGCCTTTGTTATAAGGCTCTAACAGCATAGACAGCATAAAACTGGGCTCAAGCTAGTCTAGTCCCTTTCTTAGAGGCAGGACTAAGTATTATCTAGACCACCCTTGACAGGTGTTTGTAATTGGAAATTTTTAACAGGTTGGACAGAAATTCCACAAGCTCCCTAGGCAATTTATTCCAGTGCTTAACCATCCTGATTGTAAATTTTTCCTAATGTCCAACCTAAAGCGCCCTTGTGGCAATTTAAGGTCACTGCTTCTTCTTTGTTGCTCTTCTCTGGACTTTCTCTAATTTGTCCACATCTTTCCTGAAATGTGGCAGACAGATCTGGACACAATACTTCAGGGCTGTGTCGAGACTGGCAAGTTTTTCCGCAAAATCAGCTGCTTTTGCAGAAAAACTTGCCAGCTGTCTACACTGGCCACTTGAATTTCCGCAAGAACACTGACTTCATACTATCTGAAATCAGTGCTTCTTGCAGAAATACTATGCTGCTCTCGTTCGGGCAAAACTCCCTTTTGCGCAAAGCTTTTGCGCAAAAGGGCCAATGTAGACAGCTCAGATTTGTTTTGCACAAAAAAGCCCCGATTGCGAAAATGGCGATCGGGGCTTTTTTGCGCAAAAGCGCGTCTAGATTGGCATGGACGCTTTTCTGCAAAAAGTGCTATTGCGGAAAAGCGTCCATGCCAATCTAGATGCTCTTTTACGCAAATGCTTTTAACGGAAAACTTTTCCGTTAAAAGCATTTGCGGAAAATCATGCCAGTCTAGACGTAGCCCAGTTGAGGCCTAACCAGCGCAGAGTAGAGTGGAAGAATGACTTCTCATGTCCTGCTCACAACACTCCTGTTAATACTTTGTTTTTTGGTTTTTTTTTGCAATAGTGTTCCATTGTCGACTCTCATTTAGCTTGTGGTCCACTATGACCCCTAGATCCGTTTCTGCAGGACTCCTTCCTAGACAGTCACTTTCCATTCTGTATGCGTAAGACTAATTGCTCCTTCCCAAACTTTACTGTCTTGACAGTACAATTATTTCTCATTTGTATTACCATAGGGTCTAGGACAGTGATCCTCAAACTTCTTTTCTCATGACCCAATCATAATTATATCTTTTGAATGCAGCCTCTGGGCGGGGCAGGAATAAGGGATCTCGGGTGCAAGAAGGGGCTCCTCATTGGGGGGCCTCCAAGGCAGGGGGTTGGTGCTCGTGGCTGGGCATGGGCTTATCTCCAGCAGCTTCTGGTCAGCAGTACAGCAGGGGCGCTCAAGCAGCAGCTCTGGTTCCCAGGCGGAGGCTCACAAGCAGCTCTGCTCTCTGCTCTCGCCCACAGGCACAAACTCTCCCCCAGCTCCTATTGGCCAGGAACTGGCCAATGGGAGCAGCGCATGGAGTCCTGTGGCTCCCCGGTCTCAGAGCCAGACCTGCTGTTGGCCGCATCTGGGATGCAGCTTGGTCCGCAGCACCAGAACAGGCAGGAAGCTGCCTTAGCACCTCACTACTCCCCGGGTCCCCCTAGAGCCAGGTGACCTGACATTGTGCGACCCAGTGCTGGGTTGTGGCCCATAGTTCGAAAGCCACTTGTCTCGGAGCTCTAGTCACGGACAAAGACCTCATTCTGCTCGGCCCTGTACAAACAGATGGCGAATTGACAGTGTTGATACATGTACTGTCCCGTGGTCACAGCACACAGGGGCCTATTGCTTTGCATTTGTCCTTACTGAATTTCATCCTAGTTCCTCCAGATCATTTTGAATTTTAATCCTATCCCCTAGAGCACTTGTGACCCCTCCCAGATTGTTACTGTCCACAACCTTCACAAGTGTTCTCTCTATGCCATTAGCGACATCGCTGATGAAGATACTGAGCAGAATCAGGCCCAGTGACGGAGGCCTGTGAGCGACTGAAAACTCCTCTCTCAGAATGGTTTTCCAACCAGTCACGCACCCACCTTCTTGCAGTCCCATCTAGGGTGTATTTCCCGAGTTGGTTTATGTTTATTATCCTTTGTTTGGACATCAGATCCAGATCCACACCTATCGATAAATTCAATGCCATTTACGTTCACTTTATAGATCACAGTAAAAGCACTGGCACCTCTATATCAACCTCAGACTTGAAACATACAGCAAACCATGCTCTGTTTCGACATTAATCACAAACATTCAGAAAGATGGACCTTGCTAAAGGATATATTACCATTCTCTATAGTAGTAAAATAACTACAGTATGTATGCAGCCTTGTAGCCTACTTCACATTTTATAGACATTAAAGAATTCCCCCCTCCCCCTCGGTCTCTCGCCCAAAATGGTTTATAATCTAATTTACTGTCTTGACAGTATTCTCATTGATCATTTGTAATACCATAGGGTCTAGGAGCCTTAGTCATTGCCAAGGACCTCATTCTACTATCCATCGTGCAAACAGATGGGGAGTTTACAATGCAATTACTTGTATTGTCCCAGGATTACAGCAGACAAGTGCCTATTTCTGCAAACAACTCAGCTTCAACTTAGGAACCGGATGTGTGATGTGACAAAACCAGGTGAGGGGGGGGGGAAGCTTTTTTAGGGTTTACCAGAATTTCGAGGTGCCAAAAGAGATTATTTCTGCACAGACATTCTGCAACTGTGCCCACTACTAGGGAGAGAATTCAAAATTAAATCAATCATGCTGTTAATTAGTAATGGATTTATATCAGGGTCTTCTGAAAAGGGTGTCAGCAAACATGTCACTAAGCTGTCTTCTGCAACAGACCCCAACACTGTGGCCACATATATAGATCTCTCAGCATATACTGTTACAAGCTACCTAACTGTTCTCCAAAACCTACTCCATCACCAGGAACAAGGCAATGCATTACCAAACTATGGCTCCAGAGAGAAAATGTTTCTCTAAGACATGATTAAGATGAACCTTGCAAAATTCTATTTGCTCAGTTGCCTAAAGATAGTAAATCCTTTCCCCCAACAGGTTAATCTTCTCAAAAATGTTCAGTCACCGTGGCATGTATGTATATCCAAAACACATGTACTGGAGGGATGGGCGGGGGCGGGGGAACTGGAGGGGCCATAGACTGGAACAGTGCTGACAGGTTGTAAAACGGGCTGAAAAAACATTTTATTACAATCTCACAATTAACTTCCACCTCCCCTGAGTTCCTTAGAAAGAGCCTGATTAAGCCTGGTTCAGACACAGCTTCAAACATACTAAGTCAGTAACACCTAACTTACTAGAATAAGATAGTTATGCATCAAATACGCATCTGCCCACACATGGGGTTTTATGCACATGTTCTATCTGCAAACTGGTCAAG